>NC_140510.1:31833650-32421150 GCF_964339955.1 Pipistrellus hanaki
AGATAGATATAGAATGAGAAAGAATGACACTGTTTTCCCCCCTCCTTCTAACCTCTAATCATTTGTTTTCCAATCTCTCACCAGTGCCTTTCGCTGGCCAAACCTAACAAGAACTTGTCAAGGGAGCTAGGACCAACCTTTAGTTATGCAGAGCTGGGGAAGAGTGCTGGATGGATCTTAGTGACAGCTAAGAAAGAAAGTCAGTGAAGGAAATGAGGGAATGTGAGAGAAGGCTCAAATAACAGACTAGTAAAAGTCTGAATTAAAGAATACTTGAAAAGAAAAGAAAAGAAAAGAAATCAAACCGTCAACCTTTGGTGCACAGGAAAATGCCCAAATCTACTGAGCCACACCGGCCAGGGCAGTTCCCAGATCTTTATCTCCAGAACTTCCTGAATTTTCAATCTTACCAACCACTTAAGCAACTTGTCTACCTAAGTGTCCCATGAGCACATACAGCTCAGCATTTCTCACACCAATCATTTTCTCCCTTATGCCTGTTTCTTATATTGCCTACCTCTTTGGGTAGATTTCCAAGCTAGAAATCTTTATGTAATCTCATTCCTCCTCTGACAATTACCAAATTCTGGAAATTTCACATTACTTTAGGAATCACTTTTAAATCCACCCTTTTTCTTTTTGTAACTGCTAATTGCCCGTTTGTCTTCCTGCAACCATCTCAGCATTGACCTTCCTTCCATCGATCTAGTTCCTCTTCCAGAGACTAGTCCTCTTGATGCAGCCTGAGTGATCTTCCGAGTATACAAATTGGACTGTTATGTTCTTGCATGAAATCTTTAATGGTCCACTGCTGCTCTTAGAATTAAATGCGAATTTCTTCAATTGCCAACAAGATTTTTCATGATCCTGTTCCCACACACCTCTCCAGCACAACATTATGTGTTCCTCCTCACCCTGTGCTCTGGTCAGATTGACTGACCCACTCTGGCCTTAAAAGCCATTGCACCTGCTGTTTCCTCGGCTTGGAACTCATTTACCTCACTTTTTGGCCTCCTGGCTGACTCCTGCCCATTCCACAGGTTTCTTTGGAGATACAGACCTGAACTTAGATGTTGCCTTCTCTACAAAGCCTTCTGTAACTTTTGGAAGTCTTCAGTAGTCCCCTAAACTAGGGTCGAGTGCCTCCTGTCTCCCTTCACAACACTCTGTACCTGGTCCTATTCAACATCTATTACACGAGGCTGCAATTGACATGGATTTTTTGTCTTTCCCATAGACTAAGGTTTGTCAAGGTGAGGAAGGTTATTCTTTCCATTCTTATAGCCCTAGTGCCTTACACAGTGCCTAGTAGAAATTTTATATATATTTATTGATTGAAAAAAAAATGATCAGGAAAAGAAAGTTAGGAATATGGGCTTTGGAGTAAAAAAATCTTGAGTTTAAATCCCACCTTTGCTACTATTAGTCATGTAACCATTGCCACGTGCTAGCTCTGTGACTTATGTTGACCTTTTGAAGGCTCAGTTTTCTCATCTGTAATATGGGAATAATAGTGAAACCAAATTTGCAGGGATGTTTGTAGGTTTCAGTGAGATAAAATATGCAAAGCAATCATCCCAGGGACTAGAACATGGTAACTGTTTAATGAATGTCACTATTAGAATACTGTCATTGTAAGACATACACAATTTAGAACCATACTGCCTGGATTCAATCTTGACTTTACTTCCTACAATCCATGGCACATTGGGGCAAATAATTTAACCACTCTGTGCCTCAGTTTCCATATATTTAAAATGGAAGAGTAATAGGATATGCCTAAGGCAGTGATTTTCAACCTTTTCTTTTTTCATCTCATGACACATAAACCAATTAGTAAAAATCTGTGGCACACCAAAAAATGTGTTGTTTTTTTTTTCTCATCTGACAAAAAAATGGGTATAATTTTGATTCATTCACACCAGGTGGTTATTATTGTGCAGGCTGTTACCATTTTCTTTTTTTGAATTTGGGAATCTAAGGGAAAGAAGTCAGTGCTCCTGACTAAATAGTCAGGTATCACATGTTGTAAAAATTGCTATGGCAACACTAGTAGAAAATTGCTGTCTTAAGAGATTGTTAAATGAATGAATGTGTGTGAAGTGCTTAGAAGCATGACTATGACAAGATTTCTCTCCTTGACCAAACTAGTTGGACTGTTCTGAGCCCTCTGCTTGACTAAACCTGAGCCTTAAGGTTTTGTTTCCATCCTCCTATAGTCTAGTTTTAGCAAGAATCCTGTCAAGTCAGTTTAAACAGAAAATCTCACCCTTGATATCTGATCACTCTCACCATCTTGGGTGATATCCGATATCAGACTCTTCAGCAAAAATCTGGTTAGGTAATTCCTTCACTCTTCTACTTGTCTATAAATCCCCTCTTTTTCCTTGTCTTTAGAATTGAGCTCAGTTCTTGAGATCTCTTTTCTCCTGCTGAATAGTCCTGAATAAAAGTCTGTTTTTACTGCTTTAACTACTGCTAAGCTCTGTTTTTTGTTTGTTTGTTTGTTTTTTATTGACCGCTAACATATGGTCAGGCTGTGGGAACAGTGACTATTATAATTGCCTTGTAGAAAAGGAAACTGTTTTTGCCTAAAAGGGAGAGTAAATTCCTAGCCTCTTTCTGGAAGGGTCAGAAAGATAACAGGAGTTGATGTATATTCCAGATGAAAAGTAAAACCCTGTCACTCTTTTAAACATTGAGCCCATTCAGTGGTTAGGTGTAGTTAATGATCAAAATCCAGATGTTTTTCACAAGCAGATTAAATATGAATGTGTAACTAAACCTTCACTTTTTAATGGATTTTCTGATATTACACAGAAAAAAATGCTGTATTTTGTAAAGCTATAGTATCTCTTTATATAAGTAATTTCACTTGCTGTGGATTCAGCTTTAATGTTTTGTATGGCCAAAGAAGGTGTTGGTAGGATGCTTTTAATATGTTATTTTTCCAATTTATAATAATGCTTTTTCTTTCATAATTTTCATCCCTAGCTTTTCACTGCATGAAGAAACATACACAACTCAGCTCTAGTTCTTAACTCTTCAAGAAACAGAATTTCCATAATACTTTTGGAAGTTTCCAAGAAATGTGTTTTCAGAGGCTAGGAGTGCAGTGTAATTTAATGCACAAATGAGCAGACAGCAGGAGGGAGTCATATAACAATGCCAGGATTCTGATAGCAGCAAAATCACTTTTCTATAAATAGAAGCAGCATGCTTTATCATGATAGTCATTGAATAAATAAACAGGGAGTCTGAGAAACACAGAATCTTATGTGAGGATGAGTGTGGGAGCCAAGAAGGGAAAATCTCTAAGCTCCAAGTTCCAGCATACTAACATAGAGAAAAAACAATTCCTAGGAGAAGGAATTGTCATTGAAATGAGGTTAAATTTGTGTAAATATGGTGGTTCTATTTTTATCTTCTTGTGTTAATTGAGACCTGTATTTTCTCTGATAATATTTTCTTCCCAGGATATTCTAATAGGAAAAGACACTTGTTAGAGATATTTCTTCATGAGTCTGTTTCATTGCTGACTGTCTTGTGAACTGAGGCACTGGCTGTCTTTCAAGGATATTTGTATAGCAGTTATGGGAGATCAAGATAGTGTCTCCCCTCAGAGCAAAAGTTAGGCATGTTGATTGCCTATCACAAAAGCTTTGGATTCCCAAAGATCATGGTTCATCTCCTCTATTTTCAACCTATGGAGTGTGCAGGTGTCTCCTTTGCATATCCTCCCCTCACCCCCAAATTAAGTCTCCCAAGTGATACAAGAAAATAATAATATCCTGGTGATTGCTATTGCTATCAAACCAAGTATGTATATAAAGTTTTGTATTGTATATAATGCTATAAAGGAATTTTATGTTTTCTGTCAGTACCCATGAAGCTGCAGGAGGCAAGGAGCATAAAGTTTAGGTCCCTTCAAAATTCTTGATAATATCTTCCTCACATTCCATTCTCAAGAGAGTTTTATACAGCCTTTGTCTCCATTAGCAATTTCTTAATTTAAAGTTCTTTTATACCATTTTTCTCTTATTCCTTTTCTTAGTTACCTATACATAACACATACACTTCCTCCTACCATCCTTAATAATTTTATGCATCACCTATCTGCCTTTCTGTGTTCTTCATTAACCACCCTTGGGAGTACCTTTATACTGCCTTCCTTGATTTTCAGATACCTCAGTTCCACTGCCTTTCTCTCTTCTCTCTCTCTCTCTCTCTCTCTCTCTCTCTCTCTCTCTATATATATATATATATATATATATATATATATATATATATATATTATATATGTATGTTTCAGAAAAGAAGGGAGAGGCAGAAAGAGAAAAACATCAATGATGAGAGAGAATCATTGATTGGCTGCTTCCTGCATGCCTCACTTGGGGGATTGAGCCCTGATGGGGAATCAAACGATGACCTCCTGGTTCTTAGATCTACACTCAACTACTGAGCCATGCCAGCAAGGCCCAGTGCCTCCATTAAAAAAAAATTATTTTGTCACCTTTTTTGACCTTATACTTCATGATTAAAAATTATTTAATCACCTGTTTTGACCTTATACTCCCTTCTATTCTCTAAAAATTGATGGAGCCTGACCAGCATGACTCAGTGATTGAGTATCGACCTATGAACCAGGAGGTCACAGTTCAATTCCCAGTCAGGGCACATGCCCAGGTTGTGGACTTGGTCCCTAGTTGGAATGTAGGAGGCTGCTGATCAATGATTCTCTCTCATCATTGATGTTTCTATCTCTCTATTTCTTTCTGAAATCAATAAAAATACATTTTAAAAGAATTTCCTAGTACTTGATGAGAACATGATAAGGACAAAAAGTCAAATAATGTGAACCTACAGAGCAGGGCAAAAGGAAGTTTACAGTTGTACATGAAACAGTTTTTTTGTAATATGATTTTTCATATGAACAATTGCAACTTTATTTTGCATGCCCCTGTATCGAGAGCAAAGCATGGAAGTTCTTCTGCTCCCCAGCACCTAGTTCTTCACTGTCTGCTATTTCTCTGGTTCACAGAAGTGCGGCATGTGCCATACAGCTCTTTGTACGCATTTCTACCCAAACAACAAACATAGTGTTTTAAAAATATTATAATCCCAAACTCTTTATTCGTATTTCTGTTTTCCAGTTATAAACCAGCATCTGGGAAAATGGAAAGATAAAATGCAACCTATCCAAAACTGCACTCATGATCCTTCCCAAACAGCTTCTACCCCCGACTTCTCTGTCTGCCACAGGCACAGCCATTATACAAGTCTTTATGGGTCAAACTCGCAGGCTCCTTGACCTCTCCCTCTCCTTCATCCCCTAGCACATTCAATCGTTTGCCAAGTTGTATAAATTCCAACTCTACAGTGTCTCTTTTGTCCTTCCTCTTAAATTCTGTGTGAGGTTTCTTTGGATCACAGTGACAGTATGATTCAGACCACCAATTTATATAAGAACTGCTTTGTAGTTCAGAGTTTAAGAGAAGATTTTTTTTCTTCTTAGACCAGAGCCAAGTTTTAGATTTTTGTTTGTTCTTCTATTCTGTTTTCCCCCTATCACACTTTAATTTTTTATCACATTTTCTCCTTTGTTACTGCAATAGATGCTCCTTAAGTGTAGAGATCACATTGTCCACTTCTAGTCTCCTAATAGATTCTGTGTTGGACATTTTTTTTAAAATGCTAAATCAAACAATGGTGCTTCTTACCATTGATTTTTGAAATTGATTTGATGAAGTATGGGAATTTTCCCACTTAATCTATTCTTCATGCCTAAAATTTAGCTTCAATCATGTTACTCTTTTGCTGAAACTCTTCCTTGATCACCAAATATATATACAGTTCTCCCCTTGGCATCAACACCTTCCATGATATGACTCCAAAATATCTTTCTGGTTTATCTACTCCCAAAGTCATTTCCTAAGCTCTAGACAAAATAGACTATTCACTTTCCTTACATTCCTTGCTATTCAAATCCCATAGTTGTCATTTTATAGCTTTTTCATCTTCTTAAAACTCTGTCTACTTTTAAGACTTCTGCTTCCATTTCTATTTATTGAAAACTTCATTTTCAAAGATTCATTTCAAATGACACTTTCTTATAATTCTGGTGTAATTAATCATATTTTCTTCTCTTTCTTCACCTTATCGAGACATTGTCTCATTGCCACTCCACTATAAGCTCCTTGTCAGAAGGACCTCTGTCTTGTTCATCTCTCTTGCAGTGTCTTATACAAGGCAGGGATATTTGGAAAATTAAGTATTAGGAGTTCATTATGGGAGCAAACAAACAATTTTTGGGAAGGTAACCTGCTTCTGGAGGGAAAAAATAGGGAGCAATTACCTAAAACATTAATTAACGAACTTTTCATTCATTCAGTACATACATACTGGGTGGATACTCTGTGTTGGGCATTGTGCTAGGCACTGAAATGTGATAGAACATTGGCAACATTACCTCTGTCTTAAAGGACTCTCAAATGAAGCAGAAAATGCATTATAATAAAGTAAAATAAAAAGTAATAGAGGAAGTGCAGGTTGTCATGAGGACAGATAGCTGAGGCGTCTGACCAGTACAGTAGAGATTATCACAGGAAGTGATAATGTAAGGACCTATAAGATCAAGCCAGGAAGTAATGGGGGAGGATGTGTAAGATTGTTTCATACAGAGAAATAATGGTATGTGTGATGGTCTTGTGGTTAGAATGCACATGGCACGTGAGACAAGTTTGGTGCAGCTGGTGTATAGGATAAGGAGAATGGTACACAATTTTTAGAAGATAAAAGGGATTTGGACTAAACAAAAAGCAATTTCTGTGACTGAATTTTATAATAGGTGCTTTCACCAACTTCATGGGATGAGGCTCACATTTATGAGAGAAGATGGGAAGAATAAGCTCTTAGAGAGGTTGTGTTCGTACTTAGAGAAGCAAAGAATTTCTTCAGAAATGAAAGCAAAGAATGAAGAGACATAAAACATCTGAAGAGCTGTCTTGTTTGATCACATTTTAGGAGAATGGTCTTGGACTTTTTTATGACTAAAACAATGTTGCATATAAAAGAACATCTAGATGTAAGAAACACTCAGACTTTGAGGAAGTCTTAAAAGAAACTTCTCAAGAAGCATATTAGGTAGTTGAAACTGAATAGGGTTGATATATTTTTTTTTTCATATGTGACATCTTCCAGGTGAAAGCAATACTATTAAATTAATGTGAGGCACTGACCAGTTTGGCTCCGTGGATAGAGTGTCGGCCTGCCTGAAGGGTCCCAGGTTTGATTTCGGTCAAGGGCATGTACCTTGGTTGCGGGCACATCCCAATAGGGGGTGGGCAGGAGGCAGCTGATGGAAGTTTTTCTCTCATCAATGTTTCTAACTATCCATCTCCCTTCCTCTCTGTAAAAATTCAATAAAATATATTTTTTTTAAAATTAATGTGAGATGGCATGGACATATCTGTTAATTTCAGGGAATGTTTTATTTGCCACTTTATCAAGACGTTCTATCTTCCAGCCATGTGCGTCCTATATTTTTGACAAATGGGCCTTTCGTGCACAAACTTCATCATCAAATTGGTTCAAGAATAAGTTGCTGGAAGTGAACTTTCTAATATTAGCCCTTGTGACAGCCAATGAAGATGGATGGGACAAAGCAAGGACTTCACTCTGCAGAGGAGGAGCTCTCATTGCCCACTGTGGTGGCTAACGGCAAATTTGTTTGGAAAAGATAAAAAATAGAATCATCTAATTGCTTAATTCTTGTGGAAAGCCACTGCCAACAAGCCAGCTCAAATACATAGACTTTTGTTAAACAAGTAACTGTAAAACTCTCACATACACATCCAATAAAAACCTCAATTTTTCCCCATTAGACATTTGCTATGGGAAAAAAGTAAATAAGTAAATAACTGATGTGGGGAAATGATCCATTAGACATTTATTTACTTATTTACTTATTTACCCATCAGTTATTTACTTATTTACCCATTAGAAAATGTTTATATTTGATCAGAAGAAAAGAAGAATTCTTTATGTTTCATTGATTTTTAGCTTAACTATCTGAACAAACATTTCTGGTTGCTTTAATTCTGGGAAATAAAGATTCTAATTAGATTTGTAAAATGACTAGAAATTCAGAGGTCACAGGAGAATTTGAGAAAGGTTCTTGCCTTCAGCTAATTTAAAAATCAATACACTGGTCAAGTATGTGAAGCAATTGTAAGTCTCATAGATAGCTGGTGGGAGTCAAATCAGTACAATTGCTTTAGAAAACTGTTTGGCAACACCTACTGAGGGTGACTAGATACCTATACCATAGTACAGCAATGTTAGTCAGTCCTGGGCATTACCCGACAGAAAGTGTCTGCATGAGATTATTCTTATTGCCATGAGTCAGAGTAGCCCTAAGCTAGAAGAAACAACTTAAATATAGCTGCATAGCAATACTTTTTTTTTTTTTTTAATGAACTATTGATCCAAGCAACAACATGGATGAATCTTAAACACAATGTTGAGTAGAAAAAGCAGATACAAAAGGATATATACTGTAACTGTGTCTGTGTGGTTTCATTTTGTTTTAAAGTTCAAAAGCATGTAAAATGGATCCATGAGAATAAAGGTTAGAATTCTTGGTGGGTGGGTATTGATCTGGAGGAGGCATAAGGGAACTGTCTGTGGTGCTGGAGATGTCTGATATGTCAGCATGGTTATTAAAATGGAGTTATACATATTAAAAATGGATCGTTTCCCCACATCAGTTATTTACTTATTTACTTTTTTATTCTACAGAGAGGGAAAGGGACTTGCCTTCTTGACCAGGACTTTGCTGGCCCATCAGACCAAGTGACAAAACCTTACTAAACTAAGTAATTGATTTTCAGCTAGGAGGTAACAATTGTACTAGTAACAATTGAATATTTATTAGATTTATCAATTAAGTAAAGGTATTCTTTTTATATCTTTTATTTATTATATCTGTTCATATTTAACTTCTTGAGAAGAGGCAAGTACATCTATAGAAGGAAACTAATACTTTTCACCTCTATTAAAGTTTAGCATTTATCTGTACCATGTAGTTGTATATTATGATAGTGAGAAAACAGGTGCTGGAGCTGAATCAGGGAGTTCAGGGTTTGCTGTTACTGGTTCTGTGATTCCTGACAAGTCACTTCACTTCTCTAAACTCCACCTTCTTATCTCTAGTGGAGCTTATGGTAGTGAGTTAACAAGCATAGTACTTAGCACTTGAACAAAGCCTCACTTATCAGCTCATGAGTGTTACCTATCATTTATCATCAAACAAGACTAACATAATAACTAACTTATATTTATCAGTTTATGCTTATGCAGAGAAGCTGGTGAAAGCTCCTGTGTGAGGAACTGCCAGTGTGTGTTGATGCCTAGCTCTCAGTCTTTTTTTATTTTTAATCCCTTTGCCCGTTAACTGTGTTTATCCTCCACGTCAAATTGAAGCAATGTACATAATGGTTTCAGAAGTGAGGTAAGGAGGAGGAGATTCATTAGTGTTGGACTGATGTGTACTTGGCAACCACCTGGGAAATTTCTTCACAGCTAAGCCACCTAGCCCCCATGGCACTGGTTAATTAAAAAAAAAAAAAAAAAAGCTTCATTCTACAGTGAATTCACTTTTTATTGAAGTGGGAACATTCAGTTTCCTTGGTCTTTTTTTATTTATTTTTTTGTTTTCAACTGCATCAGGCCCAGCGTTTTTTCAGTATTTTTGTTTTAAAGGTACTATTTACATTTGAAAATACTATTCAGAGAGCCAGAGGCTCTTCCCGTTTTCCAAGCGGTGTATAGGATAATGACTCTGCAGCCCCATTAGGGTGAGACAACGAAGCCTCTGTGGGAGCCCGTGAAGTTTAAAGCTCCCTTTAAGTTAGGAGAAAGTGCCGTGTGCATGAACTTTTTGCATTAGTTAGATAGAAATATTCATCTGTATTAAATTTATACTTTATGAACATGAATCAAATTATTCAGTGATATTAGGTGATTGAAAAAAAGTACCAGTCATAATCCAGTGCCCATATTGTTAACGTAGGTAGCTAGCTAGTCATTAATGAAGGAAGGGAGTAATTGGAATCAGACATTAAGCCTGATTGACTAGGAAGCTGCAGTCTTCACAGACTCCCCAGGCGTCAGCCACATCCTCTGACAAACGGATGCTAATCTCAAAGCAGAACTGGTTTTCCAGTCTCCCTGGGAACAATTGGCCTGTTAGCCAGGATTCAGGCAGAGTGGGGCGGGGATAAAGCAGTAGGGGAATTTCCTATGCTGAGGCATGCACAGTAGAAACAAATGCAGACCATGAAGGGGAGGAGTCTAATCTGGGAAAATCTGGGGACAAGACTGGATAGGATAAGGACATGAAACCCTGGAAGATCCACGAAAGGGATTGGATTGAGGGAGGCATAAAATGGAGAAGAATTAGGAAGAAGACTGGTTAGTTTGAAAGAAAGTTTACCTTCTTTCCAAACTCAAGAAGATATAATCAAAGCTTAACCAATGCCTGGGGCTCATTCCTTGAGGCACTCTCTCTCCATAGCAGCTGTGTGGGCCTGGCAGCCTTAGGGGCCAAGCACAGTGCTAGTCTTGGTTTGGGTGCCATTGGGCATTGGCAGGGGATGTACAGATGGGGAAATGAGACATCTGGGTCTTGGCTCCCCTGGGTTTGATATACACGAGTACGGGTCTGAGATCCCCAAACGGTAGACTTCTGCAGTGAGATGGAGCTGCACCACCTGGTTGTGGATGAGACATTGACTTTAGGGTGTGGCCTAAGGTCAAGCTAGGAGATTGGTTGTTCCTCTTAAGTTTTCAATAATTGCTAGGGTTGTGATGAGAAGCTGTTAGGGAAAGCAATATGCAATAAGACTAGGAACACAGATAGGGTAGGTAGACTGTGGATTCACCATCCCTATCCCTCAGGCTGTGAGCACACTGGTCTCTGGCTTCATCTTTCTAGTTAACAAAGCAGATATGGTCCAGACTTTCAGAAGTCTTAGAAGCCACAGACAAGAGTCAGGAAAAGTTAGATGTTAGTGAAAGATGAAACAGAGGGGCCAGAGACCGGGATCAGGACACGGGCTTTATTGAAGGAGTATACCACTGCCTGCTGATTTCCAGGGGGAAAAGAGCACATGTGCCGGGGGTGAACACGCCTTTTGAGGGGAGGAAAAGGAAGGGACGGAGCTTGGGCACTCAGCACATGCTGATTGGTGGTTTCATGTAAGGCACATGATTAGGAACCTAGGGATTTAGGAATCAGGGGCATAGGGTATTTGGCAGGTGTTGATTGGTGGTCCAATGTACAGTCCATATAAGGTGCCTTGTTAGGTGCTCAGGAATGTTCGGACTGCAGGTGGAGTTTATGTCATTCTCCATCCATCAGTTGGGGAAAGGGAGGATCTATCAGTTAGGAAGGCAATGAAAGAGGAATGGGATAGGACAGAGTGTGGGGAGTGCAGCCTTTGGTAAGGTGGTCAGGAAAGATTTCTCTGAAAGGGTGACATTAGAGCTGAGACTTGAATGACGAGAGACAATATCTGCACAGCCCCTGCGATGGGCATGATGTTTTCTGGAAATAGAAAAAGGAAGCCTGGTGAGAGCAGATGGGTCAGCAGTGTAGTCATTGAAGCCATAGCAGCTAATTGATTAACTCCCAGCTTTCTCATCCCACAAATTCTTAGGCTTAGGAAAACAACCTAACAACAGTTTATATCACCAAAACATACTAGTCATTCATTCTTTTAAGAGAATAATTTATAACTGCAGGAGTTTTTGAGAACATGAAATTTATGTTCCTGGAAAACCTCTATTCTGGAAAAAAACCAAAACAAAACTGTTTACAAATAATAACAAGTCTTATGGGAAATACAATTGGTGCAGACCACTTAAAACCTATGCAGCTTTGTAACCAGAACTCTAACAAAAACAGTAGCAGTGTCTGAAGGTAAAACAGCTGGGAGCTGTCTCAGGGAACAGTAAAAATACACAAGCAAAATAGAATGAAGCAGAAACCGGTTTGCCTCAGTGGAAGGAGCGTTGGCCTGAGGACTGAAAGGTCCCAGGTTCAATTCTGGTCAAGGGCATGTACCTTGGTTGCAGACATATCCCCAATAGGGGATGTGCAGGAAGCAGCTGATCTATGTTTCTAACTCTCTACCCCTCTCCCTTCCTCTCTGTAAAAAAATCAAGAAAATATATATTTTAAAAATAGAATGAAAATGCTGACTGCTAACATGGACACAGGGCAACTGGAATTGGAGCTCAGAGCAAAGCAAAAAGAGCATTTCATAGCTGGGGTGAACCTAATTGGAGAAAGGATCCTGAGGGCAGGCACTCATTTGAAATAATCCCAAACTGAAAGGGCTCCTGTCTGCACAGCCACCACTCTCCTTTCTTGCTGAAGGTTATATTTTGCCTTCAGTGTTCTGGCTTCCCTGCCTGGGGCGGGGCGGGGGGGATGGGGGAAATGGGTGAAGAGTGTGTCCATCAGCACATCTTCTGCATTCCACATTGGTAGGATTTATCTACTTTCCAATTACTTATGAACTAATTGGTTTATAGAAGCACATATCATTGGCAGAAGACTAGAGATCATTTTCCTTTAGGTTTTGTCTAAATAAGCATACTGTGTTGTAGTTCAGCTCAGATCAGTTCAGTTCACTTCAACTCAAGTTAATTCAAGTAGGATTTATTGAGTGCCTACTTTGTGCAAATTACTCTAATAACTGAAATTAAAATGTGTTTAATAAAACACATTTATGCATTATTTAATTCTGGTCAGTGAATGTATTATTTAATTTTGGAGTCTACTTTTTATGGTTATAGCATGCTTGGGTGGGAAGAATTATTTTGACATTGAATGGTTTTAAGAAGACCATTTCAATTAACTATTTTTCTGAAAGAATTGCATATAAGTTAACTCATTGAAACAAATTGAAAGTTTATTAGTTCATTTTAAATGCATAAGGGAAGTTTTTAAGAGAGATAATTTTATAGTAAGTGTTCATTAAAATTGAATAATAGTCTCATTATTAATCTATTTTGTAAAGTAAGACTTTCTGCTTAAAATGGGAAACACACTTTCAAGAATAGCCCTATGGTTTTGTCTGATGCAGCATTCTATGTGGTGTGTTTGAAAAAAAAAAAAAGGTTATTCTCAGTGGTTACTGGTAAATATCAAGTACAATGGGTTTTAGAGAGGGTCTCTAGCTGGGCTTGAGAATTAAATTGTTAGAAAGTAGAGCAACAGGAGAAAAGCGTACAAATATACTTAATATGAGCTTTAAATGACACGGAGCCCTCATAAGAGCTAAAGAAGTGGCAAGACCTAAATATCATTATACTATGTTGAACAGAGAGAGACAATTGTGGAAAAGTAACTAAAAAATTGGGGAGACTAAAGGGAGATAAGAATTATTTTTAACAAGGTCTGTTTTTATAGAATTCACTTGTCAACTCCCATCTCTGGCAATACAAATTTTTTTCCCTCCTGGCATATAGGCAAGGCAGCTTTCACATGGGAGTTTCAGTTTCTGTTTTCAGAAAGAAAAGGGGGAAGGTGGAGCACCCTTCTTAGACCTGCTGTTCTTCAAGTGACTTTTACTCAAAACAACCCTTATGCTTGTGGCATATTTGGGGATGTTCTGAACCCTTCAATTTCATAATCAAGTAAGACTGAGAATGCTGGTTAAGTAGAGTAAAACACATCTTTACTCTTAGACTTTTAAAAGTTTTTAATATTTTAATGTGCTTTATGAATCTCTAAGAAGGGGATATGCTATGTATCATGTACCAAATTCATTTGTCCATGAAACTCTTCATGGAATATCTAGTGACATTGGTGTTCTAAAAACGTATTTTGGGAAATCCTAATCTGTTTTACAGAACTTGGAAGTAAATGAAGGATCTCTCTGACTTCCATCTTTCCTTCCTTTATCATAAGGACAAGCATAAACAAAGTTATAAACTGACTGATATTTCAACAAGTTGCCATCTAAATTATTCATAACACCAATCATGTCTGTGGGGAATTTCATGATGTGCAAAGCAAGCAGTATCAGCAATTTCCACTAAAAAAATAGTGTGTGGCCCTAGCCAGTTTGGCTCAGTGGATAGCACATGTGTCAAACACAAGGCCCGCTGGCCAAATCCAGCCCGCCAGGCCTTGCAATGTGGCCTGCACCGCGCTGTCATCACTGCACTCCGCTGTCAGTTTATGACATTGTCAGTTTATGACTGTTCAGTAAACCATTCGGCCCACGATTTAGGCTAGATTTTAGATTTTGGCCCCTTCTCTGATTGAGTTCGACACCCCTAGGATAGAGCATCGGCCTGCGGACTAAAGAGTCCCAGGTCAAATCCGGTCAAGGGCACATGCCCAAGTTGTAGGCTCAATCCCCACTAGGGGGCATGCAGGAGGCAGCCAATCAATTATTCCCTCTCATCATTGATGTTTATCTCTGAAATTAATAAAAATATATTTAAAAATAGTGTGTAGACATAACTAAGACTGGAGTGTACTGTATAGAGATTCACTGGGCATTGAAGCCACAACATCAACAAATTTAGCAGTTTGTATTCAATGGTATAGTGTTTGGGAAGTGGTTACTTGAATGTAATTTTCTACTTTCCATTCTGCCAATGTTAATATTTGTGTTCTTGCCAAAGACTTACTTTTAAATTCCTTTTAACTTATTTTCTTTTTTTCTTTTATATTTTTATTGTTGAAACTATTACAGTTGCCCCCTTTTCTATCTCAATCACCTACTCCACCCCATTCCCTGCCATTATGTATAAATATTTTAACCAGTGGCACCTTCAGTTATGAGAATTTTGTGGGATAATGTCATTTTTATGCATTTTTCACGTAGGTTATATGTGATATTTGAATCCCAATCTAAGCCTGAAATCACTTATTTTAAAATAATAATGAGCTTATTTTAAATTTAAATAAAAATTATTCATTTTATCTTATTATATTCTACTCTGCTGTCATGTCATCTGAGAAAACACCTAAAACAAAGTTAGTAGAGGTCTAAGGAATACCATGTGAGGCCAGCAAATGTATATGGTCAAAACCTTCAAAATTATTACTTACCTACATAAAATAATATACATATTTTAATATTTAAAAGTCTGCATACTAAGTAATATATATGTATATATGTGTATATATATGTATATATATGTGTATATATATGTATATATATGTGTATATATATGTATATATATGTGTGTGTATATATACACACACACACACATATATATAATTGATTTGAGAGAGAGAGGAAGGGAGAGGGGAAGAGAGAAACATCAATGATGAAAGAGAATCTTGATCAACTGCCTCCTGCACACCCCACACTGGGAGATGGAGCTTGCAATCTAGGCATGTGCTCTGACTGGGAATCGAACTGTGACTTCCTGGTTCATAGGTTAACGCTCAGCCACTGAGTCATGTTGGCTGGGAGGAATCTACATTTCTAATTTAAATAAAAGATAGTATTTCTCAGTCACCAAAGATTTGCTGCATGTGTTTTTTATATTTTTATTTTATTTGCAAGTCTCCCAGGTGAATTCTGACAAGGCAGAGTAGATGAGATAAATGACAGTAACTCAGTAGCATTACATTTTATTACAACATTGTCAAGTAGGAATTAGAGCTTTAGGAAGCTGTTTCTAACTTACTTCAGTATGCTGGAAAGAAAAGAAAATAAGTAGGTCTCCAATTTCTGCTCCTTACCTGTTATTTTCCTCAAAAGGATAATGTGCCTTTTAGGTAAGAGCTTTCTCTGGTTTGTTTTTTCGTCTTTAATATGCTTGGAGCAGGAGTTGTACCTCTGTGTTCTGCACAGTGACTGGATGCCTAGCTTCTGCTCAAATTCCTTTTACCACTGCTCCTTATTTAGTTCTGTGCTGCTAGCTTCCCCCCCTCATCCCACATGACTCATGGGGGAGCGGTAGCCTGTGCCTTGGTGGTACATTTGATGCATACTTTGCAGGTTACAAAGGGTGTTCTAAGGTCTCCCTGTCCTTTGAGTCTGAACCTTCATTTTCCTTGCTTGATGAGCTTTTGGTGTGAAGCGTGCAAAGGCATGTGCCAATGCAGCTGTGTTGAGGAAACTGGTGATATCCACGTTGGTGCTTTTTTCTAAGTATAAAAGTTGGACGAGGAGAGTATATATAGAGATATAGAAATAAAGATGACAATCTGGCCTGGAATCATACAGAAGAAAAATGTACACAAGACTAATAGTAACTCGAAAAGAGGAAACCTGGTTCTGGTGGTAAATTAATGGTACTTCGTATACTTAATGAATGAGATGCTTTAAAAAGCAATCATTGTGTTGAATGGCAAAATAAGGGAAGAAATCTAGGAAGATCCCATGTTAGAGTGTAACTCCAAAAGATGCCTTTTGTGGGAAACGAGCTTGCTGTCTGTCAGGGCTTTGTGCGAATCCTGGCCTGGGTATGAATTGATATTCTTAAGTGTCTGGGAAAGTTTGGTCACCTGGTAAGAGAATGGAGGGTAGATATGTTTGAACTAACTTGCTTCAAGGGTTTTGCTTAATGAAAGAAGGAGAAAATTTTCCTTAAGGGCTTAGAGTAGAAGGGGAGGACAGTGTGGTATTTCTGTCAGCAATGGTCTTCCTGTTAGCTTTAGGACTTGAGTTTGAACCCTGTGGAGAGAGGGGCCAATGTTGAAACTGAAGGGCTGTTTTCCCGGGGGTCATGAGATGCTCCGATTACTGCACTAGTAGGAAGAGTAGTGTGCACTGAGACTTAAGGGACATCTTTGATCTTCGTTGAAGATTTGGGAAATCTAGAGACCATTGTCTTGGCCCTGACAGTTGGAGCATCACTGCCAATACTCACAGGCCAATGTGATCTGGAAAGCTTGCCTTAAACGTTTGCCTTTGTTGGTGCATAGGAAGATGCTAGGGATAGAAGTGAAGGAGTGACAAGGATTATACAGGATGAAAAGGAAGTACAGGGTACCCAGACTTTACCATGAGAATACAAACATCTCAGAAATTCACAGTAACCCTGAGCAAGTATGAGGCTTCTTATAATTTGAGATATGAAACTCAGAATCTGCTTTAAAAACAAAATTTTTTATGGTAACACTTTGGTCCTCCTTTCCTCCCTCCCTTCCTCCAGGCCTTCTTTTTTCCCTCCAACCTTTTTATCCTTCCATGCTATTAAAAACAATGCAGATCATAGTGATTTTCCCTTTACTACGTTTTTCATTTATTATTATTATTATTTGCATTTTTCTGTAATTGAATGGGCCTTAAAGATTTGACTAGATATTGCCTGAGAATTCTTAGTGTCAGCATACTTAAATCATCAATACTGATTTTGGTCATATATTGATGTTTTTGCATGTATATTCATTTCCTGCATCCACATCCTGTTGTTTTTTTTATTATTTTATTTTATTTTTAAGTTTCCTTCCCACCCCCACCCCCCATTGACATCTATCTGGTCACCCCACCCCAAGCACATGCCCTCACACCTGCTACTGTCTGTGTTCATTGGTTATGCTTATATGCATGCATACAGGTCCTTTGGTTGATCTTCTACTCCCTCACCCTCCCACCTTCCCTCATAGGTTGGAAAGTCTGTTCCATGCTTCTGTGACTCTGGTTCTATTTTGTTCATCAGTTTATATTGTTCATTATATCCCATACAAATAAGTGAGATCATGTGATATTTATCTTTCTCTGACTGGCTTATTTGCTTAGCATAATGTTCTCCAGTTCCATCCCTGCTGTTCAAGTGGTAAGAATTCCTCCTTTTTACAGCAGTGTAGTATTCCATTGTATAGATGCACCACAGTTTTCTAATCCACTCATCTGCTGATGGGCACTTAGGCTGTTTCCATATCTTAGCTATTGTAAATTGTGCTGCTGTGAACATAGGGGTGCATGTATCCTTTCTGATTGGTGTTTCTGGTTTCTTGGTATATATTCCTAGAAGTGGGATTACTGGGTCAAATGGAAGTTTATTTTTAATTTTTTTGAGGAAATGCCATACTGTTTCCCACAGTGGCTGCACTAGTCTGTATTCCCACCAGCAGTACAAGAGGGTTCCTTTTTCTCTGCATCCTCACCAGCACTTGTCATTTGTTGATTTGTTGATGATAGCCATTCTGACAGGTATGAGATGGTACCTAATGTTATTTTGATTTGCATCTCTTAGAGGTTAATGACTTTGAGTATGTTTTCATATGTCTCTTGGCCTTTTGTATGTCCTCTTTCGAAAAGTGTCTATTTAGGTCCTTTGCCCATTTTTTATTGGATTGTTTATCTTCCTTTTGTTAAATTGTGTGAGTTCCCTCCTATACATTTTAAAGATTAAATGCTTATCAGTGATAACATTGGCAAATATGTCCCCATGCAGTGGGCTTTCTTGTTGTTTTATTGATGGTTTCTTTTGCTGTGCAGAAGCTTTTTTTAATCCCATTTGTTTATTTTCTTCTTTGTTTCTGTTGCCCTAGGAGCTGTATTGTTGAAGCAATATCTTTACCAACACTCCTTAATTTTTTTTTTGTACACTTCCCTTTGTCATTCAGCCCAAGTGGTATGGGTGAGACTGAGGCTGGCCACAAACTTCTCATATGGCTCAGGCTTGGACATGAAGATCACATTACCCTGTATTTTTGTTGATGCTGTTGGAAGAGAGCTGTGATCTTTCCTGCTGGGATTCCTAACCTGGTAAGCTGGAGCTGGAGCTGTTGGTGGCTAATTTTGCCACCATCCCTGGAGAACCAGCCTGAGAATGAAGCCAATAATCAGAGAGCACACCCAGGAGGAGCAGAGCCACATTTCTGACTATACTGTTGAGCATTTGGATGTAGTTATGCCAGATGCATTGTCAGGTTTGTGAATCAAAATTGACTTTTTCTGCCTAAGCACCTTGAACTGGGTTTCTGTTACCTGAAGATTCCAGAGCATCTAAGTAACACCTGCTGGTGCTATGTTAGGAAGCTGACTAGTTGAAAGAGATGGTGCCAGGTAACTAATGCCTCTAAAGTACATATCCTAAAGGAATCTGGGGACTGAAGTGAGCTGGCGTTATTAGGGATAGCATTTGGGGGGTGTAGGAAGTACCAGTGTCCCTCTGATCACTAAAACTCCTTCTCTCCCTCATAATGTTATCCCCCCCTCCCCCCAAACCAAGTCTATATATAGGATCTGGACAATATTTGGGGATTTAACACTTTGAGCCTGGGAGAGGGCCATTTTGAGATGTTTTAGCACACAATGCGTGTCTGTGCTAACAGACATTAGCAGGTCCTGTGCTAACAAACATACTTGCCTGAGCTATACCTTGGTTCAGCCAGATTGTCTATATTCTGGCTAAAAAGGGGGAGGAACAATAGCTCTCAGGATGGGAAAATGAAAGCCTTTCCACATTTTTCTGCTTCTTCCAAGAGGCATATTTTTAGAAATGTGAAATTGGTAGGTATGTGCTGTCTTCCATTCTGTGTACCTGACTGCTTCAAGGATGTAGGCCAAATTGGAGAGTGTTGACAGAAGAAAAATATAAATCTATGCCTCCAGAGAATAGTCTCACAGAGAGAAAAGTTTTGGAGATGCAAATGTGTGACTCTTGACTCATTAAAGATAGAGACAAAACACGATTACTGCCTATAACCAATTATATTCCAGAAGCAACTCATAGCCACAGTTGGGGGAAATTAGGTAGGAGTGTTACATAAGAAGGCTGGTTGTTCCAGCATTAGATATTGGCTTTTGAGATTAAACCAATTTGAATTGGCCTAATTCAGCCTCATTCACTGCAGCCCTGTCCCAATATTGGGACTCAGATTTTTCCATGGTGAAGACAGTCCTCCTTACTTCGTCACATTGTTTCTTTAAATCAAATAAAAGGCTGTTCATCTTCCCTTTAGTGCTTAAGTTTAAGGGACAAATTTTTAAATATAATATTGCAGATATGCAACTTTGGTCATTAAATGATGTTGAAGACTGAGTATGTCTCACTGTGGCTCCTACAGAATGCTTATGTGTAGCACAACAAGATGTTAATTTAACTTATGTATAGGTAGATAGATGATAGATAGATAGATAGAGTCTCTCTCTGTGTGTATATATTTCAGGTGCCTAAAATTGGATTACGTATAATTCTTGGTTTATGACACATTCTCATTTGCCCATGAATGGACAATTCTCATTCATTACTTGGCTTCTGAGGGAGTTGGGCTGCACCTCCCCATAACCTCTAAAATTTGGCATGTTCGTGTGATTTGCTTTGGCCAAGAAAATATGACCAGAAGTGGTGCATCATTTCTGAGCAGAAGCATTAAAAACAAGGATCCACACATCCTTCTCACTGCTCTGGTGATTACAAAAACTTTCACAAGCCTGGGCCTTGAGTGGGTATGATGAACAGAGCACCTTATTGACCTGCACTAGACATGGGCACGGACAGGAAATATACTTGAAGTAAATTGTGTTAGAGATTTCGGGTTATCAGGACAGCTAACCTAGCCTGTGCCAGTTAATCCGCTATTGTCTTTCAGTGCCAAATCCATCCACCTATACCCTGTGTTTTGGGGGCTGGGATTTTGCTGGCCATGTTTCTCCTTTACCACCTGGCTCCTTGTTATGTTCCACGGATAGGGGGTTGTGGAGAGATTGGAAGAGGAGAAAATCATTCCTGGTTTTCTCATTGTTCCTGTTAGCATTATTTCAACAATGGCCTCACCCTGACAATATCAGTTTATTCAGTTTTGCAGCTTCTTCGAGCAGCTTCAGGACTAGCTTGATTGTGCCCCATCAGAGGGACTAGCACAAGCTGGATAAGGCCCCTTCTTCAAACTCCACGAGGACCCTCTTCTGAGTTTCTAGGTTCTGATAATCCTGACCTTATCCTTTTGTCCTTCCAGCCCTAAGGGTGGCGGCTGATTTCTGCAGTTACCATTATCCATGCCAACTTTATGTTCTCTTTTGCTTTCTAATTCCTCAAATATTTATTTAACCAATTCCCTATATGACATTTTCTCTGTTAAACTTATTGGTGTGGTTGCTGTTTTCCCATATGGACCCTTGCTGATACACAGAGTCATATAGCTATTTTATGAGACTGAGGCGCTACCTACTGCACTAACGAGGCACCTCATATAGCTATTTTAAATAATGTAACACACACTCATGAATTTGCTAGGGCCAAAGCTACGGCCTTGACAATAATCTTTATCTAACCACAAAATATCTAATCTAACCATATCTCCTCTCCCCATCCTATCTTCCAGCCTCTCCCCACAAATAGTGAGTTTGATTCTGTGTTCATTACTCATTTTCTGTTCCCTTTCAGTACTTTTATTATACTTAAATGTATGCCTAACCCTAAAATTATAAAATTCTAATTTTGTATGTAATCTTTTTGAGATATACTGATTAGCTCATTATATTGCTAGCATTTACCCATGTTGTCGTTTATTGCTTTGTTTATTTGTTTTTTATTCCTGTGTAAAGTGCCATTGGGTAAATAGCCTGAAGTATATAATTTGAAGTAAATTAAAAAAAGCAAAGTCTAGGTTTGATGGGATTTGGGAATGAAGATTTTATATTGAAAAGTGGTCCTCCTGCTCTCCCTGACATGGTTTCTGGGTATGCACTCTGGGCTCATAGATCAGATAGCAAGTAAATAAAGATCTTTTATGTATGCCAAACATTTCAGTCTCAGAAGCCTTTAGGCAAATGTGAAATGAGGTTTTTTTGTCTTTATATACTTTAACTTATTACTAATCCCAGGATGGAAAGAGAGTCAACATAGAAGCAAGATTACATGGCTCATTTACACAATGGATACTATGCAGCTGTGAAAAAGAAGGATCTCTTATCCTTTGAGACAGTGTGAAGAGACCTGGAGAAGATTATTCTAAGCAAAATAAGCCAGACAGAGAAAGACAAGTATCACATGATCTCACTTATATGTAGCATCTAATGAACAAAAAAACTGCCCAACACAATAGATTCAGAGATGTGGAAGCATGCAACAGACTGACAAATCTCAGAGAGAAGTGAGGAGGGGTCAGGAAGAGATTAACTAAAGATAGAGTTTCACATAAGCCTATATAATAAAAGGCAAGCACAGCAGTGGTGGCAGGAGCCTCTCCCACTTCCAGGGCAGCACTAAGGATGTCTGACATCCCCTGAGGGCTCCCAGATTATGAGAGGGTGTGAGCAGGGCTGAGAGACCCCTCCGAGCGCATGAATTACATGCACCCGGCCTCTAGTATTGGTATAATACCTTTCAAGTTTGTGGAGGAAATCACAAGTGAAGTCAACTGGAGATATGGAATTGTTTTGTGGTTATTAAGTTTTTTGTTACATATTCCATTTGTTTTCTAATACAGTAATATTTTAGTTTCCAATTTCTTTTATTTTTATTTAAAAATTTATTTTATATGCATTTTCAAATTTATTGGCAAAATTGTTTATAATATCTTCTAAGTTTCTTTTAAATATCCATCTTGTCTATTGTGATGTCCCCTTTTATGTTCCTGTTATTGGTTGATTGTATGTCCCCTCTTTTTTCTTTCTCTCTCCTGTAGATTACAGCATACATCCATGACTTGTGAGATCAAATAAAAACCAGGACTTTGTCACTTCTCAAGTGAGGCTAGCACATTGGAACACTTTAACTTTTGTTAATTCTCCTCTCCAAGTTCTACCTTTTGTGTTATTGATGTCATGTTTTTTTTTTGTTTGTTTTTTTTTATCAACACATATATTTTAAACTTCTAAAGATGTTATTGTTGTTTCATGCAGTCAGTATTCACTTTCATTTACTTATCTTCCTTTTACTTTGCTGTTCCATACTTCTTACATTTCCAGGGATTCATTTGGGATTATTTTTCTTCTGCCTAAAAAATTCCCTTTAGTGTCTCTTGTGTAGACTTTGTAAAATCAACATTTCTGAGTTTTTGCTTATCTGGAACATTCTTTAACTTTAATTATTATTATTATTATTTGCAGTTTTTAAAAATGAGAGAAATGATATAATGAGGAGAAATGCTTCATCTATTCATCTTTTATCTTCTCAAAACTTTTGTTGTTAACTTCATAATAACAAGAAAGTGGCAATTATAATACAAGCAATATCTGTGTATCTTTTATTCAACTTTTCTACATGTTAGTATTTTACCACATTTGACTTATGCTTTTTCTCTCTCTGATTATATATAATTCTTTGGGACTATTTCAATGAAAACAGCAAATATGATGCTCATTACCACATACTTCATTGTACTTTTTCTAAAAATTAGGCATTACATTTTTATCTTTAAAGTTTATTTTCTTTGGATATATAATTCTAGACTGGATTTTTTTTTTTTTTTTAAAAAGCTTTTCAATAGTTATCCTAATGTCTTCTGGTTTGATCATTTCTGTTTGAAATTAGCTGTTAATTTGGTAGCTCATTTCAAACTAATGTATTTTGTTCCTCTAGTTGATTTTTAAGATTTTTTTCCCAGGAGTTTTGGTTATAATGTGCTTAGTAGGTTTTTATTTTTGTTTAATCTCTTTGGAATTCTTAGACCTTTATGAATCTGTAGATGGATGCTTTTCATAAGTCTTAAACTGTATCAACCATATTTCTTCAAATGTTGCTTTGGCCTGAATATTAGACTTTTCTTCATGTCTCTGTCTCTTATACTCTTTTTGTACCATTTTCCTTCCTGTCCTCAAGCTTGGATATCCTATATAATAAATGGCTAATATACAAATAGACTGAACGGCCTAACGACCAGTTGCAATGATGCTCACTGACCATTAGGAGGAGGGTGCTCAATGCAGGAGCTGCCCCCTAATGGTTAGCACACTGCCCCAGTGGGAGCACTGCTCAGCCAGGAGTCCTGAGCTGAGCTCATGACTGGTAAGCTCAGTGGCGGTGGCAGGAGCGTCTCCTGTCTCTGTGGCAGCGCTAAGGATGTCCAACTGCTGGCTTATGCCCACTCCCCCGAAGGGCACCCAGAATGTGAAAGGGTGCAGGTCGGGCTGAGGGACCCCCCTGAATGCACGAATTTCATGCACTGGGCCTCTAGTTTTACAATAATTTACCCTTTTATTTACGAATTCTCTATAGTTTGTTGTTGAAACAGTGATCACATTTTAATGTCAATTATTTTACTTTTTCAGCTCTACAATTTATAATTATTTTTTATAGATTTCAGTTCTTAGGTAAAATTTTCAATCTTATCTATTTCTTTAAATATCATTTATACCTAATTTAAAATTTGTGTATGGGAACTGGGTTATCTGGCATCCTGTGTCCATTGTCAGCTTTTTACCTGGATATATATATATATATATATATATATATATATATATATATGTATATGTATATGTATATGTATATGTATATGTATATGTGTATATATATATATATATATATATATATATATATTATTTTGTATTTTTTATCACTGTGAGGCTGCCTGTACTAAGAGATGCCTAGGGCTGCAGCAACCCTAAGATGAATAAGAAGTCTTTCCCAGGCTCCCCAGTGGTTGAAGGCACCCCTGAGATATAGCAGGTGCATCTGCGCACAAACAAGGGCCTGTCTATAGCTTCTTTCCAGGATTTTTCTCCACAGACATCCCTCTGTTGCTGGTGATGGTTTATATGGAAACGGAAGCCTCTAGCACATGTGTCATTGAAGAAGGCTTTATGCTCAAAGTCTGCTGCTTGTGACTCAGTCAGGTGCAGAATATCTTTCAAAACTGAGAAACACTGCTTACAGAGATGGGTCCTCTGAGTTGCTGGAGCTCTTGGAAGCCATGACTTTTGCATCCACTTGTATAGATATACTCTCATCAGAAGAGGCCTCCTCCTGATCCATTTTATGCCAATATCCCTTCTGTTTGCAGACTGATGCTTTATCTACCGAGCCAAACTGACCAGGGTCCTGATGCTTTCGAGGAGGCGGTGGACACATTGAGTGCTCTTGGACACCTTCTCAGGGGCTGTGGCCTGAAGTTTCTTCTGCCCAGAGTGGAAGCAGCCGCGATTTGAATCCGCAGCTTCCTCTGCAGCATCTGCAGGATGTTAGCCAACTGCTGGTGATAGTCTAGAGCCGCCTGGACAAACTCGGCCAGCTGGTTGAGTTGCTCTACGTCATTTTCTAAAAAATGAGACATGCTTCTCTCTGCCATGTCATTGGACTCCTTGGACTTTTCCATTGCTAGTGTGATCTCGTCATCGGGGATCTTTCCAACATGTCTCCTTTTATAATTGTAGTGAAGGCGGTGGCCCTCCAGCCTCTTCAGGTGGTGCGAAATCTGTTTCAAATCTTCGTTATGGACTAACTGGAGTGGATCGATAAAGGTTTCCCTGACGTTAATATCAGAGGATTCTTTCACCTCCGCCATCGGCTTCATGGCCTTGCCCCTATAGATCAGCGCGCCGCCTGGATTGGGCTGAATGTATTCTGTGGCTTTCAAAAGAATTTCTGAAACAGCTTGATTAGTGAGGTCTATTTTCCTTTCCTTTCCATGTCAAGAAAGTAGTCATCTAGTTTCGTGGCTTCAATGCCTTTTATTTTTTTCACTAATTATCATCCTGAGCGCTGGGACCTGGGTGGCAGGACCTGAGAGGCCAGCTCCCCAGGCTGGAGGGTTCAGGGGGGTCAGGCTGCGGGGATGCTGTGAGCAGAGAGGAACCGGGAGGCACAGAAACGCCAATCTCAGGCTGTTGGAGCTCCAGGCGCCTCAGACACCCTGCACCTCAGGCAGCTGCCCCCCAGGCCTCCTCCTACTCCCAACTGGTGCCCTGAATCCTGTGACTCTGTGAACAAAGACTACATTGTTAAAATGGCCACCTTGAGGAGGAAGGCAGAAGTCCCCTATTTATAGTATTTTTAATTGAAAGATGACATTATATATGAAAAATTGGATAATTTCATCCTATCTGTCAGGCAGCTATTGTAGGGGCAGATCCCTTTATCTAATCAGAGATTGAGGGGACTCTAGCCTATATTTTTGACTTTTTGAGCCTAGAACTCAGATGATAGAACTCAAAAGTTTCCAAGTTATGTTAGTGCTTGGAGACAAAGGTAACACAGCTCTAGATATTTCAGAATTACAACAGCATATTGTACAATTATCCCAAACAAACATACAAACCAATCCTTTGAATGTCTGGCAGCAATTTAAAAATGACATGAAAGGGCTTCATCCTTTCTATTGTGAAGGCACCTGGGAAGGCACCTGAGCATTCTATATTGGCCCGTCTTACCCTTTTGGCCAAAATGAACCTCTTCTCATGGTCCAGGTTCCCACAACTGTTGCCCGATCTTTCAGTTCATGCTGAGGCTGAAGCATCATGGTGGCTGGTACCATAGATCTCTCGCCCACCCAGTGGGGGAGCTGGGCCCTCTCTGGAGAAAAAACCTGGGTTCCCAAAAATATGAGATCAATGCCCAGGCCTCTCCAGCAGGTAAGGGGTTCCTGAGGCAGGTGCTGGGCATGGAATCCATGGGGGCATAGGCTACCAAGGAGACAGAACTAAACCTCACATCACCCTGCTTGGCCCCGGAGGATGGCTGGTTAGCCAGAGACGGATAAGATTTCTCAGGGAAGGAACAACCTAAGACAGGCACAGTTGCAGAGGGGCCATCAGGAGAGAACTTGGGGTCAACAGAGGTGGGGCAGACCCTTACCACTACCCCCTTCCCCTCCCCACGTGGCAGGTGCCTGAACCTTCTCCCATTCTGAGGGAGGAATCCTGACCCCATGGCTAATTCGCTTCCTATGCACAGCTCAAATTGGGACCAAGGTAACAGACAGAGACTTGGCTGACAGCAGCTGCCCTCTCACTGCAACAAGACTTGTTTGAGAGGTCTTGTACCATGGTGTGGGCAAGTGGGTTTTTAATATCCAAGTCCTGCCTAGTAGCAGGAATGCTCAGGCCCTTCTCAAGAAGGCAAATAATCAATTCCACTAATACACACATGGTAAATAAGACTGTTGCTAGAATGTTGAGTTTGACAGTTGAATAGTAGCTAATTTCTCAGAGGAAATTAATGTAGCTAATGGAAATTAATGAATATTCTAGAAAAACTGATTGTACTGTACAAAAAGCTGTTCCTAAAGTGTTAACAACAATTCTTATTGGCAGAGCGTTTCATGGTAAAATTGCACATGTTATGAACCTAAAGCAGTGATAGTGTAGCGCAAATAATTAAAATGTAAAAGCTATCAAGACTACATTATAAAATTTCCAAAAGTCTTCTATTATTTAAATTAAAAAAGGGGGTGACAGTGGAAGAATATCATGTAAGGAAAAATATCCTGAGAATAATTTACATCTAAAATATTTGTTCTTTAGAAAATTAACCTTCATTTGAAACGCTAATAGCATGACTCCCTGAAAATGCACACATGGTGTCAAAACAATTATTGAGGAAAATTATTTGGGGGGAAAAAATTGAAAAAGAACCCCAAGTCAAATTTAAAGAAAATATCCCTTTATTAACTTTTGGTCGAGAGTATGTTTGTATATTTTCAGAAAACAACTCCGAGACCTTCTGGAAACCTGTAACAGAGAGGAATAGACAGAAGTGCTCTAGCCATGAAGACAGAAGAGACACAATTCAGAGATGGAAGATGCTGACGACTCCTCAGCATACCAGCAGACAGCAGCTGCATGTTGCTGAAGGATGCCCAGGACCAAACCAGAGACAGTTGGACCTGCATCACCACCATTTGTCCACCAACCAGATCTGAAATATCATGGCTGACATGTACACATAAGGAACTACATTAAAATTGGGACTCAAAAGAACTGTTGGCCCAGAAAGGAACTCACTACAGACTGATTCATTTGCCTCTCAGCATAACCATTATGGCTTGTCGCAGTTTAGGTTCTTACAAGGGTATTTCTTGGATCACATGATCTCACACATCTAGAGGAAATAATGAACAACAAAAAATGATGAACAGAAACAGACCCAGAGAAGGAGAAGCATCGATCAGACTCTCAAACCTCGGAGGGAGGGTGAAGAAGGGTGGGAGTTGGGGGAAGAGATCAACCAAAGGACTTGTGTGCATGCATATGGGCCTGGCCAGTGACCATGGACAACAGGGGGTTGGGGGCATATGTAAGGAGGGGTTTGGGATGGGAATGGGGGATGAGGACAATTATGTGAAACCATATCAATAAATAAAAAATAAATTAAAAAAGTTTCCAAGTTAGAGCTTAGGACATTTACCCGAAATATCCTATTTGGCAGATCCTGAACTTCAATTTTTGTTTCAGTAGCACCATGAGACTGTGGAAAAGTCTACTGAGTTTTGCTGTAGGTTTTTGCTCAGCTTCTTAGTTATTTTTTCTTGTGCAATTTAAGAACTGGCAAGTGTTATGATGGGAAAACTTTTGTGAGTTTCTGCTTACTTCTCTGTGTTTCTCTTTTGTAAATGCTCTCAACTCCTCTGCCCACCTCTGGCTGCCTTACCAGGCCCAGAGTGAATTCTTTTTCTTCTTAGCTCTATGAGAAAAGCTCCATTTATTTGTTTGCTTCTTGGAATTTGCATTCTGCAAAACTTTTTAGCCTTTGCCTTCTCTCTTCTTGCTTAATATTCATCAGATACCCCAAGAATAAAAGCTGTGTGCAGACTATTGGGCTCACCTCAAAGAACTTCTCTTCTTTCTGAGAACTTGGCCTCTTAATTCTTGGAGCTTTCCAATGCCTACATAGTTTTTCCTCCTTTTTATAATAATAAAATAAAATAAAACACAACCCTTATTGTTGAAAGTATTACAAATATCTCCTGCCCTTCCCACTCTCCATTGGCCCCTTGCAACTTGCTCCCGCCCCCTTCCCCAGGCCTTCCCAGCACTATTGTTTGTCCATGAACTGTGCAAAAGCATATAAATTCTTTGTTTAATCTCTTCCCATTCCCCACCATCCCCTTCTGGAAATACATCAGTCTGTTGCATGGTTTAGTGTCTCTGGATCTGTCTTGTTCATCATTTTATTTTCTTCATTAGATTTCACATATAAATGAGAGATCATGTGATATTTGTCTTTCTCAGATAATTAGTGATTTTGAGCATTTTTTCATATGTCTCTTGGTCTTCTGTATGTCCTCCTTGGAGAAATGTCTATTCAGGTCCTCTGCTCATTTTTTTAATTGGGTTATTTGTCTTCTTTTAGTTGAGTTGTATAAGTACTTTATATATTTTGGATATTAACCCCTTATCAGATATATTGTTGGCAAAAATGTTCCAAAGATGTAGTCTCCTAGGACCGTAGTCGGCAAATTGTAGCTCAAGAGCCACATGCGGCTCTTTGGCCCTTTGAGTGTGGCTCTTCCACAAAATACCATGGCAGGGTGAGCCTATTTTGAAGAAGTGGTGTTAGAAGAAGTTTAAGTTTAAAAAATTTGGCTCTCAAAAGAAATTTCAATTGCTGTACTGTTGATATTTGGCTCTGTTGACTAATGAGATTGCTGACCACTGCCCGAGGGCAAGAGAAACAAAGAAAAAAAGAAATACTGTAAGTGAAGCTACATTAAACTGAAAAGCTTTTGGGAGAACATCTTTGTTTTGAGGATTGATCTGTGTTCTCAGACAAACTGCAAGGATAAAGCTTCCCACACAAGAGATGAAGGAAGACTTGAAGGGGAAGATCCCATGAGGAGACAATAACTGGACTCCAGTGCTTGAGTCAACAGTATATACAGGGGGTACACATCCAGCAACAAATTCAGATGCTGAGGTGTGGGGTTCAAGTACACTTCTAAGAACTGCAGGATGACAGACACTGCTGAGGCCAACATGATTACAAGACCGATGTACCAGCCTTCACTCCCCAAATTCCTGAAGGACCCAACCACCATACTCTTTGTTACTGAAGATTATTTTAAACATTTTATAAACACTTTTTTTCACAAGTGACCCTGTATCTTCTTATAATGTATGCACTCTAATAAACACTAGGTATTTTCATCTGCCAAGATGGGCTAATAGAAATTGTTTGTGTCAGGAGATTTTTCCTTAGGCCTTTGCTTGATTGAAGTTTTTATGTTGATTATTGTTCTCTGTCCATAAGTCAGACACTCAAGAGAAACACCTTCTACCTCAGCAAGTGCCCTGGATGAAACACTGTGAGGAACATTAATGGTAAGTAGAGCTCTGGGGAAAGGAAAGAGGTGTCTGAAGGACTGGTGCCCTTGCAGAGTACAGCCAGTCAGCAGCTGCTTCAAGATGTGTTATCTAAGCCTTAAGTTAAAGACAGGCTTAGCTACCAAATAAAAGGTTTGATGTTTTGAAAATTGCTCTGGTTCTACTTTTTGTCATCTCAAGTAAATAACAAGTGAGTAGCTTAAAAATGACCCTAACTGTCTGAAGCCTAGGTTACAAACAGATAAGCTTTCATTTCAAGATCTCTTTCAATTCAGTTTCTATGTAATGAAAAAAGAAAATTAATATGGTCTTATGCAGAATTAGACAAAAGTATATAATTTCTAAAATGAACAGAATGAAATGTTCTTTTCTTGAAAATTTCCATGTTCTTTTCTTTGCTCATGTTCCATGTTCTTTTCTTTGCTCTCTTTACCTGGAATGGATTTTGTGTTCCTCTCTGAATTTTTTACCTTGGGAGCTGGATCAGATTCCACTTTCCTAAGGAAGTCGCCCCTTGTTTCCACACTCAGTCTTACAATGACCTTACTCATATTTATTAATACTTGTCATGTATTAAGTATTGAATAAGCACTCTATCTGAATTATCACAATTTGTAGTAAAAAGTACAATGAGAGAGGTTTCCATTTTAGAAATATGAAGAATACATTTCAGAGAAGTTCAGAAATTTACTCAGTTGATATATATGTTGAAATATTATATGTTGATATTAAATACTATTTGTTATTGCTCATCTGGAATTTTTTAATAGTCTTTATATTTTCCCCTCATTGTGTCTAGTGGAAGACTCCATAAGGAAAATGCTTACTAATGTTCCCTCAGTTAACTATTCAGAGTATAAAGAATCATCATTGTGCTAGAAACATCATCAAGAGCTCAGCTCTGGTTTATATCCTGATGAGTAGAGAGATTAAGATATTTTGTCATACAGAAAACACTAGAGATGTATTATTTTATAACTTGAGTCAACCCTGCATATTTGAGGAGACATTAGAATTGAGCAGACCATTGACAGTCATGAGGAATACTCTTGGAGACCTATAAAACTTTCTAAAATCATGAATTCCCGCCAAAACCGGTTTGGCTCAATGGATAGAGTGTTGGCCTGCGGACTGAAAGGTCCCGGGTTCGATTCTGGTCAAGGGCATGTACGTTGGTTGTGGGCACATCCCCAGTAGAGGGTGTGCAAGAGGCAGCTGATCGATGTCTCTCTCTCATCGATGTTTCTAACTCTCTATCCCTCTCTCTTCCTCTCTGTAAAAAAATCAATAAAATATATTTTAAAAATAAATAAATAAATAAAAATAAAATCATGAATTCCCTTAGTTATTAGAATCTCTATTTCAGCTTTATTTTTTATTACAAAGAGTAAATATTTCCCTTTTGGGAATGAACTGAGGATGGCAAAATAAGATATAAAATGAGCTCATTGCCAGATCCTTTCAATAAAATGTGACATTTTTATACTCTAATCAAGTGCCCAGATCAGGTTTTTGTTTCACTCAATTTGGAAATTATTATACCCTTAGATCTTGAGAACTGATTTCAAATAGTGAAGAAAATTCTCTTAAGTCAACTCCTGAGACTAACTGAGTACTCCTGTATGCAATAATAGTTTTCTTTTAGAGGTATATTAATTATTGAAATAAGATCTCTTTGTTTTTGAAAACAAAGATATCTTATATATAAATTTAAAAAGTTAAAATATTACATTTAAATGTGAAACTAATGATCCTAAGGAATTAAACTGAGGAAGCATTTTATTCATTATTATAACATTTCAGAATTCGATATAGAGTTGTTTTCAGAGAAAAAGTTATTAAAAATGACATGTTTTCTAATTAAATTTTTCTTTCACCTATAAATAAATGTTTGTTCTTTCACTGTTTTAATTTACTAAGATTTTGCATACACATTATTCCATCAAGAGCATTGTTATTTTTAACTTCAAATTGATCAGAACTCAGGTCAGTTTATTCTTGTTAAAATGAATCTGCCATAATCATTCATGGAGTACAAGCTCACCAAGGTAAACCCTGAATGGCTTTACATTGGATCTTAGACAGAATTAGAAAAGACATGAGGTTGCCATTCAGTTCTTCTCTCCATGACAAACATCAATAATGAATGATGTTACTCTAACCTGCTGGACTTGGATAGGATTTCATGGTTTTCTCAGTATGGTGCTCTGGATTATCATACCAATTGATAGACTTTGACAAATCAGATGATGTCAAACTTAAATATTTTATTTAGTTGAGGAGATAGTATGTTTTGATATACGGAACTAAACAATACCATCGACACCAAATTTTACTGTAGCTGGTACATTTTTTAGGCATGAAAAATTTTTAGTCCTCATACTTTCAGGAAAAAACTGACATGATAACCAGTAAACACCAGAACTGGTTTTAATCCTGTCTAATGACAATTTGCTTCTGTGAACTTACCTCTGAAAGTCAACCAGTCAGTGACCTCATGCTTTTATTAAATCGCATATATATATCAACATGTGTGTAACTCCATCTATTGAAAAAAAATCTGCATTATTAACTGGTACACCTAGTACATTGTATTCAGATAAAAAGATATTTTGAGCCTCAATGGTGTATTATGTGGTGGTAATTTTGCCACATGCTGTGGGAGCTGCAAAAATGAGCAAGGTATAATTTCTGCTCTCATGGAACTTGCAGTTTAGTAGGAATAGAATTTTATGATGACGTTGTTCAGAAATGTTTGTGGCTGGTTCGGGAAGGAGTCCATTGAGGTCAAGGAGATACAAGCTATGAGGTCCACGTGCCAAATGGTCATCAATGTAAGTGCTGAAGGCTGAGTATAGACACAAAGAATGGGACTGAAGAGAAATAAAAATGCTTTACATTATCAAGGTACAGGACAACTATGATTGCTTCTCTTTAAAATTGTATTACTTTGGCTTTATGTAGTAGAATATAGGAATGTCAGAACCTCACGGGAACCCATGGCAGATGATATACATTTTTAGGGGAGTCATATATACATTTATGGGAGGAAGTGGGTCTGGCTAATAATGATACTATTACATTATTACTTGAGATATTAACTGCTGCAGGAAGTTGCCTAAAAGCGTGAATTTACACCTAAACATTTGAAGTCTTCTTTTATGGGGAATGTATACACCAAGGAAAATTATTAGTAGCTGCACAATTTTTTCTGATCCCTTCTTCAGCATCTACTGTCGAGCTGTTAGCACTAAATGTCTGAAGAATAATGCAGAATTAAATTATAATTATTTTGTGTTTACATCAATTCTAGGAGAAAAGTTAATTTTGGAGAGGGTTAAAAGTTAATATTAAAGATAAATCAATAGAATCCAGGCCAAAGGTCTAAGCAAAGACCGAATTTGGGGCAAAGTTCTAAAATTAATGATTTCTTGTTGTATTTAATCTTTTAAGCCAAACTGTTACACTTTGTACCTAGAACCAGCAGTGATTTATTCACAGTGTCCTCATGTCTGTAATTTATGCTGCCAACCTTATTTGATCTAGTTGGTTTGTGTGTGTGTGTTTTTTTAAAGCCTTTTTTTTTTCCTCCAGTGTGTGATAGTTTGGTTTTATACAGTTGTTAGAGAGAAGCTTGTTAGCAGTTAGGGGATGCAGAGATGAAAGCGAGCATTCTCGGGTGGGGTGTCTGTTCTGAATGTCATTTGCTGGGAGGTAGCAATTATCAAAGGCAACATTGGCTGCTGCTGGGAAGCCTGAGGAGGCTGAGGGTTTTCAGAGCACACGCTGATGGACATGGGGTGGATAGTTGCCAGTGGGTTTAATCCCAGCTTGTTGCCAACCCAGTGCCTAGGCAGCTCCCAATAGAAAATGACAGAAGTCATGAGGCAGATGTGTGACATGGTTTTGGACAGAGGCCACCGACTGCTGTTTATCTTGGGTTCCTTATCACCTGCTTTTTCTTCACAAGGTAGCCAACCTCATGGGGCTCCAGTTCCCAGTGGAAGAAAAAAGAAATTAAGGAGCATATTCATACCTTTTCTTTGTACTTACATACATCGAATGTGGTGGCGTCTGTTGGCTGCGTTTGTGATGGGACCAAGTGGGAGACAATACACTCCCAGTTTCCTTACTTAATTATAAGGGAAAGAGCAGAGCATCCATGTGTCACATGCTTTGGTATTGTGGCATTTCTAGCATCTGGCACTGCATGTGGTGCAGTTAGGCTCATATGAATATGTGGCAGGGGGAAGATGCCCCAGGCAGACAGAAATTGAAAACAAGATTACATACAGGCAGAGCCAAACAAGTGGTGCATCATTTTTAGAAACATTGAAATATTGAACAGAGCCTTTAGTTGGGCAGCAGATTGGCTGCACATGGTATTTTCTGATGTTGGTGGTTAATGTAGCAATTACAAAAAGAGAAGAAGGAAACATATTGAGCAAATGACTTAAAAAGAGGACAAAAATTAGCTGAAAGAGGAGGTGGCATTGCTCATATTGTTTATTTTATTTATGTGTGGCATTGCTCATGCTGTCTGCTCATGTTTTTTTGTATAACAGTGTTTGAAGACACATCTTGCTTCTTATGGGAATACTGATACCATCATTTAGAGCTTATTGCCTACGCCAAGTAGTAAGTCTGCCAAATTATTCACGTAGGTAGGCATGTAAAAATGGTAGTTGCACCTGGAAGAGGTATAAAACCAAATGAAGAGAAATGACTTAAGTGTATACAAACAATATGTATTGCATATTTTTGGAAAGACATCCAATTCTGTCGAAAGGGGAACATCACAGAAAGTAGAGGGGTTTGAAAAAAAACCCAGAGTTATTTGCTTTCTCTTAAATGGCACCGTTCAAATCCTACTTGAGCCAAAAAGAGGCAAGTTCCCTTTGCTTTTTCTTCTTGTAAAGTGTTAACAATGTGAAGGTACAGTTTCCCAACAACTTAGCCTATTCCCTGATTTTTCATACACTGTCTTTCAACCAAAGAAACATTAGTAGAAAAGCATAATTTTGTATTTTCTCCTTAGAATATTATGTGACAACCAGACCATTTTCTATTTTATCCCTCTGGTTCTTCTATTTTGTCCATGGTCTACCTAATGCACTATTAAATTTAGTAAAGAAACATCACTGATATTTTTTTCTGCCTTACTGAGGAATAGATTAATATGGCATATTTACTTTTTAAGCTAACAAGGGGTTGAAGAACGGCCACATTCTGGAATAAGTTCTTTCAATAACAGTAGAGCTTTCATTAAATACTGACATCACAGAATATAGTCTATGCTTCCTGAAGTTCTCTGTGAGTTTTCTGAATCCGTATGAAGCATTAAAGAGTGTATTTGTTTTCTTGTACCACAATACATCTTTCTTTTAGTTTATGATGCTTATTTTACTTTTAAAATATATATTTTATTGATTTTTTTTTTTTTTTTACAGAGAGGAAGGTAGAGGAATAGAGAGTTAGAAACATCGATGAGAGAGAGACATCGATCGGTGCCTCCTGCACACCCCCTACTGGGGATGTGCCCACAACCAAGGTACATGTCCTTGACTGGAATAGAACCTGGGACCTTTTAGACCACAGGCCGACACTCTATCCACTGAGTCAAACCGGTTTCAGCTACTTTTTATTTAGAGAGAAACTAGAGATGCATGATAATTTTTCTATCTGTAAATGAAAAATCAGACATAAAATTAGTAATTAAATTTTTTTACATGCAATATTTACTAAAACATTTTGTCTTTCTCATACATAGTTTATTTTACAGTCTAAGAGTCTATATTGAATGTACCCATTTTGGCAGTCTTCTAAAGTCATACATAAAGAAATGAGGAGAAAAGGAAGAGAACATTTGTTGAACACTGCATTAATCAAGACTCTCTTAGTTGCAGCTCCCAGAACTTATTTCAAAGTTACATATGTATACTGACTTAAAGTCTTTGCCAATGATCTTGATTGGCCTGACTTGGATCACATGGCCAGGTTTGAGTTACATGCTCATTCCTAGAGCTGTCAGGACCAAGGACAGCAGCAGTGCTTCTCCAAAGAGATGATTTTCGGCAGACCAAAGGCACATGTCTACTACAAGTCCCTATTATGTACAAGTCCCTAATAAGGCACCCTGTAACTACTTTCTAGAAACTATAAATGAAACACAAAGCATAATTTTCCTCCTCAGTTTTATATATAGATTGAATCGTGGAGCTCATGTTTCAAACTATAATGATTCCAGCAAGTCTTTTTTTTTTTTTCTTTTCAGGAAAGATAAACATTTTATAACAAGGAGCAATACATCAGGCAGCCTACTTATGTAATGCTGTGTTGCATAAAGATTTATTTATTTATTTACTTATTTATTTTTTACATATATTTCCTTTTTTCCCCCATTGACTCCAGCAAAACTTTAAAGGGCTAGTGCTTTATTTTTTAAATTCATTTAGAAGTTTAATAATTCCCAACAGATTAAAAACCCAAACAATTAGACAAGGAAGCAAAGAAGACACAAATAAATTTATCAGTTTTTTGGGGGGCTCTCCCACAAAACAGTATTTTGATGTGCTGCTTCAAGTAAACATTTGTGTGGCTTATCTATGAATTCAACAACCCTTTAAATTGAGAATAGAAGTGGCAAAATAGCCTAACCTACTTTACCTGCCAATTATTCATAGATAACTCATTTATAAAATTTAGTTATATAAATGTATTCAAAGTTGTGGTGCCAAGATTCTATGTATGGTGTGTGTGTATAGGAATCCCATTCTTTTATTTATAATTCAAGTTCTTACATATCTATAATAATAAAAGCATAATATGCTAATTATACCAGATATTCTTCTGGACTTCCTTCCAGACAACCTTCCGGATGAAGCTGGGTCTACAGCGGCAGGATCCAGGCAGCTGCCATGGCTGTGAAGGCCTACTCTTGTACAAATTTCATGCATGCGGACTCTAGTTTGACTATAAAATGAATAGTCTTCATTATTTTCTCTTTTGTGCTTTGTTTGCACTTATCACACAGTTACTGTAACTTAATGATCTAATTATTTTGGGAACAAAGTAAGAGTCTAAATATATAAAATGTTATAACATTATTTGCATATTGATTTGTCTCAACCATTAAATTTCAACTTCTGGAGGGCAGATATTTGGATATTCTCTTCTTTCCTTCCTCCATGCTCACTAGAACAGTTATTACATAGGGAATTAAAAAATGCTGGTTAAATCAATGATATGAAAACATTTAGGGAATTTGCTACTGAAAGAAACTATGGAGAAATCTTTCAGTGAATCTAATAATCATTCTACACATTATCTATACTAATATAATAAAAGGGTAAATGCTAATGGATAGATCAGACATCTTCTAGGTGTCATTATGGACATTCTTCCTGACAAAGCTGGGGCCCAGCCCTGGGAAAGCTGCCTGGGGTCCCGGGTGCCTGTGGGTGGCCAGAGGGAGGGGAACCCTGGTCCTGGGTGCCAGAAGAAAGCTGGTGCCAGCAGTCTGGGGAAGGAAGGCCTATTTTTGCATGAATTTTTATGCATCGGGCCTCTAGTCTGTTTTATAAACTTGAATACTACTTAAATTAGGTTCCTTTAAAGTAAGGTTTATACCCTGCTGCTTTTCACCTCCTACAGTCAAAACCTTAGTAGAGCATCCCTATGGATTGTCTATGTGCAAATTGGATGGATTAGAATCCAATGTTCCAATTAGTTTCCAAATGTTCAGAAATTGCCTGTGTATGTATAAAAGTTATTTAAGAAAACCTAACATTTGTGAAATTTCATTAAAAGTGGATAAGATACTGTAATAAAAAACTGCATGAGCTGCTTTGATCGAGTCCCCCCTCCCCACCCCCTGTCTGCCTCTGCCTCTGCCTCTCTCTCTCTCTCTCTCTCTCTCTCTCTCTCTCTCTCTCTCTCTCACACACACACACACACACACACACACACACACACACACACTTATTTGTTGAAACCAAAAGAAGAAATAATTCTTTCACTCTTTGATGTAAAAAAAAATATGTAGCTTTAAAGAGCAAGGCTGCAAGGCATAATTTTTTTCAAGAAAACCAGAAATAATTTGGTGAAATTTAAAATAAGGATCAGATGTATTCCCTTTGGCAGAGTAGGAAGCTGATAAGCTCATTTCTGTAAAGAAGATTTTGGATGTCTTTAAAACAAAAACCTCACCACTCAATAAAGGCATGATAAATGTTAGTAGTTAACTTTCAATTTCCAAACTGAGATAGCTTAAATAATTTTCTATGTATAAAAACTAGCCAAAACTACCTCTTGAATTAGATACATATATTTGGAAACAAGGCTTCATTCTCATTTTATATACTCGTTCTATAATTTTTTAAATGAAAATTTACTGTATTTTTCCCCCAGCTCAGTGATTGAGTGTCAACCCAGGAACCAAGAGGTCTTCAGTTCAATTCCTATTCAGGGCACATGCCTGGGTTGTGGGCTTGATACCCCAGTAGGAATCGTGCAGGAGGTAGCTGATTGATGATGTTCCTTTCTCATTGACATTCCTATCTCTCTGTCTCCCTTTCTCTCTCTCTCAAAATCAATTAAAAGACATATCTAAAATGTACTGGTTTTTTTTTTAGTTTTTTTTTTTATTTAGCTCTTTGGAAGTTAAAATGGTGAAATGATTCAATTTCCAGAGCTGATAAAAATACTTAGAAATAAAGGCATTTTCTCTTCATTCGTCATTCTCCTAAGAAAGCTTGAAGGAAGGTACCAATTATTTCTGACTGGTGGCAAGGGATTTTTGAGCAATCCTCTGTTAACATGTTTTTGGTCATTTGTCAGCATATCTATACAGTCTACTGAAGTTAGCTCAGCACTAATTAACAGAACTCTAAAGAAAGTGAAAAAAAGGATCACTTAAGATCAATCAAAGTAGCATGACACTGGAAGCAGTTGAGAAAAACCTTGCATTTTTAGAGACAGGTTTCTGAAAGAAAATTCTAGAGACTGGTTATATGCAGAATTACAAACATTTTTGGCTTCTTTCATTTACTCCTTATGCATTCCGGCCTGAGTATGCTATAGATTGAAAGGTAGAATAAATTTGAGATAGTGTTGATGAAATGCATTTAATGTGCTAATTTTAGAGCCTGAATTAGGACATTGTACAGATTCATCTTCTTATCATCTCATCTCAAATTGATTTTTTGCTTGCTTTTTCATATTTTTCTTCCACTAATCCCCCCCCATTTTATTGAGAGACAATAGGCATACAGTTTAAGGTTAAAAGCATAATGATTTGACTTACATGTATTGTAACATTTTTGCACTAATTTTGAACGCACTTCTTTAGTACCTGTTAAAAACTTTTGTCTAAGAATTGGCTTTGTTGCAAGTTTTGACAGAGCAATCTAATATCTCATACTTTTCATCATCATCCCTAAAGGACATTTTTCAGTGTGTGTGTGTGTGTGAGTGTGTGTGTGTGTGTGTGTGTGAATTATTTATCTTCAAATAGTAGTTATATAATCAAATAAAATTGATTGTATTAATGTACAATCTTCCTGGGGTAAGCACTTGCTTACCATGTATCATACTGAAAGGAAATTTTTGTCAGGATCATTACAAATAGCAGAATTCCAGGTGGTTATAATGAGACTGCTTCCTCAGTCTCATCTGGCTCCATCCCTAGGATTATCTTCTTGGTTGGGATTTGTTCTTTTAGCAAAGCAAACTGTGATGCTGTGTTTAATTGGTTCAGTTCTTGTTCTTAGCGGTGATTCATTTTTAGTGCTGTGGTATGGTGAGTGTCTGATATTTATAAAGGCTAATTTAAAGGTGTAATGAATAATACAGATTAAATATTGCCAACACTCTGTTCTATCATCTGTTAAGGGATACGATACTGATATATTAGGAGAAAAAAGTTTGGAAAGCAAGTATGCTTTGGCATTTACATTTTTTGTGCGCGTGTGTGTGAGTGGCTCATAGGTGGCCAGCCTGCTTTACTGGGTGGGATAGCACTTAGGAATGTGAGTCTCAGCCCCAGTGAATAGCGAAAATACCATTTTCCCAAAGATGTCCTCTGTGTAGAGGTATGTAGTGGAGACCTGCAGGGATAATGGGTGATTGGTCTAGGGTCATGGATGTAGGATCCACCTTTCTTATCAGAGGCATGACTAACACATAGGTGCTCTACATAAAGCTTATTCTGTCTTACAAGAAAAGTTTATAAGGATAATTAGAATGTTTCTCATTAGAGCTCCTATGTAATTTCTACATTTTTTGGTATGTTTCTCTACTCAAATAGCCATAGCATTTTGTTCAATATCTCTGAACTTCTTTGTAAAATAGCTTGTTAAGATTTGGGGAACATTATGAGACATGTATTGTGACTTTCTACTGTACTTTCTGTAACAATATTGAGGACATTGTCTTCTATCCAAGGTCTCTAGAAATGCTTGGGCTTCTGAGAAGATGATATAATTTTTTATTATACCTACCATAAATAATGTGACAAATTGTGCTTTTTCCTATTTGAATTGACTCCTATAATTCTGAATTGGTGGCCCATCTATAAAAATACGGCACCTCATGAGAGGTGTGTATATGTTGACTCACTCCAGTTTTATCTTTTTCCCCCCGTTATACATGGGTGAGCAAATTAGGCTTACAGTTATGAGTATGTGAAACAGTTTATTCTTGTATTATTGTTTATTAATTATTTATTATTTTCCATACAAACAACTGTAAACCAACTTTTTCCCACCCCTGTATTTGTCATTGTCCTAAAGATTTGCCATTTATTTTAATTTAATAATATTAATTTAAATATATTTCTGAAAGCCTCACTAGATAATTTTTAGAAAAAGGTGGTTATTTTAAAATGTCAATTTTACAGGCTATTTTTATACTTAATATTTATTAATAATTTTTCTCTGTTTTCTAAAGTTCTGTTAGTTAAGAAAGAGGATACAACTTTTAACAGAGTGAGGAACTCTAGAAAGAGGATTAACTTTGTATTATGTGAAAGGAAAAAGATCTAGTGATAGGGTAGTGATTCCTAATTTCTTTCCTTTCTGCTCTCTTGTAAATGTCCCAGGTATGACAATTACATTCATTCCTGTGGACAGACAGAGATTCTGAGAGTGGGGAAATGGAATGAAAAGTATTTAAAAAGGAGTCAGAAAGCAGAGTGTAGGGTATAGAGGACCGAGACTTGATGTTATTTTTGGTGCTAGCAGAGTATGTCCAAATGCCACTCTAACAGCTGCTTTAGGCCCAACTGGATAGTAATCAGTGTGTGATGGATAAATAACCCCAAATTTCCTCTTTTTTTTCCTATTCACATAATTGCTGAAATTAAACTGAAACAAACCAATAACAAAAGTCTGTTAAATCCAAATTTGTTGCTTAATGATATTCTAATTTCAAAAAAAACTGGTTTTAATTTTCAAATGAAAATACAACTTATATTTTTAAATAATTTGTATTTATAGCCTTGAAAAGTGCTTTTGTATTTCCTTATCATCATTCCATGTAATATTTGCTGTATTTGGAGTTGGGAGGTGTACTGTGAGGCATGCCTTTTTCATGCTGAGTTATGCTACACATTCTTTATTTTAGGCTATAATTCTTTCCCCTCCCCTTCCCCCCCATAATATCTACTAGGTATTATTATCCTTCATGCTTACAGCCAATGGGACATATATGGGAGGCATCAGAAATAACTTTCATACATTCTTAAATTGATTCTTCAGAAACATAACTATAAGAAAATTTAGCCCTAGTCAGTTTTGCTCAGTTGATAGACTGTCAGCCTTTGACTGAAGGATTTCGGGTTGGATTCCAGTCAAGGGTATGTACCTTGGTGGCAGGCTCAATTCCCAGCCCTGATGGGGGCACATACATAAGGCAACCAATTAATGTGTCTCTCTACATCGATGTTTCTCTCTGTCTCTCCTTCTCTCTTTCACTTTCCCTAAAAATCAGTGGAACCCAATCATCATGGCTCAGTGGTTGAGCGTTGATCTACAAATCAGAAGGTCATGGTTCCATTTTTGGTCAGGTCACATGTCCAGGTTGCGGGCTTACCAGTGGGGGGCATGCAGGAGGCAGCCAATCAATGATTCTCTCCCATTATTGATGTTTCTATATCTCTCTCCCTCCCCTGAAATCAATCATATATATGTGTGTGTGTGTGTGTGTATATACACACACACACACACACACACACAATGGTTTTTAAAATCAATGATAAAAATAGCCTCCAGTGAAGATTAACTAACTAACTGAATAAATAAAATCAGTAAAATTCATGAATATCAACTAACATTCATGTTGATATATAACATTAAAATCAATGTTTACCTAATGTAAATAATAGCATCTGAATTTGGAAGGGAAGTATTATTTTAAATTTTAAAAATCAACATTTAATTTAACTATGATGCGGATGTCTGATCTCTTAAACACTTAAAATGAAGCCTCCAACTGCTTCTGCCTTTGTGCAACCACTGTGAGAAGTGTGCCAGATTCTCCTTGGCCCTCACTGACTGAAGCTTTGGATTTCAGAACTTACCATGAAACTAGTTACTTGAGGCCCACAAAGTTTTCATAAACTATTACCGGAGCTTGTTCTCATTTACTCTCATTCTTGCTCAAGGAGTGTTCCTCCTTGTTCAAGTTCATGAGCTTCTTTCAGTTGCACCAGCAAGAAGATTCTGGCTATATTCTGCAGATTTTCAGCTGAGTGGAAGTTTTCAGGCAAACACAGCCAATCACTGTGTCTTGATTTGAGTGGTAGGAGCAGCAACAGGGTAAGGACATGGGCTCTAAGTCTACTGTTTATGCTCAAATACTAGCTCTGCTTTTATTAGGTATCTCTCTTTCCTTATTTGAAAATAGGAATATAATACTATCAACTTCAGAGGATTTTTTAGGAATATATAAGTTAAGATATATAAACTGGTACATTAGTGCATGGTGGCCCGTAAGTGCTATATGTATATTTCTTGTTTTATCTTTTTATTTAAAACATTTCATTTTAAAATCCTATAAATAAATTTAATTACATAATTTATAGTAAAGGTAAACTTGCCACAAAATTAAAAGTCTCTGAGGTTACAGTTAGGTTATCTTTTATCATTAAAGGCAAAGCTATCATTGTGCCTTAAAAAAATACATCTATATACTCACATTCATATCACAAGAGAAATGATTTAGCCAGGTGACTCTAGTGGACACTTTTAGGAAACCAGTAATTACATTGTGGGGTTTTCTCCAGCTTTATTGAGGTACAATTGAAAAGCAAAGTTATGAGATATTTAAAGTGTTCATGGTGATGTACATGATGATTGAAAGGATTCCCCTTTCCCCTATCATTAGTTATCACATCCATTACCTCACATATTTATTATAACTGCAATTTTTATATGAATTATGAAAGGATACTTAGGTACTCTTTACCCATCCTGATTCCTCATAAAGTTCTGAAGTTGTGTTTTAAATCTGAAATCTTTGCCACAGCCTTTTAAAAATTTAATATGGAATTACTATTTAAAAACATCTCCCAACCTCAAATTAATTATTTTACTTGTTAGTAGTGAAATCTTAGAAATAATGCTTTGACTATAATCAAATATTTATTTCAGGATTCTAATTTCTCTCATAGTTTTTGAGCAGAGGTCACAAACTATAGCCTATGGATCTATTTTTAAAAATATTAAGTAACTAGTAGGTATTAAGCTGTCACCCATTCTATATAATAAAAGCCTAGGTGGCATCATAAGATGGCCACCACAAGATGGCCGCCACAAAAAAGCCAGCAGAGGAGAGCAGTTGGGGGCAACCAGGCCAGGAAGGGAGGGCAATTGGGGGTGATCAGGCTGGCAGGTAAGCGGTTAGGGGGCGATCAAGATGGCAGGCAGCAGCAGTTAGGAACAATCAGACAGGCAGGCAGGTGAGTGTTAGGAGCCAGTGATTGCAGTCCCAGTTTATAAGAAGGATGTCTGACTGCCAGTTCAAAGGTCCCAGATTGGAGAGGGTGCAGATCTGGCTGAAGGACCATCCCTTCCGCTCCCTCCACCCCCCACCATGCATGAATTTCATGCTCTGAGCCTCTAGTTTTTATAGATAAAACTTGTATTGGAGCATAGCCAAGTTCATTCATTTACATATTGTCTACAGCAGAGTTGAGTCATTGTGACAGAGATGGCATGTTCTGCAAAGCCTAAAATATTAACTACCTGGCTCTTTACTGAAAAAAATTTGCCAACCTCTATTTTTCAGTATGGTTAGTCTTTCAAAGGAAATCTTTTATGTATAGTCTTAGTTTTTGTAACTCTGCTTATTACCTACTAGTTACTTAATATTTTTTAAAAATAGATCCATCATTTTAAGTTATTTTATAAAAAGCTTTATATTATGTAAATGAAAATAAAATGATTTCTATGAAGATATTTATGAAAATCAATATGCTTAAAATTAATTTGTCATTAAATTCTAGCTGAATTCTGTGTTCTGCTATTCCAAAACCCACTCTCTTAGATTATAAAGGAGATTTTCAATTGTTTGGACGGATTTAAACATTATTGACACCAAAATGGAAACTTTAATCTTGTTTTAATTAGAAAGATTCAGTGAAAATTGAAAGAGGAAGGCATAATTTTCTCCTTCAAGTAATTTATGCCATTTAAGACACTTCTGATACCTGCTACAGTAACTTTGAGTGTCACCCCTAATCTTGCATGTTTGCAGGGATACATATCCTGTGCTGCCAGAAACACCAGATAAGCAACAACAGTGGTGATGGGTACTTAGAACTTACGCTTTGCCAGGCACTCTTCTCAGAGCTCTGCACCGAAAACTCAGTTCTGACAAGCTCTGAAATAGGTTCCTGCTGTCTTTCCCATTGCACATATGTGACAGCGGGGCAAAGAGAGGCTGGAGGCTTGCTTAAGTTTCATTTAACTAGTATAGGCAAAGCTAGCAATGAGGCAATAGTTGAGAGTTAAGAATGAAGGCTTGGCCACCAATTGTGCTTTTAGAAAACTTGAGATCAATTGTGAATTTTCACCTTTTTCTTTGTATTATAGACTAGTGGCCCGATGCATGACATTTGTGCACATTACAAGGGAATTAATTAGAGGAAATATATTAATATTGCTATTTGCCCTTTCTTTATAATAGAAGTGTCAGAGATGAAAGAAAATTAGTAAAATGTATATGAAAATCTCCCTCTTGTCAGAGTATGGGGTGCGCTGCAGGACCTAGTGTCAAGTCCCTGCCCACCACCTGCATGTGCTTCGAAAATGCAGGAGACCCACCCCTATCAAGCCCGAGTGGGCCAGGGGCACAGCCTCAGGTCCCCTAGCCCAGCACTGGGGTGGGGGACATGGCCTGAGGTCCCCATCAAGCCCTTTGGGGCGAGGGGTTTAGCCTAATGTCCCTCACCCTGGCCAGGCACCATGCAGCCTCTGGTCCCTGCTGTTCGGTCATGACATTATGGCATCCCAGGTAATTTGCATATTCCTATATTATTAGATAGATATTTTAGTAGAAATTTGGGATAATTTGGGAGAATTTCCCCCCCCAGAAAGTACTATTTTATTAAGGAAACACTTTATTTTATGTGTTTTTCTGAAATTGTACTATCTTGTTTTTAGTTCAGGATGCTGAGAATAGATATTAATTAAAAAATAAATGATACGATGCCTTTCCACTCCTGCTATGCTCGTGAAATCTATTAAAGATTTTCAAATGTCCAATTCTGCAAAAATGTAATAACATTATAACATATTACACTTATAGATATATGGTAGCAATGTAATTTGGTAGGATGTTTTTGGAAATTTTCAGTTTAAAATATATTTTAAGGACCATAATAATGTGTTTTCTTAAATCCAAAATTTAACTTTGGGGAATCTATTGCAAGGAAGCAATATCAATACCATTAACAATAAAGTTAACTTGGAAACAAACACAAAACAATACAATGTTGGAATCAAATAGACCCCAGAGTGTGAGTTTACTGAGATGGTGATGGGGTTTAGGATATGCTACCTTAAAACATGGCACTGCCAAAACCGGTTTGGCTCAGAGGATAGAGCATCAGCCTGTGGACTGAAAGATCCCAGGTTTGATTCCAGTCAAGGGCATGTACCTTGGTTGCGGGCATATCCCCAGTGGGGGTTGTGCAAGAGGCAGCTGATCGATGATTCTCTCTCATCGATGTTTCTAACTATCCCTCTCTCTTCCTCTCTGTAATAAAATCAATAAAATATATTAAAAAAACAAACAAGCCGAAACCAGTTTGGCTCAGTGGTAGAGCGTCAGTCTGTGGACTGAAAGGTCCCGGGTTCGATTCCTGTTAAAGGCATGTATGTTGGTTGCGGGCACATCCCCGGTGGGGGTTGTGCAAGAGGCAGCCGGTCGAAGTTTCTCTCTCATCGATGTTTCTAGCTCTCTATCTCTCTCCCTTCCTCTCTGTAAAAAAAATCAATAAAATATATTTAAACAAAAAACAAAAAACAAACAAACACAAAAACATGGCACCTGGCATATTGACTATTTTAAGCTGAAGGAGTTTGAGAAAGCAGAAGAAGCAGGAAGGTCACTCTGACCCTCCCCACTCCCAAACCCTGAGCCTTGAATCACTCATGAAACCCTCCTGGAGTAAAGGCGTATTCTCACTCTCAAAGACAAGGGGACATCAAGAAGAATCCAAACAAGCAGATGTTGCAAAATTTTCCCAGTTTCCTACACTTACCACCATACTCCTTAACCTGTCATATTCTGCCATAACTGTCTACTCTTCATTAAATCTAGCATAAAATATTCAGGATTTAACTGTTTATTCTGGCCTTTGTTTTCTTAAAAATGTTCCTATGTCACATAAAACAATTAACTAACAATTAAGGAAACAGTTAAATTTGTATGGTTTTTTTTTTTCCTGTTAATCTATTTTTGTTAGTTGAATTTTCAGACCCAGTCAGGGACCCTAAGAGGGTCCAGGAAAACATCCCCCCAAATAGCAATAAACTGAAGATATCATTAATATAGTGTCTGGACCACAGAGTAGGAGAAATTATATTTTTACTCAGAGGGAGCTAATTTTATAATCAGGCAAGAGTTCCATCTTCTGTTTGAGCTTTTGAGTTTCCAGTGGTACCAAGTTTGGTAAAAACTGTGACCATGTATGGCCATGTATGGCAGAAAGATTCCTGGCTCTGCCTCTGGGAGGTTTTAGGTTGCTTAACCTTCCTGGGTTTCAGTTCCTAATCGTTAAGCAGAGATAAAAATACCTATCCTGTTATAAGTACTAGATGAGACAAGGTGTATGAAGGCTCTCAAGAACATAGTTCTTACCATTTTCCTTCTTCTGTTTGGCTTTCTTTAACATGTAGTAGAGTAAGAGGATGAACTAATTGGGACTGAGTAATGCAGGTGGGGTGTTTGCCTTGCCTAAGGTGTGATAATATACACTTTGTGATGTATTTGTTATATGCAGTATTTCTGACATTTTGCCACAAAACATTAAAGATGATTTAAATTTCAAGTCCAGTCTCACATAATTTTTAGTTATATGCAAATACCAAGTAATTCAATAACAGAAAGAGGACCCAAACTACCAGGAGGTGAAACCAGCCTCTGACTTTTACTAGCCATGTCACTTGGAGCAAGTTGAATTTCCTATGCTTTATTTCTTCACATGTAAAATGAGGATCATAAGAGTCTATCATTTAGACGGCTGGGAAAATTTAGATTTTAATTTTATAGATTTATAACACTGCCTGATGCATATAAGCACTCTATACGTATTGCCAAATAAAATTGTTGGACATTTTTGAAAAATGCTAATGAAGCAATAATTTTAACTCTTCTTGAAACTCCTGGAAAACATTATTTCATCATTATGCCACAAATCTTTCATCCATGAGCTCTTAAATGAGGAGAAGGGCTGGCTTCCACTCTGCTGTCTTTAGTTGTTGGTCTTCATGAAATACACAATATTTTACTTGTTGTCAAGGAAACAGGATCCAAGAAGGTTTTGTAAAATGAGAATGAAAATCATTAAAAAAAAATAGCACCAGAAAATACTTTAGAAAGGGCTATGACTTAAAAACTTTTATTGAAGCGAAAGTTTCTAAATCTCACTGAAGGCAGATAATCGATTGCTCTGCAGTTCAGTTGTCTTATTGAGGTAACTTGTATTTTCAAACAAGAGCTTGGCATTTAATATCCCTACAATAACGAGGCAGAGCTTTTAAGAGTGAAAACATGAGAAGCTGGTAAAGATTTTTTCCTTGAAAAATGGTGTAAAATAGCAGAATGTTTCACTGAGTTATGATTGGGGAAAGTGATATGTAAAGAGATCTGACAGAATGAATCTTAGCAGTATGCAGAGCATATCAATACAGCCCTTTCAAGTAGCATTTCTACCCACATTCTGGAACCAGCTTTCTTACATGCTAAGCCAAAAGTTAATAATAATAACACAAAACTAGGAAAATATAATTTGGGAAAACACACCCTCATTTATAATTAGATGATTAGTAATTTAAATGGTTTGGAAGAAGAATTTGTGTTATTTTGTTTTCTACATCATAAGAACACATATATGTTTATTCTCTTTTTGCCAAGAAAAGCAGAGTGCATGAGAAAAATGAACAAGCTATATGAGAGTTTTATAGCTTTATTGTTAATTGTGTTTTGGTCTTAATTTGAAAGGGTAATGTTTAGATAATCTGTTAACTGTATATTACAAACAATATAAACTATTAAAGATCCTAGTTGTGTGTGGAATAATCATAATCTTGATTGCAAGTAATATAAATTAACTCTAGTTTTTTTTTTTTTAATAATGAAAAAGTCAGCTCTGCTTGATGTCAGCATTTGACAGCATGCTAATGACCAATGCCATTACAAATGATTCTAGCCATTCCATTTTCCTTGTATCACTCAATCCAGATTCAAAGTCCTGGCCAAGAAGCCAGCTTTCTGAGCCTGGGCCACATGCTTGTGCCCTGCTGCAGGTGTGTGGAAGTGAACTACCTGCTTCCTCTTAGATGCCTTAGTGGGTGGGAAGCAAGTTCCCACCAAGTCTCACACACTGGAATCTGCCCTCTGTTATGAAGGAAGATTAGATACTGAGTAGTTAATAATAACAAATACACTAGAGTAATTTTGAAAAAAGTAAAGGAATAAAATCAAGCTATTTTATGTATGTGCATGTATATGATGAGCCACACCTGTATAACCATAGAACTTGGATTGTAATTACCATCTTAATAGACATATGTACCATTCTGGATGTTGTGGAAGTGCAGCTCCATCAAATTCAGTGATTTAAAGGCTTTGGCCAGACAATGTATTCCTCTTCCTTAACCCACAAGAAGAAAAGGGGTGGAAATAGCTTTTCTTTCTGGACACTAGACTCTCTTAAAGGTAATGTCTTCACTCCCTAGTCTTGCTCTTAAATTGATTTGCTACTGGTAGTAGAGCTGGTCCCACTAGACAGTCCTCTCAAAGATCACCAAAGGGAGATGTCTTGTACCAACCCTGTGGTTATTAGAACTTAGTATGTGGGATATGCCACATCTTTTATTCTCAGCTTAGTTTCTTAGTCCTATTCCCAGACAATAGGAAAAATTTCTATTATTGGCCAATTAGTAACAGTTGATGCTCCTGACGAGAACAAAATAAATGAATAAGATAAGTGGTACTTAAAGATAGAACAGAAGAATTGTTCTAAAATAAAGAAATCTGAAGATGGACGGCATGGTGTGTGCTAGGGAAAAAATAGTAGAGTGAGCCAATATCAAGCTATAGCCTAGACAAGTTACTGAATTTCAGGGATCTAGAAACAATTCTTAGGGGGAAAAAAAAAGTTAGCACATTTAGACCACATAAGACACAGTGACTTTCAATGATAGAGTATCATATATCATATACATCATATGTCTAAGAGGAAAAAGTATGACTCAATTTTTTTTATTCTATCCAAGATAAAGTTCAAAGACAGATACTATATTGTCAAATATGCAAAAAATATATAATACAAATTAGCCCTTGAAAAGCAATTACCTGATATAAATCAGGCATTAAATAAGTGAGTCATGATAAAGGTCTCAGAAATAGGGAAACTTGTATTAGAAGACTTGCAGTGAATGTTAATATGCTTATATTAGAATTAGAGAGCAACAATTATAAGAATTATAATTATTGGGTAACATCTAAGTGTTATAAATGTAGATAATGTAAAAATAATAACCTAGAAAATAATAATGGGAGATAGTGAGAAAAAGTATGTGTTAGGAGGAAATGTAATTGTGTTTTTTTGCAGAGAGTAAGAAAATATATGCTAAAGTGAACACTTCAAGAAATAAAGTTTAAGGGTACCATTTAAACTTTAAAAAAAAGGAAATAGAAGAGGGCAGAGACAACTTTGTAAAAAAAAGTATTAAAGTCAGAATATATAAATAAAATATCAGAAATAAGAACAAAAGATGTTTAAAAAAAATGAAGGTAAATGAGAAAAATTACCTGTAACAAGAGAGATTCTCAGGTTAGTTTCCATGAGGACATTAATTTTTGTCTGTTTAGTTCACTAGTGTACCTTTAGTGCTTAGAACAGACATAAAGTTTAAATGGCTTGAAAATGAAGTGACTATTTGGCTCATGTGTTAAAAAATTTAACAATACAATTCCTAAGTGATTGGTTTAGGATTCCATTTCTGAAAGGGCCAAAACTTTAATGAAGTTAAACCTTAATTTGGTGATGTAGGACTTAGCATAAGTAACTCCATTTGGGGCTTGATGTCTTGCTTTTAACACATACAGCCAAAAAATTCAGTAAAATAACGGGTGCCATGAGGTCTATGGCCTTGTTTTTCTGTGAAGGTCCTTAGTGTGCACTCTATTCTGTGTGGCTTGTTCTCAGGCTTGCTTTCCTCTTGGTCATAAGACACTGTGGAAATGTGACTCTTCATCCACAATCATTACTCTCCTCCCCACAAATCCCCAACCACTCTGAACCATGAGTGGAGAATGTCCAGTCCATGGGCTGTATAAGGCCCTCGAAATCATTTGGTCTGGCCCTGCCAAGGTATTAAGGGTGAGTTAATTAAATGTTTAACCAAATATCGCAGGCTAATTTTTAAGTTGATAATTTTGTTTGGCCCAAGAATGATGTTATAAATATCCAGAAGGCCCTTGCAATAAAACGTTTCCCCACCCACCCCTGTTCTAAACCAAGTGAAAAGGCAGATAGGATTGCTTCCAGGTTGATTTATATCAGAATTCTCAAAGTGTGAATCATAGATTGCCAGAGATCCCCAAGACCCTTTAAAGAGGTATGCAAGGTTAAAACTATTTTTATAATAATACTAACAGGTGATTTGCCTTTTGCACTGTATTGACATTTGCCATGATTCAAAAGCTGCTATAAAACTGCTGTTGCCTCCACATGATTCAAGGCAAAGTCATCACTGCATTCTTCACTGCCAGTCACTCATAGCCAAAAATGCCAGTTTCACTTATAATGCCATTGACAAGGTAGTAAAAACTATTAATTTTGTTAAATCTTGATCCTTGAGGATAAGTTTTTCAATGTTTTGTGGGATGAAATGAGAAGTAAGCATGAAGCACTTATGAATATCTTAAAATGCAGTGTTGTCTCTGGTTGGCTACAGGAAAACATTTTGGGAATGTTTGAGTTGAAACTGAACTAGCTGACCTTTTGTCCCCCATGTAGACCATTTTATTTCAAAGAACTCACAAACTGTCATTTAATTTTTAATTTTTTAAAAATATGTTTTTATTGATTTCAGAGATGAAGAGAGAAGGAGAGAGAGATAGAAACCTCAATGATAAAGAGAGAACCATTGATCAGCTGCCTCCTGCATGACCCTACTAAGGATTAAGCCCCAAACCTGGGCATGTGCCCTTGACCAGAATCAAACCTGGGACCCTTTAGTCTGGAGGCTGATGCTCTATCCACTGAGCCAAACCAGCTAGGGCCAAACTGTCATTTAGACTTGTGTATTTGACATTTTTTTTTTTTTAAAGTGAAGTGAATCTGTCACTTTAAGGAAACCCCCCAAAGATAAAATTCAGACTTCCGGGCAAAATTTTGAATTTTTGAAAACTTGAATTTGCCACCATGAGTTAGGCTCAACAGCTTCCCAATATTAAAATACATTTCTGGTTATATTGACAGTGACATTGCAAATATGATTAAAAAATGTTTTTATTGATTTCAGAAAGAGGGAGGGAGAGAGGGAAAAAGAAACATCAGTGATGAAAGTCATTGATTGCTGCCTCCTGCACACCCCTCACTGGGGATTGAGCCTGCAACCTGGGCACTTGCCCTGACCTGGAATCAAACTAGTGACTCTTGGTGCATAGATCCACACTCAACCACTGAGCCACACTGGCTGGGCACAAATGTGATTTTTCATATTGTATAATAAGACGTGTTAGAATTTAGAAGATTTACATAAGTTAGACAACCAATATTTCCCAATGACCATGTTGTTTTACCAAAATGACCATATTGTTACAAATTTATGCTTGCTAAAAGAGCCATTCAATGTACAAAATAGAGCAATACTTTTAACGTAACAACATGTTTAAAGAATACTAACACTTAAGTAACTAAGATTTAAGATAATTATCAGTTGTTGATGGAGTGTAATATAAAAAATAATATCTACATTTACCTGAAAAAGCCATTGAAACATTCTTCCCTTTTCCAGCTACCTATCTGCGTATGGCTTGTTTTTCTTCACATAGTTAAATCAAACAACATATAAAAAATTGAATGCAAAAGCAGATATCAGATTCCAACTATCTTCTATTAAGCCAGATGTTAAAGAGATTTGCAAAAACAAAAACAAAAAAGGCCTCTCTTCTTCCTATATGTGTTTAAGTTTGGTAAATATAGTTATTTTCCATAAAAAGATGGTAGTTGTGGTAAAATAAAATACATTTATTGTATTGCTATTTTTAAATGACTTAAACATGTTTTCTAATGGTAAACATTGGAATAATGGATAATTTTTAAGAGTTTAAATAGGACCCAAGGCCATACATTTTGAGAACCACTATTTTAGATTAACCAGGAATCATCCATGGGAATGGATGGTGAATTAATTTAACCTAAGTGATAAAGCTTTTATATAACTGGGTAGGTATTGGTTGGTGTTAGGAAGGCAATTGCAATTATTGGCCTATTGTTGAAGGATAAAACTCACAATAAATATATAGCTGTCACAAAACTTTGTGCACCAAATAACACATTATAGCCATAATGGTTGGCAATGCATTGTTAGTTAAAGAGTTTTAAGCCACATATTTCAGCCTATGACAGAGATGAAGGTCATATATATTTTAAATAAAGTCCTCAAATTAGTTTCTTTAGTTTTTCTTTTAAAATTAAAGGTGCAATATATCCCTGCTATAAAATATTTTGTCAATGCAGAAGGGTAGAAAGTAAAAACAAACAAGATTTTATTACTATATATCTCTTTTTTCATTCCTCAGAGAAGGTTTAACATTTTCTTTTCTATCTCTGTGAATATAATTATATAATACCTATACATGAATTTATTTGCTTGTTTTCTTTTAAAATTTTATTGATTTTTAGAGAGGAAGGGAGAGAGAAAGAAAAAAGAAACACAAATGTTTTTGTTCTACTTACTTATGCATTCACTGGCTGATTCTTGTATGTGTCCTGACCAGGGATTGAACCTGCAACCTAGCTAGTTGGCCAGGACCATGGATTTATTCTTAAAAGATCATATATTACTTTAATTTTAGATTTTTGAAATGTTTAAAAATGTTTGTATTTTCAACATTCAAAGAAAAGTATAAGAAAATGAATTAAATACCTTTCTTTTAGGAAACCATATGATTCCACATTTATCATAAAAGTTTGAAGCTTATCTAATTGAGCAAAGTGCCTTTACAAAATTTATAATCTGTGCTGTCCCCTTTGACTTACATTTGTTTTTTAACTGTGTATTTCCAAATGCTGACCACTTTTACTTTCGCCAGAGATGAAGTCATCTGAAACAGGAACAGGTATGACGAATCAGTCTGTGTTTAGCAAAGGCTTTGTCATGGTATTATGGGAAAGGTTTGCTTATTAAAAGTTCACGTGGGCTTCCTGCCCTCAAATTTGCAGCTGTGTAACATTTGAAAGAGCCTTTCTCACAGTGACTCATTCGTAACTATGTTGTTTGGCTTCTTATATAATAATTCAGTGGGATAAATACTCATCACTCATATTTCTACTTTAAGCAAATAAATGTATAATAGTAGCCTTTCCGCTTTTCATCCTTTAAGGCTTTATCAGAAGTTCAAGATTATATTTGCTAGTCTAATAAGGTACACTAATTCCTCCCATTAGATGCACCAGGAGAGAAAGGCTCTAGGGATTAAAAGCTTTGGGACATGTTCCATACAACATCTATGCTTTAGATAGTCTCTGCATAGTAACATGTTAAAGGTTGGATTAACACTTTAAAAACCTGAACATCGGACTCTGCTCACTTCTCAAATTCCTAATAACATCTGGAAAGGCTCCTATTCACCAGAGGAAGATAGCAAGCAGGAAAGGAAATGGAACTCATTCATGAAGCACTCCATGGAGATTTAGGCTGAGAGGCCCTATTCCATAGCAGAAATTCCATAGTGGGTTCTGGGTTTAGATCTCAGTGCTCTCTTTCCTGTATTTAATAATCTGGATAAAATGTTAATATTTAACAGTTCTTGGAAAATTATAAAATGTGAAAACTGCCCTAGGTGGTTTGGCTCAGTGGATAGATTGACTAACGGGTTCCATTCCAGTCAAGGGCACATATTGGTTGAAGGCTTGATCCTTGGGCCTGGTTGGGTTGCATGCAGGGGGCAACCAATCCATGTGTTTCTCTCACCATCAGTGTTTCTCTTTGAATCTGCTCCTCCTTTCTATTTTCTCTAAAAATCAATGGAAAAATATCCCCAGGGAAGGATTAACAACAACAAAAGTGAAAACTAATTTCTTGGGTTGAAAAAGAAATTAAATGAGATGAAGTATCTAACATAGATGTTCAATAGGTATACATTTTCTTTCTATTATCTTTTAGAGAAGCTTTTAATTTATCATGCTTCCTTTCCCCATATAACTCTGTTTTATTAACTTTAAGGCAACTACTCTCACCCTCCAAAAAAAACCTTTTTTCCCTATAGAAACATTTTTTCCCTGAAACTATCTTTTTAAAAAATATATAATTTTATTGATTTCAGAGAGAGAAAGGGAAAGGGAGAAATAGAAACATAAAAAAAGATATTCTAAAATATTCTACTTCAATTATATTACTCTCCTAGTTATTAATTTCAATAACTTTTTGTGCCCATAGAATTGTGTCTAACAAGCTGCCCACTATAAGATCTTTACAACCTAGTTAATCTCTTTTTCTTTTTTAAAAACATTCACCATCTGTTTCTCCCAAATCAACATCTTTTCTGTTTCATGTCTCTACCAGGCTCACTCCATTGCTATGACTTTGCTTTCCTCCAAACCTGTTTCCCTCTCCTTCTTCTTTGCTAGTCTTAAGCTGACCAATCTTTCAAGGGCCAGTGAAGTTTTTTCTTCTACAGGAAGCCTTCCCCTTTTACTCCAGTTAGTAAACATGTTTTAAAAACAAAAAATTAACTGCATTTGATTAAGTATGAATCACTGTGATATTTAAGTTAATGCTTACATGAAACAGTACAACTGTATTTCTTCTATCCCAAAGTTCCTAAAAAGTAGGAATTATTTTTCAAACTTGTGTCATTTATGAGGCATGGCATAATGGTATACTGATTGATAGATTAATTAGGAAAGATTCAAACTCCAACTAAATCATTGTTATTATCATCTGAATATTGCCATTCCGCCAATCCTGTAACTGTCTAAAAGTTTTCCTGTCTGTTTTCAAACACTATTTGAAGTCCTGTTTGGGAAAATCTAGTGTAGAGTTGTGCTGGGAACCCTTGAAGTTTGTATATGTTGCATGCAAGTATGTACCATTATAATCAGATGAAACTTCTTGCAGTTTAATGAATGCATTGAAAAATGAGAGCCCAAGGATTGAGAAAAGACAGTGAAATTTTAACTCAAGAGGTTTAGGATGAAATGGAGCTCAGAATTTCTAAGAATAAATAATATTATGTTCCATTCAGTAGCTTTCTGATTTAATCAGTTTTAGGAAGCCCTTCATTTCCCTCCAAACTTTGTGTTTTCTTGAGAGAAGGTAAGGCATGAATAATAGAATTTTGAAAAAGATAGTTGGAGTAAAAACCATGCAATTTGCTGTTATGTTACTTTAAAAAGAAAAAGGCTACAAGGAATGCCTGAATTTTTTATTTTGCCTCTGTCAGTTGGTATCTAGATTTGATACTCTTGACTTTTTATTCTTCCACATCTTCATTATCCAATCCATGTTCAAGTTCTACCTCATAATGTATCATAAATCTGCTTCCATGAACAACTATAAGTTAAATTTCATTACTCCTGGCCTGCTTTCTGCTGTGAGTCTTTCTCCCCAAGTCCATCCTCCATGCTGCATTCATAAGCCCTGTTCCATCATGTACTTTTCTGCTTACAGAAATGCCAAATAAAGCTCAAATTTTCATGGTCCCAACCAATTTTTTCTTTCTGTAAAATGTCTTCCTAATGCAGTCTGTAGTCTAGTTAAACAGAACTCTTGCTGTTTTTTAACACAGTCTTATAATTTTTTGCTCCCATTTTGTTGTCATTCTGTCATTTCTACTTAGAATGCCCTATCTTTTACCATTATTTATTGAAATAATCTCCATATTCCCAGAACCAGCACCTACATTAACTCTTTAAAAACTATCAGTGGCTTTCTGAGTGGATGTGAATTGCACTTGTCTTAGTACATTTGTTTTCAGCAAACATTATTTGTTTTCATAATCTCTTAAATCAGCAGCAGAAACTTGTCTTACTCATTTTTGTTTATTCCATCTAAAGAAGAGTATACTTCTATTATTGTTATAAGAATGGCAAGAGCGACTCTGAATTGTTGTTAAGTTCTTCTCTTTAGCTTAATGTGGTGAATGCTGGGGAAATGGTGGGTTGGGAGAGAATGGAGGAGGGATAGGAGGGATAGATGTCATGGAAGGAGACTTGATGCGGTAGTGAACACACAATACAGTGTACAGCTGATGTGCTGTAGAATTGTGCACCTGAAACCTGTATAACTTATTTATCAGTGTCACTCCAATAAATTCAGTGAGATGGAAAAAAATAACAAGCATTAATCATGTGAACTGTTGTAAATAGAATTCCCACAATTGATCAAGATTGATTTTTTTTGTTAGCAAAATTTCTTTTAGTTCTCAACTCATTGTTGGTAAGGTCAAGTCATATTAGTAAACTGGGAACTGTTATCAAGTTTATTTCTATGAGTTTTATCATTTCAGGGCATTTAAAGTTCTTGGAAGTGACTAATTTTAAATACTTCTTGAATTAATGGTTTTCCACAATGTCCTTATAATGATGGTGTATTGTTTTGTTATCTTGGTTTGTGTCAGTATTTCATATGAAATCAGCAAGAAATTAATTTTTCTATTCTATTCATATGATTCACTCTTCATTAACTTACTTATCTATAACCCCATGAATCCATTTTAAATTAAATTTAGAGCTTAATCTCTTTTTAATGAATTATTGCTTTTTATAGAATTTGAACAAAATTTGTTACAATTCTCTTCTTAATTTCCAAGTAAGTTCTACTGTTTTAATCATTCATTTGTATCACTTTTATTTTACACTAGAGGCCTGGTGCATGAAAATTTATCCACTGGGCGGGGGGCGCTCAGTCTGGCCTGCCCCCTCTCACAATCTAGGAGCCCTCAGGGGTGGGAGATGACCCGGTGATCAAGGGAAGGTGATGCCCCCATCACACCTCTGTTGCTGCCCCTGCCAGTAGCACAAGCCTCGGCTGGCCCTGGTTACTTGAGCCTTGGGCAGCCTTGGGTGGCCGGGCAGCCACCATCCAAGGCTTGCCTGTGCCTCGGGCTGGCCCTAGGTGGTTAGGGGGCTGGGGGACTCAGGGACTTTGGAGGCAGGTGTGTGGAGCGTCTGAACCTACCTGAAGGTGGGCCTGGCTGTACCGCATGCCTGCCACCCTACTGGGGCTGAGGGGACTGGGCGCAGGCATCTTGTGGCTGTGGGAGCTACCATCTTTGAGGGTGTGGAAGCAATTAGCATATTCCCTCCTTATTGGTTGTGGGAGCCACAATCTTTGTGAGGATGTGATGGTCAATTAGCATATTGCCTCTTCATTAGATAGGATTCTTTTATTCTAATTTAACTTTTATCTAATTTATCTAATAGCAAACCAAATATGACAAGAGAAAGCATGTTTCATATCTATCCACATTAGGAACGGTTTATTCCTGACCTAATATTCTCTTAGCCAGATCCCCAAAATACCCACTGCTACTCAAATGACACAAACATGACACAGAAGTTAAGAGTGGAAAGATACAGTGCTCTTATCAGATTTAAGCTAAAGTAATTTATTTCCAAATATTTCACAGAAACATATGGTAATATAAATATAATTAGGAGTTTTCCCTGGGCCCTGAAAGTGGTCTTTATAAAGGAACTTGATCTTTGAACTTCCTTAACTTCATGCATCTCCTGGTTTTAGGTGAGCCTCAGGCATTGTGTGGACTTGGTTGCAATCATGTCATCTCCTTGCAGTTTCCTTATCTTTAAAATAAAGGAATTGAAGTAGATAACCTCTTATTTTGCTTTTAGAATTAAGTTCTAGAATAATAGTTGTGAGGATGGGGTACTTGTTGAGTCTATTAGCATATTTAACAAGATGAGGGTGTTCAAAAGGCTGAGTTAGTAGGAATGTCAGATATGTCAAGTACTGTATTGTGTTTTAGTTACATCAGAAAAGTTTAGTTGAATGTTAGATTGGAGAGTGCATTGGAAAAAAATTGGCAATGGAGAAAGAAGCAAACCCCATTCTACTCATGGCAGCATTTTTAAGACTGGAAACAACCCAGTGTTCTGTGGTATATGCACACAGTGGAGTTCTGCAAAGCTATGAGGAAGAGTGATATACTATATAAATACTAGAGGCCTGGTACATGAAATTTGTGCATGGGGGGGTCCTCCTCCCCAGCCTGCACCCTCTCCAATCTGGGATCTCTCAAAGGTATCTGACTGCTGGTTTAGACCCGATCTCTGCAGTAGTCAGACATCCCTCTCACAATCTGGGACTGCTGGCTCCTAACCACTCACCTGCCTGACTGCCTGATTGCTCCTAACCATTTCTGCCTTCCAGCCTAATCACCCCCTAACTGCTCCCCTGCCAGCCCGATTGCCCCCAACTGCCCTCCCCTTATGGCCTAATCACCCCCAACTGCCCTCCCTTATAGGACTGGTCCCCACCAACTGCCCTCCCCTGGAGGCCTGGTCACCCCCAACTGCCCTCTCCTGCTAGCCATCTTGTGATGACGTGGGGGTGGCCATCTTATAACAATTTGAGGGTGGCCATCTTGTGGTGACAATCTTGTAACAATTTGGGGGTGACTGTCTTGTGACAACATTGGGGAAGCCATCTTGTAATGACATGGGGGCAACCATCTTTTTGTGATGTGGGGGTGGCTGTATTGTGATGATGTGGGGGTGGTCATCTTGTGGCAGCCATCTTGTGACAATGTAGGGGTGGCCATCTTGTGATGCCACAGCATGAGGGTCAGTTTGCATATTACTTCTTTATTATATAGAATATACTGCATAGAATGAACCTGATAGGAATCATTAAGAAAATAATGACTAGAACAGTATTTAGCAAAATACCTTTTACCTAAAATGTAGAAAATAGGAACATGTAGGTATGTGTATGCGCATGTGTTTATTGCTTATGTTTAAAAAACCAAGTATACAAAAAATGAATAAAAATTTACTTATGTGAAGAAGCTTGACAAAGAGAATGTTGGGTTTGGTCCTGGTGCGAATGTGTATGAAGAATGCCTCCTCTTGTCATGTTAAAATTTATTTATTATATACATAAAAGAAAATTAAATTAAAAATTGAAGGAATCTGAATGCTAACCAGAGAAACAGGTTAGATTATAATACAAGGGTACAACCAGAACAATGCAAAGAGTGAAAAAGTCTATAGGTCAAATGAGCTGGTATCCTTAACAAATAAATTATAAATACTAAAACAAAATTAAGAAGCTTATCAGTTAAATGCATATGTGGAACTTATTTGAACAAAATAACTATAAAAATAAATAGACAAACACCAACAATGAGAGAAACCCAAAACATTATATGGAGGATATTTGGATATTTGCTAACATTAAAGTATTTTTAAAGATTGTCATTTTATATGGGATAATGTTATTATTGTTACATTATCAGAGACCTCAGGTTTTAGAGATTCAAATGGAAATAATTACAGAATAAATTACATGATTTGTTTCAAAATAATCAAATTACAGGTGTGGGTAAGTGATATGTGAAAAATCTATGATGTTTTAAAAAATATAAGCAAAGAAAAAATAAGATTGTGAATAAATTCCAAGGAACTGAATCTGTGTAGACGTGTAAAATATTAGACCCAAGGTGAAAATCAGCAATGCATCCATCTGTAACAAACATGATTTTGTAGCAGGACATGATTTTCAAAGAATTGAAAAGGAGAAGAATGGTGATGAGACGACAGAGCAGAAGATGGCCTTTTCCAGGTGACAGTCTCCCTCTTTTACCTTCCATATCTATGCACAGCTCTGCCTTCAAATTCTGTCTCAGTTCCTTACCTCCCCTTGCCCTTGCTTTCTCTTTTTCCTCTTTTATCAATCTTCTCTGTAACTCCCTTCTTTCACTCTTGGATTATCCTCCATTTCCTAGGCATATTATACAATAAAGGCATATTCAATTTATTTTGAAAAAAAAAATCATACTTTATCTTTTTCACTGTAGTAGTGGATTATTTATTTTATATGTAGGTGACCATCCACTCAGGTTTGGCTGGAACAGTCATGATATATGACTTTTGTCCCAGAGAAATTACTAATAGTGCTCCTTTTCCTCTTAAAACTATCCTGTATTGTATGACAGATTACATTTATATTTTTCTAAATTTTGCAAACTTAGCTGTCTTCATATTTAGAAAGTAGTTACTTAACATTATTAGATATCAGAGCCTACTTCAAGGTTTGTTTATGGTGGACTGGCTCATGTGGGTCAGAGGTTCTCAACAGAAATGAAGTTTCAACTATTCTCTTAAAACATTTTGCCAAGTACACATTTGTGCTAATGAAAACACCTTACCTTTGAGAGATAGAGCATTAATGTACTGGCAGCCACACAACCCTTTCAATAGATTCATTTGGTAGAACTAAAATATTTAGAAGCAGAGAGCAAGATCCCAGGGACAAAGGAAAGTCCTATTTTTTTAAATTAATTTCTTTATTGATTAAGGTATCACATATTTGTCCTCAACTCCCTATTCCAATCCCTCCCCACTCGTGCCCCCACCCCCCTATTGTCCTTAACCACTGGTTAGGCTTATATGTGTGCACATAAGTCCTTTGGTTGATCTCTCCCTTTTATCCCCACCCTCCCTTTGAGGTCCAACATTCTGACCTATGGCTCCTTATCTCTGGGTCTGTTCTTGTTCATCAGTCTATGTTGTTCGCTATTTCCCTTAGATGAATGAGATCATGTCCTACTGGAAATATACTTATAAGAATAAAAAAATGAGACAAACAATAATCGTTATGCTGAAAGGCATATGAATCAGTCTGTACTGAGCTTCTTTCTGGGCCACCAGAAAGTGTCCAGCACAGCACTATATGGAGGGAAAGCCAGATGTGGGGGCTGGAATGCACCTAAAAGTTGAAATGCATCACTGAGAATTGGTAGAGTCAGACATGAAAATTGAGATCAAGGAAGAGTGCAAGAGTCTACTTAAAGTAGAAGTTGCCATTATCTCTATTGTAAAATAACAACAACAAAACAACATCATGCAGTGAAACACCAATGGGGAAGAGATATCCTTTTTTCCCTCCCCAATGAAGTCCCTTAATTATGCCAACTGACTCCACATATCACTCTGTTTGTATCCGTGTTCAGCTGGGAGGACTCTACCAAGATTTCCTTCTAAACTGCACTCTTTCTTTTCTGGCCAGCAGCATAGTCTTGCCAGGCTACACTGCTATTGGTAGGGGATGGAGGAAAATCAGATTTAATATTGTAATGTTTAGAAGTTGCTTTCTGTCATGTAAGTAAGCTGCTTAATGGTGGGACCAAAGAAATTGATCTGAGCAAAAAGAGAATCTTTATACCCCTGCTTAATAGAGATTTGAATGTACAATGAGGAACTGAAATACATACTGTTATCCATTCTAAGTCAAATTAACATAACCTAAAATAATTTTCTTATCAATCATAGTTTTTAAAGTAGAGTTTGAGTATAAAAAGATTATTCAAAGGACTGAAATTCATGGTTTTGAGCTTTTATATGAAAATAATATTTTACTATGATTTGGAACATTGCATGTTTCCTGATTGATGAGTTAAAGGTGAAAAAATAGTCTTTGGGAGAATCATTTTCAGAAAAAGAGCTATTAGATAATACTACCTATTCTTTGAGGTAAAAGCATTTTTTTTGCTATTAAAGACTAGTCATCCTTAAATTTGTATGCTGATTAACACAAAGTCCCTGAAATCAAGCTCTATTCATAGACATACATAATAGTACTTATTAGTCACAATAACTGAATAATTTTCATGATGAATTTAATACATTTCCATTTGGCAGTCAGAATAGTGTTTTTTCCTTTTCACAAAAACACTGATTTTATAACACCTTTTTATTTCTTCCATGGCCTTTGCCTTTGCAGTTAAGCTTGGGTAATTTTATATTGTTTTCATTTAAACTTTATTTTAAGTCATACTGGCTTATCCAACATAAAGGTAGTGAGAACTGAGTTGAAAGTTGTATAAAGGGTGATGGAATTACTGGACTTGAAACAGACCAGATAAATTATTTGGGGGAAAGTAATTGCATATATTAGACAACAATAAAAATTCCTTACATTTGTATAGTATTTTAAAATGTCCCCAGTGCTTTGCCATAATTTTTTAGTTTACCTTGGTTGTAAATGGCAGAAATTTTACTCAAAAGAGCTCTCTCTCAGAAAGATACTGTATTGTCTCATATTGCTGAAAAGTCTAGAGGCTTCAGGAATAGCTTGTTATATATTTTCAAGTATATGATTAGGGTTTCATCTCTGTCACACCTTGGCTCTGATTTCCTCTGGGTTGACTTTATTCTCAGAGACTCTCTATAAGGTGGCAAAGTGACCACTTACAACTCTAGGCTTTAAAGGCCTAATAGCTAAAATACAAAAGGAAGAAATAGCATATTTACCCACAGTTCTAACAACCTTCCCAGGATGGACTCGGGGATGGGTCATATATCTTCAATATGCTTAGGGAATAAGATACTGATTGACCAGGGCTTTGTTACCTGCACACAGAGTTGGGTGCATTACTATAATTTGGGAGTGGGGGTTTCAAAATGAATTAATTAAAAGTCAACTAGTCAAAAGAGAAATGAAAAATTTACTGAATTAATTTTTAAGAGTTCATTTTAACCAGGTTTTATTTTGCATTTAGAACAACATTTTGAGGATATTTATTTTATGCTCTCCTTTTCCCCTATTACTATAGCTAGAGATGGAGGCCCAGAGAGGTGGGGAATGAGGAATAGAGAGAAGAGAGACATCCGAATCTATTCTGCCACTCCTTTATTGGTAGTGTCACTTTATTGAGGCTCCTATTTGACATCTAAGTCCTAAGTGACTTCATTTAGCACTTATGGGGCTTTATATAAGCAAAGCCTGTTTTATCAGTAGAAAAATGCTACTGGCAGCTTTTTTTAAAATTGAAACACACACACACACACACACACACACACAAAAACAAAACAAAACAAAACGAAACAAAAAACCCCCACACAAACAAACAAACAAACAAAAACACACCCAGGACCACAAAGCACTTACGGGGGACAAGTTTGGATGAGGCCACTAATATAGTCAGAGCTTGTTCACCTGCCATGTCATGTGAGCTTCGATGATATGCTATTAACCCATTTATATGCAATAAGAACAAGATTGTTTTAGAATCCTCACCAGGGGATATGCTTTTCATTGATTTTACTAGTAGAGAGGAAGGGAGGATAGAGATAGGTGATGATAGATAGATAGACAGACAGACAGACAGACAGACAGATAGATAGATAGATAGATAGATGATAGATAGATTGCTAGAGAAACACAGATATGAGAGAGAAACATCAATTAGTTGCCTCCCACATGAATCCCATCCAGGGACCAAACCCACCACCTTTCTGTGTACAGAACCTGCCACACCAGCCAGAACATGTAAATATATTTTATCTATCATTTCCTAAAGGTCCTGAAGAAAAGGGTCAGAAAGGAACTGTAGTGAATCTCTGTTTCCTCAGTCATTAGCTTAATTCACATGGTCTTCAAGGGTTTCAGGTTTTGAGAACAAAGAGGAAGGTATAGTTTTGAGAGAAGAGGGTTACATTAGAGGGTACTTTACATTCACATTAAATAATCTGCTAGGGCAAACATGTCAAACTCAAAGGCTAACACAGGCCAAATAAACAAGGCATGCGACCCGTGGGCCGCCAGAATTTGACATGCTTGTGCTAGGGCAGTGGTTGGCAAACTGTGGCTCTGTTGACTAATGAGTTTGTCGACCACTGTGTAAGACATTACCCTTACCCAGAAGTTTAGACTTCAGGTTAAAGACATTAGTACATTATTAAAATGTTTTTTTAAGAGTTTTTCCCTAAAGGCAGTGGTTGGCAAACTCATTCGTCAACAGAGTGGCAAACCGCACTCACGAGTCGCATGTGGCTCTAGAGCCGCAGTTTGCCGACCAGTGTAGGGTATAATGCAAAGAACATGTCATTAGGGACCAAAACATCAGGACTTTAATACTATTTTTTTTTTGCCCTGTATAGCCCTTTGACTTTAAATTATAACTTTCTAACCTTTGATTTCCCCAGTGATATAGCAGATTAATAAGGATTCTTTTAAAATAACTGTGAGTGTTATGACAGAGAAAGATAAGATGAAATAATTAATTTACTATTTAGAAGAGATAAGTACATTTAAAAGTATATATGTCTCCAGTGTTCTTATCAGTTGATCAGAATAAAAGGAGTTGCTTTTTACTTCACTACAAGGACATTTCACATAAAATGCATTTTAGAAGGGTTGGTGAATATCTCTTTGTCATTGGTTATTTAGTAGTGATAGTGGAACTTACAGCAGACTCTTTCCAAAAGCTATTACTTTATATTATGAAGTACCTTACGCCTGCATCAGACCAAATAGCCATTATTGCCTCTTGCAGAAATAGCAGTGCAGTGCACAGTCACAGTTGGAAATATCAGTGGCCATCAGTTAAAACACCTAGGATGTCTTGAAACATTGTTCTGTGTGTGGGCAAAAACCTGTTTTGATCAGGATATTATACCTTAGAGAACTATTTTTTTTATTATAGACATTTCATAAAACCAAATTATACTTTGTGGTGCAGTCTGGGTTAAAAAAATTCCAACTATCAATATGATTCTAATATGTGATGCTCTAGGGTTTATTTTTCATGAGTTTTCAAAATTGTATTTCTATGCTTGGCAAGAATTCTTTGTGTTTGGGGGCATCACATTGTGTCTGTGTGTTTCACAGATCTTCTTTGTGGAAATACAGTGATGAATGTGCACAATAATCAATTAAGAGCTTATTTATTATAGGCCATTAAACCAGTTAGCTATTGACACAAGATATGAGCAATAAGTAAATTTAATGATTAAAATAGTAGTTCAATGAATTAAATTTATCATGGGATGTTACTCATTGGAAGAGTTGACAAGGATGATTACTTCTGTGCACCATGAGAGAAGTACCTTTATATGAACTTCAGCTAAAGCAGAAATATAAATTTAGCCCAGCTGGTATGGCTCAGTGGTTAAGTGTCAACCTATGTATGAAACAGGAGGTCATGGTTCGATTCCCAGCCAGGGCATATGCCCAGGTTGCAGGATTGAGCCCCAGTGTGGGGTGTGCTGAAGGCAGCTAATCCATGATCTCTCTCATCATTGATGTTTCTATCTCTGTAACCCTCTCCCTTCTTCTCTGAAATCAATAAAAATATATTTAAAAAGAAATATAAATTTAAAAAAGTGTAATGTTAACAACTTAAAGGAAGCTACATTATAGGACTGTGTTTTTTTTTCTGCTTAGGAAAACTAGAAAACAGGAGAAAAAGAAAATCTATTACAGTGTTTGTTGGTAGAAGATAGTAATGTCATTTGTTCAGTTAGTATTTGTGATATACCTACCTACTATGTACACTGTGCTAAGTGCTAAAGATCCAAAGTGATCAAGACACTGAAGAGATTTTTTAAAATTTTTTCTTTAAAAATTTTTTTGTTTTAATTTACAATTTTCTCTCTTGATTACTGAAGAGTATTCTGCTTTGTTTGTATGCTATCACAGCACTGTACATTTGTCTAGCTAAATCAGACCCAGTGTTATTAGCACAAACATTATTCTTTCTCCTTTTCTAAAGCATCTCTTTAGTGTCATTGCTATGTATGGGAATTTTTGTTTTGTAAATTATTGAGGAGGAAGGTTTGGGTTTAGTTTGGTGAGAAGAGCCAAGAGAATGGGTGAAACTTTGGTGCTGATTAATGATTCCTAAAGGATATGTACCAGCCCTGAGGGAGTGTTTGTCAACTTATGAGGGGATTTTGAAAGTCTGTGAGACTTTATGTTCTCACAGTGATGGAGGAGGAATACAACTCATGGCTGTCAAGGATGCTAGATTATCTGCAATACATGGGGCATTCCCACACCACGAAGACTTGTCATGTGACTCCTATGAATATTGATTACCCAACCAAACATTCATGTATATAAAAAATACCCGTTTATAATCAAGTAAAGATGCAAAAAAGTTTACATATAAGGATAATTTTTAAAATATATATATCTTATTGATTTTTCACAGAGAGGAAGAGAGATGGAAACATCGATGAGAGAGAATCATCTATCAGTTGCCTCTTGTACACCCCCTACTGGGGATGTGCCCACAACCAAAGTACATGCCCTTGACTGGAAGTGAACCTGGGACCTTTCAGTCCACAGGCCGACGCTCTATCCACTGAACCAAACCAGTTTCGGCTAAGCACAATTTTTTTGCATGGTGTTAAATATACTGAATTTTCCCAGAATGAAATTATTGAGTAAATCAAGTGAAGATTATAGTAGTTTTGGTTCATCTTCTTACCAAGAATTATTAATTATTTGGGGAAATAAAATATTGGTGGAAATGCTAATGCAAAATACCAGCATTAGATTTTCTCTGGAATAGTCTCAGTCATTGTGATTGTATACATAGGGGTAAGTTTCAGATTACTGCACCATATTTTTTTTAGTGTAGTTTTATTCAAGCATTTTCATATTAAATAGGTAATATTTTATTATAAATTGACTTCCATTTATTTTTCTTTTTAAATATAGTTTACCCTTTGCATATATTATAATTTGAATGTATAATATACAATTTGAAATTGTATAGGTAAATTATCTTATCTATGAATTTTAATTTCTGTATTAAAAAATAGCATTGAGCCCTAATTGGTTTGGCTCAGTGTATAGATGGTCAGCCTGCAGACTAAAGGGTCCCAGGTTTGATTCCGGTCAAGGGCATGTACCTTGGTTGCGGGCACATCCCCAGTAGGGGCTATATAGGAGGCAGCTGATCAATGTTTCTAACTCTCTATCCCTCTCCCTTCCTCTCTGTAAAAATCAATAAAATATATTAAAAAATAAATAAAAAATAGCATTGAGAACCACAGATGGCAATGACATCTGTCCCGCTGTGGAAGATTCTAATTTGAACTCTTATACATAGAGAAATAAAGGACAGAATTTATAAAGTGCTTCTATAAGTATTCTGTGAGATTCTTTGCTGACAGGAACAACTCAGAGAAGACTTTGAAAGACTGAGGAACAAGCAGATTTGAGTCAGGGTCGAAATCACAAAGGCTGGCACAGAAGTGGGACATTCTTGTCTCTGTACTAATCCCAGCATTGTCCAGATCTGGGATAATCTGGAAAGAAGACACTTAGCACTCTTGTGATGTAATATGAAGTGGCAAAATAAATAAACCATGGAATAGATTACAGAAGTATCTTTTTACTTTTATTACATATTTTTTTTGTTAATCCTCACTTGAGAATATTTTTCCACTGACTTTTAGAAAGAGTGGAAGAGAGAGGGAAAAACAGAGAGAAACATTGATGTGAGAGAAACATCGATTGGTTGCCTCCTCCACATACCCAAACCAGGGTCTGGGTCAGGGAGGAGCCTGCAATCAAGTGACGAGAATTGAACTCAGACCCTTTGGTCTGCAGGCCAATGCTCTATCCACTCACTAAGGCAAACCAACTAAATTGAGAAGTATCTTTTTACTAAGGAGAATTCATAGAGTATACCTATTATAAAGAGCTAATCAATAAAAAATTAACAAAAATAATGAGCCAATTGTATCACTCAAATGATGACAATGAGATAAAAAAAGGATCAGTTGGTCATAGGTTGTAATGGAATATAAGAGATGGTATTAAGCTGCTGGTAAAATAAAACCAGAAATTGGGATACAATTAGAAAAAAACCACAAGGTGATTTTCTTGCTATGTTGGCCAAATACTTATAGAAAACAAAACAAAACAAACAAACAAAACTGAACCTAGTTCCACAAGTTAAAGAATATGAAGAAATTAAAGATGATTCAGTTAAATTATTTTCACCACTTGTAGAAAAGAAAACATAGTATTTCCTTTTTTCTTTTTGTGTCTCCTTTTTTTTACACAAACTATTTGCAGCATTTGATACTGTTGCCCACTCCTTCTTTCTTGAAAACATCTTCTTTTCTAGTCCTGGTGGCACCACTGTTTTATATGGATCTCAGGTGCAGAGCATTGAGTTAATCATATTCTCTGTTCAGAGAATGCTGTCATTAGATCATTTTTTTTTTTCATTCACCATATTCACTCTTATTTCTCCCCAACACACATTCACCCTTTCTACCGTATTTAAGATATAACCTCCTAATATACTATCCATGTATTTATTTAGATATATGCTTATCTTAAAAAATACAGGGTGTCCCCAAAAATGTGTACACACTTTGAATAATTATTAATTCCAATGGCTTAAATTTGAAAAGAAAGAAATATCAATTGAGCTACCAGCTATAAAATATGTATATATTTTTTGAGGGACACCTTATATTAGTGCTATTGCTTTGTGTACTTTCTGCTTACATAAATCTTCTATACTAATAAAAGCCTAGGTGGCCCTCGTACCCTCACGTCATCACAAGATGGCTACACCCATGTTCTCACAAGATGGCCACCACAAGATGATCAACAGGAGAGGGCAGTTGTGGGCAGTCAGGCTAACAGGGGAGGGTAGTCGGGGATGACCAGGACAGTAGGGTGCTATTGGGCTGGCAGGGGAGGGCAGTTGAAGGCTATTGGATTGGCAGGGGAGGCAGTTGGAGGTAATTGGGCCAGCAGGGGAGCAGTTAGGGGTGATCAGGCTGACAGGCAGAAACAGTTAAGGGCAATCAGGCAGGAAGGCAGGTGAGTGGTTAGGAACCAGTAGTCCTGGATTGTAAGAGGGATCCCAGATTGGAGAAGGTGCAGGCTGGGCTGAGGGACACCCTCCAATGCACAAGTTCATGCATTGGGCCTCTAGTATAGTTATAACTGTTACTTTGCATTTTACTTTTTTGTATACAATTGCATTCTTTCGTATTCATCTATGTTATCACATGCAAATGTGGCTCGCTATTTATGACTATTTCATACCATCATTTGCCTATATCAATGGTTGGCAAACTGTGGTTCATGAGCCACATGTGGTTTTGCCTCTCTATTGACTAATGAGTTTGCCGATCACTGGCCTATATGAACTAAATTATCCTTTTTCCTAGAGATGAGTGTTTAGGATACCTTCAAATACTTGCTACAAAGCAATGCTGTGATGAATATTATGTCTGAATTTCTCTGAGGGTTGTATTTAGAATTGGCCATATTACACAATTTCATGTATCTCAGCATGTCTGCCCTAGCAATGGGTGTTAACATTGTCTTACAACCTTGCTAGCACTTGACATTTTTACATTCTAATTTTTACCATTTGGATGACTGTATGATAGTATTTCAAAATAGTTTTTATTTGCTCTTTCTCTCTGATCCTTAGAGAGGTTGAACATCTCTTCATATACTTATTAGTCATTTGGGCTTCCCCATTAATGAGTTTCCTATTTTCATTGAGACCATGTTTTCTATTGTGTTTCCTGTTTGTTTTTAAAAGATTTAAATTACTTCATTGTATATTATAGCAATTAATCACTTGTCATATTTAAGTATTTCATATGTTTTCTTCTAGTATGGAACAATTCTGCTTTGACTATGGTATTTTGTTAAAGAGAGCCTTTAATTTTTATACAGAATACATACTTGTTATTTTTCCCTTGTGATTTGTGCAGAAGAGGTCTTTGTCATCGTCGTCGTCTTCTTCTTCTTCTTCTTCTTCTTCTTCTTCTTCTTCTTCTTCTTCTTCTTCTTCTTCTTTTTCTTCTTTTTTAAATCCGACCCTATTCTTTTATTTGACTCTTCATATTTACTTTCATATTTAAGTCTTTTATTAATCTGGAGTTCATCTACAAATATGATATAGAAAGGTATCCAAATTTATTTTTCTCCATATAATAAGCAGATTTTCTTTAATACCGTTTACTAAATTATTAGTCCATTTCCCCCTGATTTGTGATCACATTACTTCCATTTGCTAACTGTGCACTTATACTGTGTGTTTCTGGGCTTTTTATTATATTTCATTACTGCCCTTATCTGTTCCTGTACCAATATTATTCTAGTTTCACAGATAAAGTTGTTTTAAGATCTGAAAAGGTAAATTCTCCAGATTTGTTCTTTTAAAATATTTTGTAGCAATTCGAGGGTATTTATAATCTTATGTAAATTTAATCATGATGCCATATTCCAAAATTACTCTTTTGGGATTTCAATATGAATTTTGTTAAATACATACATTAATTTGGGAAAAATTGGTATCTTTAGGATAGTTTGTCATCTTATCCATAAGCATGCTATCTTATGCCATCTCTGCAGGTCTTTTTATAGTGTCTTTTAATATAGTTTTGAAATTTTCTCCATGAATGTTTCATGAATTTTTTGCTAAATTAATCCCTGGATACTCTGTAATGTTTGTTGAATTGAAATTAAACTCACTTTATTTTCTCGTTAATTTTAATAGTTTGTTGATTTTCTTTTAGTTATCTGCTAAGACAAATGTAGTTTTTTACATTCTTATCTGTAATTTATTATAATAAATTAACTATTTTGTAGGACATTTTGTACAGTATTAAAAATACCTGTAATAGTGGGTATTTCTGTCTTTTTCTGGAATTGAAGGGTATACACCTGAAATTTTCTCTAGTAAATGTAATATGTAATATGTGTTTTATTATGTTTAGGAAGTTTTAATTTATTTCTAATAATTTGTGATATCTATACTAATAAAAGGGTTATATGCTAATTAGACTGGATAGACCGGACATCTTCCGGATAAAACCACGGTGGTAGGGGCTGAGGCAGAGGCAGTTAGGGGCAATCAGACTGGCAGGGGAGTGCAGTTAGGGGCAATCAGGCTGGCAGGGGAGAGCAGTTAGGGGCAATCAGGTTGGCAGGGGAGAGCAGTTAGGGGCATCAGGCAGGCAGGCAGAGGGATCAGGGGTGATTAGGCAGGCAGGCAGAGGTGATTAGAGGCAATCAGGCAAGCAGGCAGAGTGATTAGGGATGATCAGACAGGAGGCAGGTGAGCAGTTAGGAGCCACTGGTCCGGATTGCGAGAGGATGTCCAACTGTCAGCAGATAGACATTCCCTGAGGGGTCCCGGATTAGAGAGGAATCAGGCTGGGCTGAGGGGCCCCTCCTCCCCACACCCATGCACAGATTTCATGCACCCAGGCCTTTGGTGTTCTGTAATAAGAAATTTCTACTGTTGTTCATCAAGTGATTTTGGCACTATTGAGAACATCTCTTCAAGGTTTTGGGTGTGAATCATGATGGGTTCTGCAGCCAGACATAATAGAGAATGTTTTCATGAGCTTGGCCACTTAAGGTTAATAAAGATCATTAATCTAATTTATTTCCCACTTTTGTTCTCAAGCATGCTTATTTAAAGATTCTAATTTTTGACACAGTTGAATAGCTAATTCAATATGAATTATAATGTGGCAAACAAAAATTTAATCATAAACAATTCTTAGGATAAAACTATTCACAATTGGTACTGATAAAAATAATTTCAGTACTGCTATTATTTGTTTATATTTTGACAAAAAACGATGCTTTAATGTTTTGATAGTCCTGGATTTAATTAATAAAGAAAAATATAAATGTCAAGAACAGAAAGGGTACACATGTTTGAGTGACAGGAACACATTAGAGATAACAAGTCAAAGTGAACAAAGATATACATCTCAAAAAAATATTTATTATTTTCTCTCTGATATCTGAAACTTAAAAAAAATTGTGAAAACTCTGATGCATTTCTTTTTAAAACTATAAAAATCGGTGCAGCCAGTGTAGCTCAGTGGTTGAATGTCAACCTATGAAACCAGGAGGTCACAGTTAGATTACCAGTCAGGGAACATGCCCAGGTTTTGGGCTCAGTCCCCAGTGGGAGATATGTAAGAGGCAAAGAGGCAACTGACCAGTGATTCTCTTTCATCATTGATATTTCTATTTCTCTTTCCCCTCTCTCTTTCTCCCTCCCTTTTTGAAATCAATAAATATATTTTTTTAAAGAAAATTCCAACAAAAACATTAAAAACCTATAAAAACTGAATATGTGATTCTGGAGCCAACTATAAGTAACTTCTTTAGGGAATTCTGCTATCACCAATGGGGATACCTACCCCCCCCCCCCCATTGCTTTCTCCTTATTTTTCCTGTAAAGTGCAGCTAAATTTAAAAAATTTTGAGGCTTTCATTTTTGTCTTTTTCATTTGGCATTATGTTAAACACAGGAGTGGTTCAGATGTGAGAGATGGAAGTATTTAGTGAGTTCAAAAAATAGGACCTGAGTGCTTCTTTCTTCTCTTTTTCATAAATGACATGGTTTAATTGTCTGGTACTTAATAAAATGAAGGGCTGCTCTCCATTATATGCTTCTCCTTCCGGTAGTCTGCCAGGATAAAGATCCAAGTCATGTATGAATGATGAGTTATGAATGAGAATATCATAAATATTACACTAACTTGTCAAATTTCTGGCTTATCTTTGTATTTTCCACTTGGTTTGAGTTAGCAAGTCAGCCAGAAAAGTTTTTTCCATTGATTTTTTAGAGAGAATGGAAGGGAGGGTAGAGACAGAAACATCGATTTGAGAGACACGCCAGCTGGTTGCCTCCCACATGCAGCCCTGGGAAATGGAGCCTGCAGCAGAGGTATGTGCCCTTGACCAGAATCAAACCTTGGAACCTTCAGACCACAGGATGAGGCTCTAACCACTGTGAAAACCAGTCTAGGTCAAGAGGGTGTTATTTTAAGGACATCTATAGCAAGAATGGAGGCTCAAAGTGTAAGATACTCAGTTTTAGTAAGGTAAGGCTTTCTCTGAAAATTAGAGCTTTGCGCCAAAGCTCTGCAGCCAATATACTCAGCTTCTCTCTGGTGTTACTGCTCTTTCAACTGAACCCTATGGCCTTTACTAGGATTTTTCTCCTGATCATCCCCCACCACCCCTGTTTCCTTCTTCATGTCTTAATCTGGCCTCTCCTATCCTCTCCTTTACCTCGTCTAATATTTGAGCATTCTTTTAATAGCTGACACTGATTCTCACTACACAGGGGTGTTTCTTATTTACCAGAGCAAGATGCTTAATGAACTCAGAAAGCTTTTCACAACAAGCCAGATTATGGGCAGCCAAATTACGGTCTCATCTTGGGCCAGACACCACCCATATTCCAATCGCTTGTGGCCCAAGGGAGGGAGAGGAGGTGGGCTGTGTAATACAGAACATGGCTTCCCCGTAGAAGGGAAAACTGTTTCTAATTACTTCAGCAGAAACTGCAAAGGCAGTTCCTTGGAAGGGGTGGTAGGCATTTTGATTGATGTGTCTGGTGTGGCAGCACGCCTTAGACTTTCACGGTTTGTAAGGAGGAGCTGAGCCCTCACTCTGCATGTTATGGGAGGCAGTAGTCCCAGGAGACTCACACAGCAATATAAACATTCCAGAGGAAGCCTTGGCTGATGGAATGTGATTCTGAAAGACAACAAAAGCTTTCATGCAACCTAATGTTAGTCATTAGTGGAGGTCCTCCTATAGTGACCCACACTAAAGGGATGGTTATAGTGTGTTGTGCGTTTACCTATTTTGGGAGACTGTACAAGCATATTGATTAGTTTTACCACATAAGCAAAGGAAGGGAAATCTTGCAACTTTTTCTATGCTCCTTGGTTACCATATGCTGTGCAATCTTCTTTCTCATCAGTAGGCATTTGAAGAGTGATCTATGATAATTAAATGTAGATTAAAATGTGATAAGATTTAATATAGCTCTCTATGCTTCCAAGGAAACTACAATTAGTGAAGCTTACATTTCAGACTTTAGAAAAGGATACAGACTGCCATTTTTTCTCACCAATTAGCTCTCAGCTTTGAATATACTCATGGTTTTAGAAGTAGAGAAAATGTTTCTCTGTCCAGTAGAAATGTTGTCATGTTTATGCATGGAGTAAATAATAAAAATGGCTGAAGGATATCTGTTTCTATTAAACTTATGCTATTACAATGTTAAAATAGTAAATAACCCATTTTCCTTGGAGTTATGCAAATATAGAAATCATTAAGTGAGTCAGCAATCTTACTTCAGTTTGGGATATTATACATACTTGGATGATTTTCAAGATTATTGGGTCGGCAACTAAGTAATTGCGGGTTTCACACATATATGGCTTCAGTTGAATTTTTAGGTTTGCAGACGTAGTACAAATGTAAAACACATTTTGTATTTGATAGTTGGCTATTCAGCTGTTAATCAGTAAAAAAAGTTTTTTGATCTGTTTTGTAGTTTTTGTTTGGCGTTCGTTGAAAAATGGAAAATCAAAAGGAACATTTTCGTCATATTTTGCTTTTTTATTTCCGCAAGGGTAAAACGCATCACAAGCTCATAAAAAGTTATGTGCTGTTTATGGTGACGAAGCCTTAAAAGAACGGTAGTGTCAAAATTGGTTTGCCAAATTTCGTTCTGGTGATTTTTCACTCAAAGATGAAAGACGCTCTGGTCGTCCAGTTGAAGTTGATGACGCCCTAATCAAAGCAATAATCAATTCGGACTGTCACAGTACAACACGTGAGATTGCAGAGAAGCTTCATGTATCACATACATGCATTGAAAATCACTTAAAACAACTTGGCTATGTTCAAAAACTCGATACATGGGTTCCTCACGAACTGAAAGAATCACAGTTAACGCAACGCATTAGCAGCTGCGATTTGCTAAACAAACGTAATGAAAATGATCCATTTTTAAAACGACTGATAACTGGCGATGAAAAATGGGTTGTTTACAACAATATCAAGCGGAAAAGATCGTGGAGCAGGCCAGGTGAACCAACTCAAACAACATCAAAAGCTGATATTCATCAAAAGAAGGTTTTGTTATCAGTTTGGTGGGATTACAAAGGAATTGTCTACTTTGAACTCTTACCACCCAACCGAACGATCAATTCTGATGTCTACATTGAACAACTAACGAAATTAAACAATGCAGTTGAAGAAAAGTGGCCCGAATTGACAAATCGAAAAGGTGTTGTATTCCATCATGACAATGCAAGGCCACACACATCTTTGGTCACTCGGCAAAAATTAATGGAGCTTGGTTGGGATGTTTTGCCACATCCACCATATAGTCCTGACCTTGCACCATCTGATTACTTTTTGTTTCGATCTTTACAAAACTCCTTGAATGGTAAAAATTTCAATAATGATGATGATGTCAAATTGTACCTGATTCAGTTTTTTGCTAATAAAAAACAGAAGTTTTTTGAACGTGGGATTATGATGCTGCCTGAAAGATGGCAAAAGGTCATTGATCAAAATGGGCAATACATTACAGAATAAAGTTATTTAGTTCCATGAAAAAATTGTCTTTGATTTTCTTTAAAAAATCCGCAATTACTTAGCTGCCGACCCAATACTTAACGTGAAGGTAGATAATTATATCAAATATTTGGTTCACTAAACTTTTGCCATCTTTAAAAACAATGTGCTTTCTAGTGATTTCTTTGTTTAAACTTCTTTGGTAGTAAGAATTTGTTATGAAGTCTTCTAAAGTGTTTTCTTTTTACCCCGTGAAATAGAAATAAAATAAAAATCAACAACAAATCACTTATAATGCCCAAACCCTCTTTACTCATGAAGTAAAAATTACCTTTACTAAAAATAAATCAATAATAAAGTGGAAATATAGTTTTTTAGCTAGCTTATTGGCAACATTATCACAAGTTTGCATATAAATTTAGGCATTTATTATTTAAAGTTTTAACTTTATACCTGGATAGTATTGTAATATATTTAACATTTTCTAACTTGCTTCTTTCACTTAACATTAATTTTTGAGATGATTCTAGATGATACAGATAGCTATAATTCATTTATATTTACTGTTATATAGAATTATATAATATTAGATGCCCAGTGCATGAAGATTCGTGCTGGAATGGGAGGCAGTATTCCTTTCCCTGGCTGCTGGCACCGCCTTTCCACTCCAGCCCAACCACCTCTTTCTGTTCTGTCCCCACTTCCCAGAGGCCCTGAAAGGCTGGGGGTGTGGCAGAAAGCCTGCATCATCACCATGGCGACGACTCAAGCATCCCACCCCACTTGCTCACCAGACTGTATATGCAAATTAACCACCATCTTTGTTGGGTTAATTTGCATACTTGCTCTGATTGGCTGGTGGGCATAGCAGAGTGATGGTTAATTTGCATGTTTCTCTTTTATTAGCATAGATAATGTCTCACAATTTATATGATGTTAAATTGCTTCCACTCTTTTGCTATTATAAACATTTTTGCATCTATGCAACAGAGTTTTTCTAAGGATTCCCCTAGAATTCTTTAGTTTCTTGTATATTCTTAGGAGGAGAATTACAGATGGTAGACTGAGCACATTTTAAAGTCTCCTAGATATTGTTAAATGTAACATCAAAGAGATTGTACCAATATGTGCTCCCACAGGTACTATAAAGAAATTTGCTATTTTCCTCTATTTGTAAAATACTTAAACTCAACACAAGTTTTACAAATTTGATTGATATGAAAGGTTAACTTATTTTAATATTTATTTCCCTAATTATTAGTTGGAACAGGGAGCATTTCACATATTTGTTAAGTATTTAGGTATCTTTGTTAATTATTCATATACTTAGCAATTTTAATATTTCATTTAATTTCATTTTTAATTGAAAAATTTAAAATATTGATATATATACTATAAATGATATGCACTATATATATTTATCTAATATTAAATATTAACTATGTAAATAACATAATTTAATGCAATATATAATGTAATTAGTATAATATATATAACTAGTCGCCTGGTGCACAAAATTTGTGCACTGAGGGGTCCCTCAGCCCCTGTACCCTCTCCAATCGGACATTCCTCTTACAATCTGGGACTGCTATTTTCTATCGGCTCGCCTGCCTGCCTGCCTGCCTGATTGCCCCTAACTGCCCTCCCCTGCTAGCCTGATCTCACCCTCAACTGCCCTCCCCTGATGGCCTGATCTCTCCCCTAACTGCTCTCCCCTGCCAGTCTGATCTTGCCCCCAACTGCCCTACCCTGCCAGCCTGATTGCCCCTAACTGCCCCTGCCTCGGCCCCCACCACCATGGCTTTGTCTGAAAGAAAGTCAGATATCTAGAAGTTAGCTGGTTGACCTGGTCTAACTAGCATATTACCCTTTTAGTAGTATAGATAGATTATATAGGATAGGTTTGCTTAAATGGGGGGGGGGGGGAAGGAGACGGGGGGGTGGGAGGTGGGAAGAGGGAGGAGCCATTTTCATCAGGAGGAGATGCTCTTGGCAGAGAAAAATCCATAATCCCTATATCCGGATTGATAGCTAGCCATATGCACTATACTGACAATCCAGTCATTAAAAATTTGAGCTGATTTCTTACTCCTTACACCAAATAGCTGTTGTTCTAAAAACCCCTCTTCAGCCCTCACCTTAGGTTCTGCCTTTGCAGTTCACCCAGATTCGGTTCTGATTGGTCTGTATCTATGCCAGTCAGCGTCAGAAGCTCATCCTCCTAGTCAACCATTGGCTCTTTCTTCGCATTTCACCCAGATTTGGTTCGAATTGGCTGGTTTCTATGCCAGTCAACATCTTCCAGCCTATCTCCAGGCCTGACCAATGAGGCAGGACTGATTAGCAGCCCCTGTGGCTGCTGGCGAGGCCCAGAGAGAAAGAGAGGCAAGGGCTGATCAACAGTTGCCACAGAGGCTGCAGATCAGACCCTGCTCCTCTCTCTGGGCCTCTCTCCAGGCCTGATCTGCAACCCCTTTGGCTGTCATTGCTAGATCACCATGCCTGCAGTGGTAGCAGTCAATGCTGAGCTGAAGCTCAGCTCAGGATTGACTGCCATGGGGGCTGAAGATCAGACCCTGGTTCTCTCTCCTGGCCTGATCCGCAGACCCCTTGGCAGTTAGTGCTGGGTTGCTATGGTATCTACTGTGGTGACCCAGCACTGACTGCAGGTCTAACTTCTGGTGTTCAGTCGTCTGTTCAGTCATTTTGGATATTGCAGACCTTGGCTCTTTATATATAAAATGTAAATTATACATATTTTATATGTAAATTATTATGTAAATTATACAATATATGTAAATTATTATAGAAATATGAAATATTTTCTCCAAGACTGTCTTATATAATTAAAAAGACAAATCTTTTATTTGGCACAGTATTTAATTTTAAATTAGATGTATCCAATTTTAATTAGCTTGTGCATCTTGTTTAGTAAATTATCCCTCACGCTGAATTAATTAAAAGATCTATATTTATTTCAAAAACTTTAAAGTTTACTTTTCACATTTAGGTCTTTAGTCAACTTAGCAACAAATTTTAATATGGTATACATAAGAGTATCATTTATTTTTTTATTTATATGGATAGCAAATTTCCTCAGTATCATTTTATCATTTATCTATTAATTTGCAATGTTGCCCCAAAGTATAGATGGGCCTGTGTCTGAGTTCTTCATTCTATTAGTCTATTTGCCTTTCTCTCCATGAATATCACATATTATTAATCTAGCTTTATAATGTCTTGTTATCTTAAAGGACTAGATACCCATTTTGATCTTCAAATATATTTTGGCTATTCTTGGCTCTTTGCTTTTACATTTAATGCTGGTTTTTTGTTTGTTTGTGTGTTTTTTAGGTGCAAATCATAGGAGGTTTTATTGGGTCTGTACAGAAGAGAAATGCTTAGTTGATTAACCCCCCCCTTCACACACACACACACAAAGACATAAAACAGCAACAACAAATCACACACACAACAACAGCAACAAAACTCCAGATCCCCAGCTTTGTCCTGGGTGGGGTATAAAGACAGAACTCCCTCCTCATTAAGCCTAGGGTCAAGCTGCTTATCAATGCCACAAATGGGCCTGGAGCTGCACCAAGTGTGAGGAGGAGCCCCAGGCCCCAGGATGCTTCACTTGGGGTCCTGCCTCCTCCTTATTTTCATAAAAACCAGGACTAGAGAAACTCTGGGGTACCATGTTCCCCTGTATGTATTGCCGTTGGATATGAAAGTGTGAAAAATGGGCTAGCCTCATGACAGATCAGTCCTTCAAGGCACAGCAGAACTAGCCCTGCTGGACAGCAGTCCTCTGCCTTGCTCCTCCATGGCTAGATCATCCTCAAAGGTTACCCCACAGCCAGGGACTGCAGGGCCTCTGAGGCAGAGATGGAGCCAGGCAGTTTGTCCTCCCCTCTCCCAGTGGCCTCTTCTGGGCCTGGGACCAGTCTGGAGTGTGAGGAGAAAGGCTCAGCCACTGGGGGGGCCACAGCAGAGTGGGAGGGAACAGTGTGCATGCAGGCTCTGTGCTGGCCCTGGCCCTGCTCCATAGCTTCATGGTCAGGGCCTCTACATGAAGGCAGGGGCCAGCACAAGACAGCCTTTGTACTTGCCCTGGTCCCTCCACTCAAGGTTATAGCAGCTCCTGGGATCTTCTTAGTCTGTGTCTAGGGTCTTACCCCACAGAAGACCCAGCAGGCCCCTCCCCAGGGCCCATGCAAGGGGTCCACCAGGAGGGAGAGCAAAGAAGAGACTTGTCCAGGAGGTGGGGAGGGAGGGCAGGACCCTTGTCAGAAACCAGGCCTTAACCTGAGAACCTGAGAGGCTTTTGGGCCAAGCCCATAGGGCAGGGGAAGGGGTGTGGAATGAGGCTGGGGATGGGCACCAGAGTAAAGAAGCGCACTCCTCCTTGCTTCTGTCCTTCCTGCCAGGTCCCCATGACCTTCATGGTGGTAGTCATAGGGGTGGCCAACGTGTGGGGAGAGGCAATGAGAAGTAACACAAGTGAGGGCAGTAACAGAGGCAGGGTGGTGTGGTGCCAGTGGCGATGATGTCTGAGTGTTGTGCTTTAGTGTGGGGTGAGTTCCCGAGGGGCCGGGGCACTGAGAGAAGGAAGCCTTAGGCCCCCTGGTGTACATTTAATGTTTAGTGTCCACTTGGGGTGCATTTAATGTTTAGTGTCCACTTGCCAAGGTCCATAAACACCTGTGTTGGTTTTGGGTATGATATGTCTGCTCATTTACTTAGGTCTGTCTTATTTCTTTCACAAAGTCTTAAAATTGCCCTCCTTGGTCTTGAACATATTTGATTAAGTTTTTACTAGGCCTCCTATAATTTTTGTAGGTAAAAAAAAAAAAAAGGGAACTTTTGAAAATCACATTCTCTAATACGTTGCTGATATAGAAATGCTGATATTCATATATTGGTCTTATTTTTAACAAGTTTATTAACTACTCTTATTACTAATAGTTTGTAGATTTTCTTTTTTTAAAATATATTTTTATTGATTTCAGAGAGAAAGGGAGAGGGAGAGAGATATAGAAAATCAAGGATAAGAGAGAATAATTGATTGACTGCCTCTACTGGGAATCAAGCCCACAACCCAGGCATGTGCCCTTTACAGGAATCGAACTTGGGAACCTTCAGTCCACAGTCTGATGCTCTATCCAGCGAGGGCTGTAGATTTTCTAGATGAGCAATTATAAAATAATTTTGTTTCTTCCTTTTTGTCCTTATGTCTTTTTTCTTCTTATTATCATTCTGGCTAAGTTTCTGGTGCAATATTGACTATAAGAGAATTCTTCTTTTAATCTTACCTTTATGCATCTTAAATATTACTGTCATTCCCAGGTTGTCAGGACCTGCTTCAAAGAATCAAGTAAAACTTGAAATAAATAATGATGGCACCCTCTCCTTCTCCTGGGAGATTACTCTAGGTAATCTCAATCTCAGTAAAATATGGGAGAAGCATTAGATACAAGAGATTGGCACAAATGATAAAATTTCAGTTTAGTTTATGAATGCCACAAGGAGAATAAAAACCCTGGTTTTTCCTTGTTCAAGAGCTAAAGATGAAACAGTGTTATAAGTAGAGAAGGTAAGGCTATTTGAATCAGCTTTCATAGAAGGAAGAGAAATGACAAGCTTGTTTGGGACCAAGAAGTTTTTAAACATTGTCCTTATATTTCAACTAGAGGCCTGGTGCATGAAATTGATCAGGTCCAATCTGCGGGGCAACTGGAGGGCAGTTGGGGGATCCCTCTGACTCCCACCTTGGTTGGCCTGGGGCCTGTGGGCTGGGTTCAGATCCTGTTCTGAATGTCTGCTCCCTGGTGGTCATTGTGTATCATAGTGACCAGTTGTTCTGCTAGTCATTCCACTGTTTGGTCAATTTGCATATTAGGCTTTTATTATATAGGATGCTTATTTAGATTTGTAAATATATTTTCCAATAAATTTTGCCAGTTACTGCTTCTTATAACTTACTCTTTCTTCTGTTGTTATTTCCTTCTTCCAGAAACATATCATTTAATAGTTTTGGTTTTATTTTTTGATAAGAATCTCTGGGTGGCAAACTATCTCATTCTCTGTTTTTATAAAAATGTATTTATTTTTGCTTTACTCTTGAATGCTATTGTAGCTGAGTTCCTAATTTTGTTTGACTGTTTTCCTTCAACACTTTGAAGGATGTAATTCTATTTGGCTTCTTTTGCTCTTAGAGTCTGTTGTTTGTCTAATTGTTATTCCTTTGAGGATTTTTTCTCTTTGGTTGCTTGTAATACTTTTTTCTTTATCTCAGATAATTTACAATGTTACTTTAATGTGTTTAGGTAATTATTTATTGTTATTTGCCTCTGTGAATTCTCTGCTTATTTCATGTAAGGAAATATTTTTACTCATTGACTCTTGTCTCTCTCCAATTTTCTTTATTCCATCTTACTAGGACAGATATTGAATGCATGGCAACATTTTTTTTTATTCTAAACTCCCTCTTTACCAGTCTTCTGTATTTTTCATCTCATTTTTAAATTAGTGCTACTTCTGGGTAATTTTCTTAGGCTTATCCTCCAGTTTATCATTTCTTCCTTCAGCTTAGCCAGATGTTCAGCTTCTTTCTGTGTTTAACTAATTGTTTAGTCTATCGAAATTTTAGTACCAAATATTACATTTCAAAATCTATGATTTTTATTCCTGTATTTTCATTATTTTTTAAAATACTTAAAAATTATCTTTGGACTGATGTAGTATCTCAAGTTTGTTGGGTTTCTAATCTTCCTGTTCATCCTGCTTCATTACTATTTATTGTGATGAATTATTCCTTTATATGCTTTAGGAATTTTTATTATGAGCTCGTTTTCAATGAATGTGTTTATTCTGTGTGAATCTACAAAATATTTTTGGGTTTGTTTCTGCGGAAGTTCTAGAATTTCACAATTTTCTATGTTAAATTCTGGGTTTTAGATTTCAACAATGTATGAGTGGTATACATTTGGACTCCTTACTCATGTGCAAGTCTAAGGTTGGTGCTTCATTTTTCATGGGCTATTTGCTTGCTGCTTCTTAAGTTGGTTGGTGAAACTATTCTAATATCATTTTCATAAAGTTTTGTCAATTCAAAGCTTCCTTGCTTTGCAAGAAATTCAATTCCAGCTTTTTGCCTTATCGGGGCACATCTCCCAGCCTTGTTTGGTATTTGCAGCCCTGAGTCCATAGGACTTATATCCAGGAATTCTGTCCTTTGAGTGCCTGATGCATTGGTTTCTGTGTTCTCCAATATGGCTACCAGTTTTCTCACTATTTATTCCTCTGATACCTTGGAATTTTCCTTTTCTTTATGAGTTCATCTTTATATATTAAATAATGGGTTTTACTTTATCAATCCTTTCTCTGTTTTCAGAGTGAGATGGGAGTTTACACAGTTTAGTATTCTGTATTGAAAGACTATTATTTACCCCTGAGTTTTCTAGATATTGAAGTAGAAAAGGCACAACTTTGAATAAATTTCTTAGTTTTTGTCTGGAGCTTTTGGCAGTGATATATCTTGTACATGATTTTGGGTGATGTCATTGAGAGGCTGTGGCCACTGGGTGACCCATGAGCTAGACCTGAGCAATGGGGCACTCCTCACTTCATCCCTGTGCTTGGAATGCATGTTCTGTCCCACTATCCCCACAGCAGGAGCCGTGTTCAAGGGCACAGCCTTGAGAGAGCAACATGTTGCTGAGACTATCTGGACAATGTACATGACTGAACCCAGTTAAGGCCTCTATTTGAACTTTAAGATTTTGGAGGGTGAGTGCACAAATCTACTTATCTTTCAGCCACTCGGGATGAGCCTCTTAAAACTGCCACCTACCAATTTGGAGTGGTCTGCCTCTTTCCTCAGTCTCTCCTTACTCTCTGCATATGGTGGCCAGTTTGTAAACCAACACATAGTGGGGTCTTAATAGTTTTGGATTGAAATAAACGAATGATATATTCAACCTGTGCATTGGTTATTTAACAGAAAAATGAAATATTTATAAAATGTCTTCCTCTGCAGGCATTTAAACTGAGATATATTATTTATTAATCTTAAGTGTCTTGGGTACAACTCAACTCAAGGTGGGAAAATGACCACTTAAATGTCTGTGATCTCTTCTGGTCCCATGATTAAGATCAGCTTCTATGAAACTGTAATGGTCAATTATAGTTTAGAACTAACAGTTTCACTTGAATATTTTCCCTAAGGAAATCTAACACTTTTTATCCTACTGTCTTCTCTAAATTTAATAAATGTGTGATGTGATTGCTTTTTAAAAAAAAATTCTTTTTATACTAGTGGGTTGTTCAGCCTGCTCCCACAATGACATTTCTGGGATATTTTCCAATCTTTTCTTCCTCTTAAAATAGACTGAGACCTTATGTTCCATCTTGGAAAACATTTCATATGTCTGCTGTTTGGTATCGAACTATGCATTTTCAATGCTGCTGAAAGACAATTCTCTGAAAGACATATAGTTGTTTTTTAAGTTTTATTTGGCTGAAATCCTACATGAGCTTTCAAGTTTGTGTTTGTAATGTTCTCTGTTACTATGTGTAAAGAAATATAACTTCTTATAGGAGCAATGGAAAGGATTAGACAAGATGTAGTTAGTAAATGTCTTTGGGGGAAATTCCCAAGAAAATTTCATAAATCCCTCCTTTTTGATACACAGATCCTTAAGATAGGAAAGTGTTGGTAATTTGGGGGTCTTAAAAGTAAATATTTTCATAGGCGAAGGAAAATGTAAAAATACTGCTATTGTACTGTCAAGTGATAACTTAAACAGCTGTCATAGTCTCTAGTGAAACAAATATATGAATCATATGGACTTTTATCATAAAAATATTATAGAGTTAATAGTTCAAACTGTATGCAAAATTATATGTATTAATAAGGTGTAATGCTCAAAATGAGCAAGGGAAGATTCAAATTAAGGGAGGATTTTTCTCTTATATTTCATAAGTGAATTGAGTGTTATCTATATATGAAAATAAATATATTTCTTAATATTTTCCACATAATAAAAACAAATAATTTTTTGAAAGGAAAGTAAATTTTGTCTAGTGTTCCTCAAAAGGAAGATTAAGGACCACCTGCATTAATATTACTTGAGATGTTGATGAAAAGTGCATATTCCTTGGTTTCACTCAGACTTAAAGAATCAGATGCTCTGGGGTTAAGGCCTCCGAATTTAAGTTATTAAAATGCATCTGATGTGTGATTATGATTATATTAAAGTATGAGAACCTGGTACAGCATGGTGGAATTTCAGATAAGCCAGAAAACAAATCCTATACAATAAAGAGGTAATGTGCAAATTGACCATCACTTCAACACATAAGATGGCCACCTCCCTGTGGTCAAAGACGGCCACCCCCATGTGGACACAAGATGGCCGGCAGGGGAGGGTAGTTGAGGGATCAGGCCTTCAAGGGAGGACAGTTGGGGGTGACCAGCCTGGCAAGAGAGGGCAGTTTGGGGGAGAAGTTAGGGGATAATCAGGCTGGCAGGCTGAAGAGGTTAGAAGCAATAAGGCAGGCAGGCAGGCAAGCGGTTGGGAGCCAGCTGTCCTGGATTGTGAGAGGGATGTCCAACTGCTCAGTGGGATTGGGCCTAAATGGGCAGTTGGACATCTCTCAAGGGGTCCCAGATTGGAGAGGGTGCAGGCTAGGCTGAGTGACACCCGCTCCCCATGCATGAATTTTGTGCACCAGGTCTCTAGTAAAAATGCAAACTCCCACTGGAAATCCAAAAATCCATTTTCCCCCCCTGTTTCAAATATTAATAGAAGCAATTTCTCCCCGGTTGGGTAGCTCAATTGGTTGGAACACAATCCCATACACCAAAAGGGTTCAATTCCAGATCAAAGTACATACCTAAGTTTCAGGTTCCATCCCCAGTCCAGGCGCCTCATACAAGAGAGAACTAATCTATCTTTCTCTCTTACCTTTTTGTTTTGCACTCTCTCATATCCTCAGATGAGGCTTAAAAAAAAGAAGAAATTTTATCAAAACACATTGTCATAATTTATCAAGGATATTAAAGACAAAGGTAATATGTAGTTAGGAATATTGTAAGAGGCTTTTAAAAAATTCTGGAAAGGCTATCTTCTAGGTAGAAATAAATCTCAATAAAATTGGTTAAATGCTTTATATTTTTAGTGGTTCTAAGACTGACTTGAATGAAAATATAATCTGACTCAGGAATAATATATATACTTGAACAGTTTTCATTGCTTAAAATTCCTGAAAGGATTTAGGAAGTATATTCTTAATGTTAACATTAAAACATTTTTCTTTCAATTTTATTGATATATAAATGACGTATAGCACTATACATTTAAGGTGCACAACATAAAGACTTGACTTGCATACAATGAGAAATGATTACCCTGATATAAGTTAACATTCATCATCTCATATAGGTACAAAAATATCTTCTTCCTTGTGAACTTTTAGAATTTACTCTCTTAGCAACTTTAAAATATAGTCACCATGTTCTACATTATATTTTCAGTACTTTTTTATCTTAAAGTTTATACTTTTTACCTTTTAACCACCTTCATCCAATTCTCTCATCCCCCACACTCTGCCCATGGCACATAAATCTGATTTCTTTTTCAATGAGGTTTTTTTTTTAATTCTACATATGAGTGAGATCATATAGTACTTCTTTCTTTTTCTGACTTATTTCACTCAGCATTATGCCTTCAAGTTTTATCCATGCTGTTGAAAATGGCAGGATTTCCTTCTTTTTATGACTGAAAAGTATCCCACTTATGCCACATTTTCTTTATCCATTCACCTGTTGATGGAACTCAGGTTGTTTCCCTGTTTTGGCTATTGTAATAATGCTGCTATGAATATTGGGGTGCAGATATCTCTTTGACAGTGAAATAGAAGATGTATCTTTTGTAAATATTTTCTCTTAGTCAGTGGCTTTTCTCATTCTCTCATTCTCATGATCCTTTTACTTTTTTGCACCTTTTTGGCACATATCTTTTCCTATCATGGCAAAAAAAATTGTCTGAAGAATTCATGCTAAAATATAAGTGCCTCAGAGTTATGTATTTCTTAAAAGTACATAGTTCTTATGTATTTCAGGGAGGTGGCAAGGCTTAACATAAGGAAATAAACCTTCAATGATAAAATTTAAGGCCTCATATTAATGAAGTGATATCATTTTTTAAAGAGACTTTAAAAAATCATTCTGTTCAACTATTAACCTTTTAAAAATCTCATGGCACACATAAACTAATTGCTAAAATTCTGTGGCACACCAACAAATATATTTTTTGCTGATCTGACAAAAATAGGTATAATTTTGATTCATTCACACAAATCTGATCTCCTTTTAAATTATTAAATGAATCAGTAATTTTGATTCATTCACACTGAACAGCTATTGTATTGGCCGTTGTCATTTTTTTGACAATCAAAGGGAAAAGAGATTAGTAACCCCTGACTACTAGTAAATAGTCAGGTATTGCATGTTTCAAAAATTTTTGTGATGCCCCAGTTGAAAATATCTGATCTATAGCCACAGAATTCCAATTTGCTATCACTACTTGACATTTGAGCTATTTTAAAGAAAAATGAAAGGAAATACGAGTTTACACAGCTGGTAGTTATCTTAACAAACTCATCTTCAAATCCTAGGTTCCTAAATATAACTATATTCAAGAGGGAATTAAGTAACTCCACGGTTGAAAGAATTGTATCTGTCAATTTTTTTTCTTATAATAGAAACTTAGATTAAATTAACTTAGGCAAAAAAGGGAGTATATTGGCTACTGTAACCATAAAGACCAAAGGAAGAGGTGGTTCCAAATGACTATCACTCAGCTTTGCTTCTCTTGATTGATTTTATTCTCAACCAGGATCTCCCCCAAAGGTGGTAAATACAGCCGCTGATAACCCCAAGCCCATATTCTTCAGATCACAATCCAGAAACAAGACCCCAAAGCTCTCTCTTACAGTATAGATAGCGAACTTCACTGGAAAGTATGTTAGACTTCTTGGGTAACGTGTCCAATTGCTGTGGCCCATGAGATGCAAAACCATTCAGTTAGGGGTCTTGTTCCAACCTCTGTGATCTGAAATATGTTAACTTCAGCTTTGCTTAAACTGCAAGGAATGGGTTCCCCCATGTCAGAGGGATTTTGTTACTAGAAAAAAGGTGTGAGGACCTTTAGAGGGCAAAAACAACAGATGTTCGTTTTATACATTCCTTATCTTGACTGTGCACTATTCATTCCTTATCTCCATAGTGCTTATCAAAAACAAGTCTGCCGTCAACAACAGAACACTTTGGATGACTCACTGGTCAGATGCTGTAAGGTATTTTTCTCGCTATAACTAAAGATATATTTATCAGTTATATACCTAGGAGGTTAGAAGACTCAACAGAGAATGAAGAAAACAGTTTATATATTCAGTGCCTATTGTTAAGTGTATAATTTTTTCACTCTGTTTTGTAATGAAGTATTTAAGAATAGAACAGGGAGATAAGAAATGTTCATTATTTTTAGTATAGTTGTGATAATTCTTATGTAGTTAGTTTGCTCTGCCTTATGGTAACCAGGCAACAGAAATTGCTATAAGAATGAACTGTGAAGATTAAATTTTTATTAAATCTTTAAACATTTCCTTCCCATAATTAATATTTTCTAGCTATCCAAATTATTTTAAATAATTCCTCAAATATGAATTCAAATTCAAGATAAAAATGATGAAATATATTTTAGCCAGTTCTTATTTGTTCTGCTGTTATTTAGAGACTAAAGGCCCAATGCATGAAATTCATGCAAGAGCAGGCCTTCCTTCCCCCACTGCCAGCACTGGCTTCCTTCTGGCACCTGGGACCCGGTCTTTCCTTGCAGCCCCAGCTTCATCCGGAAGGTTGTCCAGAAGGACATCCAGTCTAATTAGCATATTATGCTTTTATTATTATAGATATTAAGATAAACTTTTTTTTAAAACACCTATTTTGGTTTTGCACTGTTTATCTAAAAAGTTGGGGGAAATATTCTTATAATACTGATTCAGCACTAAGACTGATTTTGGAACCAAAAATTTTGGTTTTGGATATTATTTTGCCAATTTCTAATTTTATGACCGTAGGTATACTCTAAATCTGTGTCATAGATTTCACTTAAAATGAAAATAAAGAGTATTGACCTCATAAAAATAATATTTTCACATTGGGAGGATTTAAGTGACATAACACATGGAAACCATTTGTTCTATGTCTTGATACTTGTTGACAGCTTAGTCAATTTTAGTTTTTATTGGCTATGAGATGCAGAAAATTTCTGATTTCAGTAGTAATCAGTGTTAACTCCCTGCTTAAAGGGTCTGGAGCTGTCCTTTGGGGCACCCTATTGCAGAGTGAATGAAAAGTTAGGAGTGAATGAGTTATCTTAACTAGATGCTCCAAAAGCCGTTGGTGGATATAAGTCAGAATCAGTGCATACTTTGAAGTATATATTTGACTTGGGTAAATGTATGTTTTAAAATAAAATTAGGCATTCTAGTTTTATCTTTCCTCACTTTCCAAAAAGTTTTCATTTATTGTTTTTCTTTTTTATGTGTGAGGTAATTTATATTTTTAACCAATTATCATGGAAAAAAAAATACACTATTCTTGTTTGAATTCATACTTGTATAGCTCAAGAAAGAGAATCTTCCCATTAGCCTGTTTATAAGTGCATATGCAATACAACATTAAGTAGCAACACACAAATTTAGAAATTTTTGTAAATCTATTTGAGATTTTGTTGTCATTTAATTTTGTCTTACACTAAACTAAGCAAATTAGTACTTGTAAATAAGATTGCAGCCCTAGCCTGTTTGGCTCAGTGGATAGAACTTTGGCCTGTGGGCGGAAGGTTTCGATTTTAGTCAAGGGCAAGGATCTCAGTTTCAGGCTCCTTTCCAGCCTGGGCCCTGGTCAACCAATCAGTGTATTTCTCTCACAGCGATATTTCTCTGTCTTTCCCTCTCTCTTCCACTCTCTCTAAAAATCAATGGAAATATATCTTTGGGTGAGGATTAAAAATAAAAATAAAATTCAAATTCTAAAAAATACATTGCAACACATATTCTCATTTTGCCCAAGAGAATATATATATTTTAGAGTATATATATTCTATGCAAATTGGTTTATAATTCACAAGTGTAATTATAAATGCAAAGTTATTGTCCTCATAGTATTAGCATTTATTAAGCACCTTCTGTGTGCAATAAATTGGCAATACTTTGTATTTCTAAGACAAAAAAAGAAAAGAAAAAAGAAAAACAAAATTATTGATGTTGAATAATGTGGCTACTGTTTTAAAAAAGATGGTCTTCCAGACGTCTAACTTGATTCTAATTTCCATTAAGCAATCTTCTCATCAAATAATTTTTTTTTTTTTAGTGTGTTCATTTCTAGAGTGAGAAGAAGGGAGAAGAGAGAAACATCAATGTGAGAACGCAACATTGATTGGCTGCCTCCTGCATATCCCCACCAGGTAGTAAGCCCACAACCCAGTCATGTGCCTTGACAGGGAATCAAACCAGTAACTTTTTAGTGCACGTGACAACTGAACCACACTGGCCAGGGCACCATATCATTTATTTTATCTAGGATTTGTTTTACAATTGTGCTTTCTTGGAAGCAAACTAAATTCATAATCTAACAAGCTTAGCATTTTATATTTTGAATTTCTTTTATATTTGAATACATTATACAATCTACTCTCATGATTTTTAGATGGTTTGGGCCAGTCTTGTGCACAATCAGTCTGAATTTGTGAAGGTCTCTGATGCAGCTTAGTGGTTTTTTTTCAGGTAGCCATGTGGAAAGTAATTTTCTTCAGTTTGAAAACCTGAGCTGTCGTATCAAGACAGGAAATCTGACATTTACCAGTAACTGCTTCTGACATGGTTCTCATCAATGATTTTCTTCTTCTCTTTCACATACTCTGATTATTCTTTCCTCATCACTGATGCACAGAGGATAAATATTCTGTTTACCTTTTATGACACATTGTGAACCACGGTGCTGCCGAGAGTGAAGCATAATTCTGTAGGCAGAATTATGCTTCAGGTGCCAACCAGTTCCTGACTTGAAACTAGAAATCCTACCTCACATAAAGCCAGGGTTCAGATTTTGATTTGATGTTAGGGAGACAATGTTGTTTTACTAGGAAATTTATTTTATTATTTATTATTATTTTATATTTATTGATATATAATTGACATAAAACATTGAATGTTTGAGGATTTACTGATTTGATACATTTATGTATTGCAATATGATTACCACCATAGCATTAGCTAACACCTATCACATAGCATAAATATAATTTTTCTTTTTGTGGTGAGAACAATTAAAATGTAGTCTTTAAGAAACTTTGAAGTTTATAATACAGTATTGTCTATAATCACTATGATGTTCATTAGATATCTAGGACTTTTCTGTACTAGTTGAAAGTTTGTACCCTTAAACATCTCCCTAATTCCCCCATCCCCAGTTCCTGGTATGAGGGCTATATGCATATAGTTTTATTTACACACACACACACACACACACCTTGAGGCGTTATGATAAGTAAAATAAATCAGGCAGAGAAAGACAACTATTTTTGATATCAGTTATCTATGGAATGTCAAAAGTTGAACTAGTAAAGACAGAGTTGTATAGAATGCTGACAAGGAAGGGCTATGGATTGTCTCAGTTTGGCATTTCTATGAACCAAGATTCTTCAGATGATAAAATTGTCATCAAACCACAAACAAATAAACAAACACCATTCAACCATCATGGGTATTATCTGTTAAATTATTGTACAATTTGTTAATTTCTTTTTGACTAAATATTCTCACAAACTTCACTTACCAATGTGATTTAGTCATGTTGGCATATTATTTGAAGGCCTTCTGAAAGACTCCTAAGTGCTTTGTTATCCCCTCTATAGAACCATTTTTTCTTCTTTAAAAAGTTTTAAATTATTTCTTTTTCTTTGCAAAAAAAATTATATGAAGTAAAAAGTACATGTTTTCTCTTTCCAGGTCCTTTCTGTCTCCCGAATCCACTTTCTAAATGTAGTTGGATAGTCTGTTTCTTATCATTTTAGCCTTATCTATCAGCCTCTTTTTATGTGCACACACATACATACACGCACACACACACACACACACACACACACACACACTGTTTTAGGAGCATTATCACATCCTTTTGCCCCTGTATCTCCTCTTACTATATTTATAACTAATATTATGAAAAGGTTTTAATTTTTCTGCATATGAATTTATCTCATTCTTTTAAAAGGTTATGCAGAATTATATTGAAGATGTATACCATAATTTATTAGTTATTGTTGTTACCTGTTTCCAACTTTTCCAATGTTGTCTTATAATTTTTTTTGTGTGTGTTTGTGTGTGTGTGTGTGTTTGAACACTTGAATAACTGATAGGTCAAAAGGAAATGTACATGTTAAGTGTGGATAGTTATTGCCTAAAAGGTTTTATCAATTTTAACTCTCCTTTGACATTTATGGGGAGTTCTTTTTTTAATTATCAATAATAGTATTATGAGTATTTTTATTTTTGCATATTTACATGAGATGAAAAATGGTATCTCTTTGTTGTGCTAGTTTGAATTTTCTAATGATGAGTGCAGTTCAGCATCTTCTCATACAGCGATTGACCATTTGAAATATCTTTTGCCACTTCAGCTTTGTGATAGTGGTCCCTTTTCAATTTCACCACAATTGCTATTTCTGAGTGTAGGACTATAAAACCATTTACATATAGTATTGCTCCTTTCCCCAAATTCTCCCAACTGTTCCTTAGGTAAAGGTATTACGTTACTCTGTTAAAAAACCTATCTATGGCTCTCTATTTAGCCAACTAAAATATACATAACTTGATATGGTATTTGAATTCCCTCCATAATCTGGTCCTGATAGCTCCCGATGCGTATTTTCCACAACTTCCTTTTTCTTCCTTGTACACCATCTCCTGTCAGAGGAAGAAGTCACCTTTCTCTAATACATCCTGCATCTCCCTGCTCATTGTTTGCCATTCTTCAAGCCGTCCCCTCAGCCTGGAATGCCCTTTCCTTACTCTGTGAAAAGTCTGCCTCTTCTTCCAAATTTGACTCAGAGAGCACTTCTTTAGGGCATGTTCCTTGACCTGTTCCTTCCCACTTACTTTCAAATGGAAATAATTTGTTCTTCTCTACTTTGCTCTCAGGCATCATGAACTACAGTTCTACATTTTTCTTCTGTTAAAGGCTATAAATTATCGAAAGGACAAGCTTGACTGACTTTTGTTTATAGCCTTGTCCCAAAATGCTCTTAGTATGGTGTATTGAACATAATAGTGCTCAAAATTATTTCAAAGTGGATGGAGTTGGAATCACTGTTATAAACTACTAACGAGTTACTTTGACTACTTGACAGCCATAAGAGAGCACTTGGGAATGATTTTGACTGTGTATACCATATGGCAAAGGAACACAGCCTGTGGACATGGGGATAGAAGAATTACATATATAAATTTGACACCAACATGTCTAAGTATTGAAAGATTGCTACTGTGTGAAATTACTAAGATGATCTTAAGACTATAGACAATAGAATTTTCTTTTTAAAGATTTTGTATTGATTTTTAAAAACCGAAAAAGGGAGAGGGAGAGTGAAACATAGATGTGAGAGGGCAACATGGATTGGCTGCCTCCTGTACACTGCTTGCCAGGGTTCAAGCTGGCAACCCGGGTTTGTGCCCTCACCAGGAATCAAATTGGCAACCTTTGGAGCACTGGATGATACTCAACCAAGTGAACCACACCAGTCAGGGCAGAATTTTATTTCTGTAAAATTTTTGAGAGAAGATTAGTTGTTTTAATTAGTTGTCTCATTTTTTTTTAATGAAGGAGGGATTGTATGCATATAGTTTATGCAAGACAAATTGTGTTGTGGTTCTATAGAGATAACTTTCACAAATTAATGCTAAACTGTCAGTGTGTTCTTTTATGCTAATGCTCTTTATCTTTTGAATTTCATATAAGAATTTGTTTTTTTCAGGCTTGCTTTCTTAGTGAGTCTCTATTAGTTTTTGCTAGCAAAATTTCATTTCCTTAGCAATGTCTCCCTTGATTATATTTGCATTGGGCAATTACCTATTTGGGTTTTGTTACTCTCACTATTTAGAAGGATATACTCTCATATTCTTGAGGGAAATTAAGATGACTTTTATTAAACATAGAAATACTTCTGCATACAGAAAGGTAATTACATTCTGAGGATAGATGTTTAAAGTTTTTATAAAAAATCCTTAAATCCCTCTAGAACTAAGAGTGATATATACAGAAGGCAGGTATGTATCAGGGGATAGCTTCCACATTTCTGGGTGGGTTTCCATGTAAAGACCTTGTGTCCATAGCACATATCTTATGAATGGATGTTCTTCTAGGGATTTGTTAAAAACTTTAATCATCTTATATTGGAAAGAGATTATGTCTTGGACTTGGGAGAGGAGGCCCATCTTTCAACACTGGACTGTCTAAGTGATCCATTATAATTAAATCTAGTTTTCCACTAAATACTTACAAATAGGGTTGGCAAATAGGGTTATTAATAATTGTTTCCTTATGAACAACTATAAACCTACATTTGCCCCACCCCTGTTTAATCAACATTCTAAATATGGTACTATATTAAAAAATAAACTTTTTGCACAGATTTAAGTTTTGTTATGTGTTTTTCTTCTCAAGGTACTTCTTTTAATAAAAAGCAATCTAAGTCTTTTAGCATTTTGCTAACCATCACCTAAATATCAAATTTTTTTTTAAAAAGATTTACACATTACTTTCTCATCTATAGTTTAGTGCCTTTGACTACCTGAATCCTCTATTTTCGTTAAGGCACTTTTATCTTTTGCTTAAGAAATTTAAAAATATATATGGATATATAATTTATACCACTAATTCAGAAACTTTCCCTAATTTTTTTTTACAGTGGACTGAAGATACCTTCAGGGATAAAAGGAGAGTTAGAGTTAGGGCCTGGACTCAAGACGTGGGGATGGGTGAGAATTCTCAATTGTGGGGGCCATTCTGAACCCCCACATTCACCAAGAGGATGCCTGAAGGAGACTGTGACTACTTATTTGAAAAAGATGTAGCAGTCACTGTGTTAGGTATAAATGAAATGTTGAGGAAGAAAAAGGAGAAAGAAAAAATAGAGACAGCTCATCTTTATCCTGCAAGTATGATTAAAATGTAAATTTACAACTATGATCAAGGACTATAACAAAGTTGTACAATGCTATGTCAATGTATAATATGAATAATATACCAAGTCTGATATATTATACCTCGAGGACCCTTCTCTGAAAAAAATGACAAGCTGAGAAAGAATTACCTGGAAAGAGTAGGGCAAGATCATTGCAGGAAGAGAATTAAATAGTAATTTTAATTCTAAGAGAATTAAATAGTAATTTAATTCTCCCTGTGGTGGATGGGTGGGAGTGGGGGCATGTGTGAAGAATATGAAGGGCTGAGAAAGGACTCATGGGGCTAGAATGGAGAGAAAGGCTGGTTACACATTGAGGCTAGAGAATCATGGAAGAGCAATATACCAGACAAGATTATAGGAGTTTGTAGGCTTCTTAAGGAATTTTATTTTTACCCTTGGAGTATTGGCAAGCCATAATTATAAGAAGGAGAAGAGAGATGGGGATTATCGGGTTTGGGTTTTGAAAAGATTAAACTGTTCTGATTTCAGTAGATTTTGCAATCTGAACTAATTGTATTGTAAAAGGAAGGAGCATGCAAGTCAATTATATTGGGGCATAGACCCACCTTTAGCACTATGGGCCAGCAGTGGATCGGTGGAGGAAGTAAGCGTTCCTTTGAGAGTCCTAGACATTCCTGAATGGCAAACCGGTTAGAAGCATGGAGTTCTGCAGAGTGGGGGCTCAACTGGCTGTTAAAGGGTATGTCCCTTTGTTTAGCCATTACAGGCAAGTCAGATCTAGAGAAATATGGTCACATATATAACTAATTTGAGATAATACTAGATGACAATGAAATATTAAGTAAATCACTTCTTTTTACATATTAATATAGAGAACTTTTCATTTTACTGTTTCTCTACAGTGTCACTTTTAAGTTGCTTTATGTTATACCACCTCATGTAATTTATTTAATCAATGGCTTATTATATTATCTCTAAGTTTTTATTGTTATAAGCAATATTGCGATGTATCATTGCATACATGCTGGACATGTCCTTGAAATTAATTATTCTGGGAGTGAGGGAGAGAGGATTCCTGAAACTATCTGCATTTTAACAACTTCTCTACATAGTGGGGACATTCACTTTCTTCCTTCCTAATTTGATCTCTTATCTGCAGTGCTAAGAGGACTTGCCAAGAATGAATAGCTGCTTCTTTTCATTTTTGCCAATTTGATAAGTAAAATTTGGATCTCAATTTAATTAGCATGTCTTGAAATAAAAAAAAATTAAATCTGGAAAAAACTGTAGGGAGCATGTAATTTAACCTATGCATTTAACAAAGCTCACAGAGGCTGTTTTGGGTTGTACCCAAAAATCTTACAGCTAGTGAGCTGCAGAACCGGGATAAGGTCCAGTTCTCCTGGACCTCAGCCCAAGGCTCTTCCCACTGAAGCAAGCTCATCACAGTTCTTGCTGCAGCTCTCTATCTGGAGGCAACAGAGCATAAGACTGGGGAAGAGAGAGTGCGGGTGTGTTCAATAAAATACTGTTCGTCACTGATTGCAGCCTGTAGGAGCAATTAGCAGACACTGTGTCCTGGAGATGCTCTGCCCATAGAGAAGGCTGTTAAGGAGAAGACACTGAATTGAGGAAAATTCACTTGGATGCTATTGAGCTTCCCACCAACCCTTGTATGAGTCTTACTAGGGTCATCCCTTCTTAACAATGGGCCTTAAGATAGAGAATGGAAGGTGTTTACCCATCTTCTGGATGGAAAGAGTAACAATGGCTTACCAAGACATTGGACAGGCTGAGTCCTACAAAGTATGGGAAGAACTTGAGTCCCAGCCAAATACTCCAAATTGTAGTCCATCCTTCAGTTTTAGTTTCTGAGGCCTGCTTCTGGGAGAGAAGTTATGTCTTCGGTTCCTTTGCCCCTTTTAATTCCTTTTGTACATAAAGTCCCTTTTACATCCTGTATCCCACTTGCCATATAACGATCACCTGCTTCTTTTTATATGATATAATGTTTTATTACAACCAAGAGATGAAGGATCAAGGATGAAGAATAATTTCATAGAGTAGAATGGAGAGAAATAAAGATGGAAACCAGGCAGAAAGAATCAGGACAAGTAGCTGTGAATTAAATAAATCACAAGGACTTCTTGTCTGCCTGCAGAATAAAATTAGAAATAGGTTTGGCATTAGAGACCATGGTCTGGTTCCAGCCTTATCTCACAGACTCATTCACCTCCTTCTTGCTTCACAGGCCCTTTGCTCTGGTTAGATTGATCTGCCATTGTCTTGGAATGCCTGGGTGCTCCTGTTTCTGAGACATTGCCATTGTTCCTCACTGGAACACTACTTTCCATCATCTACTTGAAATCTATCCATTGTGCCAATCCTATTAATCACTGCCTGCACTTCTCTCCACTTCCTCTGGAACCACTGATTTAACATTAATTATGTATTGAATTTCTGATACTTTCCTTTTTTATTAATATACTAGAGGCCTGGTCCACAAAATTTGTGCATGGGTGCCATCCCTAAGCCTTGCCGGCAATTGAAGCGTGAGCATCTGGCATAGAAGAGCAGGTCCTAGCTGACTTCTGGGCCCTGGGCAGCACCTGGGCTCCCAGACCCCTGCGTGCCCCCCTCTGCCTGAGTCACAATACCCAAGTCCCCACGTGGAGATGCAATGAGTGCAGCTAGATAGCACGGGCTGGGACACAGTACGGGCCTCTGGACCATCCAGCAGCACTGCACGGGAGTTGGGTAGGCAGTGTGCTCTCTCCCGGCCAGCCTCGCAGACCAGCTCCTGCATGAACCCTAACCCATGGGGATCCTGACTGGCCCCTGAAGTCCTGATGGTTGTGGCTCGGCTCACCTGGTAGAGGCTGTGTGGGTAAGGGACAGAGTCCTCATGGGCGCCTGGTACCTAAGCACAGGGGTTGGGATGGGGGTGGGGGGGAGCTTTCCTGGTGCGTGAGCCATGGTGTCCCAGTGGAGAGTGGCAGGGGGGGTGAGAGCAAGCTCGTCGGACACCCCACATTCTCACTGAACCTCCATCCCTGTCACTCTTGTCCCCAGGTAGCCAGCAAGAGGTCCCAGCATGCCTGCCATGTTCTGCGCTATCCCTTGATGGCCAATGTATGTCATAGCAAGTGGTCCAACTCCCAGTCTCCCAGTCAAACTCCTGGTCGAATGACCACCCAAAAGGACAAATTGCATATTAGGCATTTATTATATAGGATTTTTATTGATTTCAGAGAGGAAGAGAAATGAAGAGAGAGAGAGAAACATCAAGGATGAGAGAGAATCATTGTTGGTTGCCTCCTGCATGTTCCCTACTGGAAATCGAGCCCACAACCCAGGCATGTGCCCTTGACCAGAATCGAACCCAGGACCCTTCAGTCCACAGGCCCCGATGCTCTATCCACTGAGCCAAACTGGCTAAAGATCTGATACTTGCCTTTTAATGAATACGAATTTTGCCTTTAACTATAATGTAAGCTACTTTGGTAAAGGGAATGGGTACTATGCTTTGTGGTGGCTGTGTAATGTAGCCACTGGGCTAGGCTGATCTACATTTCCCAGAATTCCCTTTCTGTGATGCTTCCAATGAGTGGCCAGAAGAGAGATGCTTGTGTGAGATTTGGAGGTCAGAAGTGAAGCAACAGCTGTTTGGTAGCTCCACAGGCTGTTGGTGATCTGTTGCCTCACCCTGTGGCCATGAAATGCTGATTGGACCTGCAGCTTCTCCACATCATCTTCCCTTGGGCGTTTTCTGTGTGTTTAACTCCAGGAGGAAGGGACCCAGCATCTGCAGGACACCATACCACTAAGGTCAAAGGTTTAAGTCCTTTGTGCTATGAGTTGCAGTTTTATCTTGCTCTCCCCACCATACATACATCCACCTTCCCTTCCTGATCACCAGTCTGTGAACTTTAAACTCAAACATCATATGTGAAGATGACTGCTTTACAGAGACTGTTTTACCAGCCTCCACAATAGTGTGACGTCCTGTCACTGTAACACCTTCTTTTTAGGAGAAGGCTGAGGCACATGATTGACTTCACACACACACACACACACACACACACACACACACCCCTAACATGTAAATCAGATATCTGCATGATTCACAAAGTGATTCACAAAGTCAATTTTCTTGTTTTTACCAAGTAATATTTTAGTACAACAAATAAATAATAATAATATGGGATTTAAAAATTGAAAAAAAAGAGAAATTATGATAGAAATCAGTCAAAAAGAATCAAAACCAATGATAGTAAGTAGATATATCACTATTACAAAAAAAGCATCATATGTGAAAAAAAAAACTAAAAGAAATAAAAAGCAACAACTAACTGGAGTGGGAATATAAACAAAAATAAAACAGTAAGGTGGAAGGAGTCCACATAAAGGAAAATTAAAAATTGACAGGAATAGCGGTTCCCACACTTTCTCTATTTCTTTACTATCTCAGTGATTTTTTCATAGTGTCTGTAGGCCCAAGAAAAGACTTACTTACCAGTTTTACTTATTAAGTAATTAGGTCCAATCTGTTACGTTTGATTGAGCAATTGAATTGATACCCCTATCCTGAGAACTGGATTTTCAGGCCATTTCACTATGGACATTCCCTTTGCTGAGAACACATTTCACTTGCTGAGACCACATTCCATTTATCTCCCCTCTGGGTATGCATAAATAATTCTCTGCCCAGAAAAAGCCTGCCAAAAGTCCTTTAAGAGCTGCTGACTCCCATCATTGGTGCTGGAGCCATCCAGGCTCAGTCACCTAGTGTTCAGATGATTGAAAACATCCCTAATCCCTCATCATTCTGACCTCATTTAGTTCTCCTTTGGCAACCTAACACAAGCAATCTAATGAGTATTGATGTTTTGACAACTTGCTACCCATTGGGCATCAGATATCTTCTCAAACTTGGAATCAAATAGGGCACCTATACTCTAATTTTTGTACTCTATTGATTTCCTCTTGATGTTTCCTTTTTTACCACAGTCACTGTTGAAAACCAAGCTTCACAAAGATGACATTTTTTAAAGAAATGTTATCTAATGTTGAAACTCTGAACTCCCTTGAGCTAGTAGTTTGCATGGTATCTGACAGGTGTTGTCATATTTCCCTTGACAATTGAAAATATCTCATAGTGCCCTTGTAAGTTTGCCAAGGCATTTTGGGGAACACAGGTTGGAAAACCATAGGACTAGGATTTTAGTTTAAAAGAGTAATTGAAGGACAAGTTATGTTAGACAGAACAAAGAGTAGGCAGGAAGAGTATTCTAAAATGAGGAATCAATAGCTATGAAGGACCAAAGGCCAGTAAGGACAGGTATGAAAGGAACAAAAATAATTTCAGGATGCTTACTTTAAGGAGATGGATTGTACAGGATAAAGCTGGGGAGACAGACACCAAAACTTGAAAGACCTGTGAGACAGTTTGAAAGATTGGATAATAAGTTAATGTGAAGGAAAGACTCCTGACACTAATAAATGGATGCCCCAAAAGAATCACACTGGCTGCAGGGTGGAGAATTGATTGCAGAGAAACAATACTGAGTAGATAGATGAGTTAGGAGTCTGTAGAAGGAGTCAGGTATAAGATGAGGGGAGAAGCAAAAGTTTCTGCTATTTTTCCAGAAATTGAGATTGTGGTGTTGGGTAGAATCCAGAGCACAGACAGAAGGATTCACATAAGCCAGTTGTTCTCAAACTTGACCATACATAGAACTCAGTGGGAGGGCTTGTTAAAACACAGATCACTGGGTCCCACCTCCAGAGTTTCTATTTCACTAGGCATGCTAAAGTGGGGCCAGATAATTTGCGTTTCTATCAAGTTCCCTGATGCTGCATATTTGGTAACTAACCTTTGTAATGAGTGGAGCTGAAGGGAAGAAGGGAAGAAGAAAAGATAAATAGGGAGGCACAGACTGGGCAACTAAGGGACTTTACACTATTTGGTTTTTCTTATTGCCATGAAGTTAAAAGAGAAGTCATTTGCTGAGAGCTGGTGGGGAGGTAACAGAGCCAAACCTCTAAGGACACTGGATGTTTAAAATAGTGATAACATTAAACAAGACAGAGACTTGATTGGGGATGCATAATGGTATTTTGGATAACACAAAGTTTTCTGATAAGGTTGGTGACCTTAAATTTATAGTGACACAAATCCACCAGTTTCAGTGATTTTATACAACAAAACTCAATTGTCCAAGTGCATTCCCAGGATTGGTGTTTTCCTGAGCTAGAATTCCAGTGGGACAGTGAAGTAGGAGGTGAGGGAATCATTGAATTTTTGGGCCCTGTTCTTCATATTCTTACCAGCACTTGTTTGCTGATTTATTGATGATAGCCATTCTGACAGGTATGAGGTGATAGCTCATTGGGATTTTAATTTGAACTTCTCTGTTGATTAGTAACATTGAGCATTTTGCCAGTCAAGAGAAAGACAAATATCACATGATCTCACTTATATGTGGAATTGAGTGAACAAAATAAATTGACCAACAAAATAAGTTCTGAGACATGGAACAGACTGACATATCTCAGAAGTGGGGATGGGCAGAGGCAATAGTGTGGTAAAGGCCTAAGGGAAGGTTGGGATTGGGTGGAGGGCAGGGGGGAAATGGGGAACATCTGTAATACTGTTAACGATAAAATATATTTTTTTTAAAAAAAGAAATATTGGGCCCTGAATATAAGTTGGAGTTAGAGTAAAAAGAAGAGAAAAAGATCCTGACAAAGAATAAGTTGAGAACTAGATATCCCAATGAATTGGGAAAACTGGTGTATTGGGAACTAAATGAATCAGCAAGCTAGAAAAGTAAGATATTTTAGTTAGAGAATAAAAGGTATAAGTTGATAATTTCAGGGATTGAGCAGTTTCAAATGGTGGTGAATTCCAGAATGGCCTTGAGAGTAGATGGTAGAAGAAAAGGAGAAGGTACATGTCATTGGAGATGAAAAGTCATGGTACTGAGATTTTAGATAATTGTTCTCCCTTTGGATGGTAAAGATAAGTAGGATGGTGAAAAAATTGCAGTGGACTCTCTGTCAAAGTCTTCAGTGAATGAGGGAAACTAACAGTAGATTGGCAATCCCCATTGATAAAGAAGAGAGCAGGATAATACAGCCTACAACATGAGTGTGCCTCAAAGGAAGAGACGCCTGAGAAAGTGCGTGGGAGAGTTGTGTGTGAGCAGCAGTGAGGAATACAGAGTGTCCTGATTCAGACCCCAAAGTGGGTGGGCAATTGGAGAATGAACAGCCTTCCCTTGAAACTGGAGAACGTTATGATAAGTGAAATAAGCCAGAGAAAGACAAGTACCATATGATTTCAGTCATATGTGGAATTTAATGAACAAACTGAACTACTGAACAAAATAGAAACAGACTCATAGAAAGCAGGCAAACAGCTCACAGTGGGGGGAATGGTGGGAGGAAAATTGAGCAAAAAAAAAAAAGTAAAAAGAGAGAGAACTCATGGATGACAATATGGTGATTACGGGGGAAGGGGAGTGGAGGTGATAGAGGGCATAGAGTAGATAAATGGTTGTGGAAAATCTATACTAATAAAAGCCTAGGTAGCATCTTGCTCTCAAGTCATCACAAGACGGCCGCCCCTACATCATGACCAGGTGGCTGCCACAAGATGGGCACCACAAGATGGCCAATAGGGGAGGGCAGTTGGGAGTGACCAGGCCTGCAGGGGAGGGCAGTTGAGGGTAAGATCAGGCCAGTAGGGGAGGGCAGTTGGGAGCAATTGGGGCAGCAAGGGAATGGTTAGGCATCAATCAGACTGGCAGGGGAGTAGTTAGGGAATGATCAGGAAGGCAGGAAGAAGTGGTTAGGGGCAATCAGGCAGGCAGACAGGTGAGAAGTTAGGAGCCAGCAGTCCTGGATTGTGAGAGGAATGTCCAAGATTGGAGAGGGTGCAGGCTGGGCTGAGGAACCCTGCCCCCAGTGCACGAATTTTGTGCACCAGGCTTCTAGTAATAATAACAAAAAAAAATTAAGACCTATAGGATAGTGGAGTCCTCAGGAGAGAGCTAGTCTTCTCTTAAGGAGATAAGGCAATATTTAGATAGAAGCTGATATTGTGGGGGAAGTTTGTTATAATTAAATATGAGTTTTAGAGGACACAATGAAAACATTTCAATTTATGAAATAGAAGCAGCATATTAGAGGACAATTGTTGGCACGGAATCAATAAGCTTGTCATAGCCTCACTGCTTAATTTATAGTTTGCTGAAGATTAGTGAAATTGATTTGTACATTTGCTGAGATTGTCAATTAGCTATGGGATGTGATTCACATGCTCCTTGAATTCTAACAGCTTTGTTCATATTAATAGCACAGAGGAAAAGTATGTATATACACACACATATATGTGTCAGAATATATAAAAGTCAGAATATATATATATTAATATATATATATACATTATACAATTGATAATTAAAAATTTTAAAGCAGGAGCTGAATTTGAATTATCTATACACTTTATGAATTACATAAAAATCATCCCAGAAATCTGGAGACCAAGTCACCTAGATATGACTGACTAAAAAGGTTAATGTGATTAAGATTTATTATGCTCATTGTTCCTGCTGCCGTCTAATACCAAGTGGTAGTTTTTTATTTAAAAAGGTGACATTATACTGAATATATTATTTTGCTAGACTGAGTATCTGAAAATATATTTTAGAACATTTTAGGTCTGAGTTTTGTAGGATGAAGTAACTGTATTTGCACCCCCAAGCTCATCCAAAAAACTATCTCCTGAGATTGTATGAAGGGATAAAATGCAAATTTTACTTCTCATGCATACTGCTCAGTTATTGATTAGAAGTGGAGTGGTTTTCCCATTTGGAAAGAAGAGGGAGGTTATGCTGTGCTGATGTATGAGGTTACTTCTTGATCCTTTATCCCTCAGTGTGGCACTCTCTCTCTGGTAGGAAAGCTTCCCCTCCCTGCAGGATGCTTTTCCTGGGATCTGTCCTGGGGTGGGCAGTGGGAAGCATTGGCAGGAGATTGGAGTCCTGGAGGAAGAAACACTTCTGAGTATTTCTCCCTTTCTTTCTCTACCTTTGTGGCATTCATGGCACTGTGTCTCCTTTCTGACTTCACAATTCTAGGCAAGCCCTACATGAGTCCAGCTCCCACTTGGACAGCTGAGACCTTAGGTTTCAGTAATCCATTCATCTCTCTCTTACCTCCAGCTTTCAGGTGGTTACAGATTTTGCTGTTTCTAACACATGGTTGCCTTTCTGGTCCAGCTCCCCACCTTCACCCCTGTATTAAATTACCCTTGTTTGGAATACTTAGAAAGGTTTCTCTTTTCCTCATTGGATCTCGGCTGACATAAATGTCTAACATATCTAGTTGTGGAAATACTCAACAAGTATATGTCAAGAAAATAGGGCAGAATGATAGGTGCTGAACACATTTTTTAGTAGGAAAAGAAACTCACAGAGCTGGAATGCATCATCCTTCTAAAACACACCCTCCCCCCCCCCCAACACACACCAATTAATAGACATTTCAACACAATGTACAGACACATAAAATAGTTGTACTTACTTCCCCAAATCCTGATAAATCATGATGGTAGGGAAAACTTTAAAAAAGAACAGAGACAAAATGGGGAGACCCGAATCATTGTGAAAGCAGCCTGAGGAAAATAACACTCATCAGAATAATTGTCAACTCAAATACTTATTGCTACAATTATAAGTAGCTTAAGTTCTCCACATTTGTATTTTATGCAAGGGATGCTTTCCTGAAGGCCACCTATAACTCAAAACTCATATAATTAAAGACTAAATTTTCCATGAGCTTGAATAAATCTACAACTTGTTTAACTAGTACAGGGTGTCATCACAATTGATTGACTTCCTTCATGGTCTATTATCACATCTTCCTTCCATAAGCATTGATTTTAGCCTACACTAATAGCCCCAACATGTGATCAATACTATACAGATTATTTTATATAAAAGGAAAAAATTGAAGCATGATAATGAATAACAATTACAGCACAAAATTTCTTGCACAATTCTGATGCAAGTAAACAAAACGTGACTTATGTGCTATGGAAGAGTCAGTGATAGGGTATTTATGTTTTACAAGAAGGCTCATATATGCAGTTCACAATAAAGATGGCTTGCCAGCTCTGAAATCTAAAACCTTAGTGAGCTTTACAAATGAGAGGGGTTTAAACATTTTCCCCCCAAAATTTTATACCTGAAGTATTATATGATACTTTTGCATGATATCAAATTTGTGTAGTTTATGTTTAACATAAAACGATAACTTAATTCGCTACAAAAAGTATTAAGCTAAAGTTGAGAGGCATATAAATCCAAAGAGGTTTTTTAAAATATATTTCTCATAGTTCTGGAACCTAGGACATCTAAAGTCAAGGTACCAGCAGATTTGGTGTCTGGTGAGAACTGCTTCCTGATTCACAGAAGGCCATCTCTTTTGCCATATCCTTACATGGCAGAAGGAGAACGGGAACTCTCTGAAATTTCTTTTATAAAAAGACACGAATCTCATTTATGAGGGTTCCACTGACAAGACCTAATCACCACTCAAGGGCCCCCATCTCTAAACATCATCGTATTGGGTGTTAGGATTTAATGTATAAATGTGGGGAAGGCAAAGACATTCAGTTTCCAGCAATTTGCTAGTCAAGGAGAACGGTCATGTTGAAACACCACTGGGAACAGTGTGCCTAATGAGTAACGGCAAGAAAGTGACAGACTGATGACAAGGTTTCATTCAAGTGCTAACCTCAGGCTCCTGAAGTCCTGGATAAAGGCCTTTTGTTTCCTTTTCATCAATTATCCGCTGACCCAGACTCACATCTGCAGCTCTTGAGTCTCACTATTCATCTGAAAGAAGCAAGATCTTTGATGAAAAGACAATGAAATAGAACAGTTATACTTGTTCTGAGAAAACTTCCATTTCTTATTACCTGTCACCTATTTTTGGTTGGGAAACCTTTGCTTTTTAAGTAAAATATGTTAGTTACTTCTTTATAAAATACCTTCTTTTATTTAGGCAGTCACAAATTAAATCCCTGTATAGGCAGAGGGAAAACAAATAACTGGATAAAAAAATCTGGTGTAAGCCCTAGCAGGTTTGGCTCAGTGGATAGAGCCTAGGCCCGTGGACTGAAGGGTCCCAGGTTCAATTCCGGTCCAGGGCACTTGCCCCAGTTGTGGGCTCAATCCCCAGTGGGAGGCATGTAGGAGGCAGCCAACCAAAGATTCTCTCTCATCATTGATATTTCTATATCTCTCTCCCTCTTCCTTCCTCTCTGAAATCAATAAAAATATATATATTTTAAAAATCTGGGATAAGAGAGTGTAGAGGTGATTATGGTAAATGGGAAAGGTCTATCCTCTATCTAAAGATAACCAACCCATATTTTAAAAAATCACTGTTTAGGCCTAAAAGAACTGTCCATAACTGAATTCAGATTTGGTTTGCCAGTTTGTCTATAATGAACAAATAGAGAAACACCTGGCCTGTGTTGCTCTCAGTGGTTAAGCATCAACCTATGAACCTGGAGGTCATGGTTTAATTCCTGGTCAGGGCACATGCCAGGGTTCTGAGGTTCAACCCCTAGTAGGGGGCATGCAGGAGGCAGCCAATCAATTATTCTCATCATTGATGTTTCTCTTTCCCTCACTCTTCTTCTCTGAAATCAATTATAATATATTTAAAAAATAAAATAAAGAATTCAGTTCATCTCTGAGCTGTGCAATGAGAATATGAATACAAATCTGATCACTTCTATCAAAATTCAGCTTAGTCCTGCTAAAGAGCCCCAGGTCTCAGGTCGCTTCCTGGTGGAAAAGACTTAAAGCGGACTTTAATTCAGGGCCAGACTAGGGAAACTGTTTATGGTAGGGTTGGAGGTGGGTTGGATTGGGGTGGTGGTGCAAAGTTACATCAGTTTCACCTTGGGACTTTTTCAAGATGTGCACCTCCATTCAGTTCCCCTCCTGTCCCTGGATCACCCAACCAAAGCTAGACACCCCTGCCCAAATAAAAAGTGATTACTGTAATGAGCTGTTGTTACTGCTGATGACAATATTTGTTATTACTTGGATGTGACGGCAGTAAAACAAGATGGAAAACCATTGCCTTTGAAGATTTTTAATATTTTACATAAATCTTTTTTTTTCTAACTCCAATATCTAGTCCCAAAGATGAATCAGAAGGAAATCTGATCTTTTCTCTTGAGTCAGTGTTTCCTCATTATTTCAGATACAGTTCTTAAGAAAATCCTTCAAAACATAAATCTGAAACATATCTCTATAATGGGATCCCTTGCATGCCTCCCGCCCCACAAGGTGAAGACGAGCACTTTTCTTGCTACAGATGGGCATCAGATATATACAAGTGAGGATGTTTGTTTTTTTCAAATTGGTACTATTTTAAGGTAAGAGAATTTTCCAGAAACTAAAGAAAAGGTTCAAAATATGTCTTTACTAATTGTACCCAGAAAGTGGAAATACAGGTACAGGCAGACCACATTTGATTTTGTTTCACAGGTGTTGCATTAAAAAAAAAAATGATGGTAGGACCCTCCATTAGCAACATGATTACAACTTGCTTTATTGCAATAGACACTTTGTTGGGGTGATCTGGAACTAAACCTGCACTATCTCTGAGGTATCCTATATATGTGTAATAAGATGGAGAAAAGTTATTCTCCACAATTTAAGGGATTGGAAAGGGCAAACTGGCTTGACCTAGTTGCTTAACTAGAAATAACTACTTGAATGGGGGAGGGAGCACTAGCATCTACATCTGTCAGAGGTGTGTGTGGGAGAAGTTTCTAGAGGAGCATAAGATGGGGAGGCAGTGACATAGACAACTGCAACGCTTTAGGCCTTAATAAAGCCACAAAGTTCCTGCAGCACATGCATGGCTAGACCTTTCAAATAGAAAATAGTTCCATGTTGTGATTCTTGAGCTCTACTTCATAATGCATTTTTTTTTCTGTCTCTAACTATGATTATGCAGTTATGTCTTAAGAAGTTGGTATCCTTTATTCAGGCAACTTTTCTCTCTAAAACATTTTTGCTCAGATGCTTCTAAAGCATTTTAAAAATTGTGCCCTATTTATTTATTTTTATTTTTTTAATCCTCACCCAAGGATGTGCTTTATAGACATTTTTTAAAGAGGAAGTGAGGAGAAGATAGAGAAACATCAATGTGAGAGAGAAACATGGATTGGTTGCTTCGACTGGGGATTGAACCTGCATTCTGCGTATGATCCCTGACCTGGAATTGAACCAGTTCTCTTCTCATGTATGGGAAGACACTCCAACCAAGTGAGCCACACCAGCCAGGGTGATTTTACCCTCTTTAAAAAACACTTGGAGACTCTTGGCTTGACCCAGCTGTTTAACTAGAAATTTCATATCACAACATATGTGTGACCCATCATTATGTTGTCCCAATGCAGCTTTCTAGGTTCATCTCCCACCATTCTCTCTTCAAACCTTCGACCCAGGGAAGAAGGGCTTGCTGGCACTTCCTAAAGGAGCCATGCTTGGTCACACTTTTGTTTCTCTTTATTCAAACTGATAAACCCAGTGTTTAATGATGAGGACCAGAAATTATCTGGTATGAAAACATGAGTTAGATTAGGAGGGGAGAGCAATATTTCATTAGGAAACAGAGTCAAATGAAGGTGACAGTGCTATCTCTATTTTTTTTTTTTAAATAGTAAAGTATTATTAAAAGGTGTATTTGCCCTTAGTTCCTTGGATAAGAGTTGGATGCTGCATTGGCTTAATTTATATAATAAAAAATCTAGTATCATCAATCCAGGTTGGAAATTAGATTTTTCAACTTTCCTATTAGCAACAATGTCTTACCTTTTCTGTATAGCCATGGCAACCAGTTCTCTGCAAGTTATTTGGGTATAGTTCACATAGGGTCTCTTTTGTAGAAAAGCTGCAAGTAATTCATTTTCCTTAAAAAAATAAACGGAGTAAAATGAGATTATACGATATGAAACTATCAAATTGCATTATGTAAATGCAAAATAAAATAAAAAATATTCTCTCTAAAGTGCCCTGGGGTACTAAGAAGAGCCTAACAAGATTTACATGAATTCTCATAAATAAGCCTCCTCAGGTTACCAGAGTCCTCAGCTAAGAGGCAAAGGACAGTGAACTTGCCATCTTTGACATTTTATGAGATCATAGTTTTTTTGTTTTGTTTTGTACAGAAATCATTTAATATCACTCTTCACGAAATGATAGGAACTTCTAAAAGATTGTTGCTTTGCTATCAGTATTCAGCATACAAATTTTATTTGACCCAGTTGAATTTGACTGGTTTGTAGATAAGGAGGGTTATTCTCAGGGCAATATTATACAAATTCATGCCAGGTTATTGTCTTTGAAAAATGATAGTAATATTTTTTCTCATTTAATGGAAAACAATGGGTAATTGTAATCCCACTCAAATTAGAAGTTCTATATGATAAAAATTACAATGTGTAGCATTCTGCCTTTTATAAGGCAGTCAAGGTAAGAAGGTCATTCAGGCATTTAAATACTGAAATTTTAACACTGAAAACCAAAATGACCTTTTTGAATAATTCAGACACTATATAAATTATATGAATATATATATATTTTTTTCAATTTGTTTTAAGGTCATGTTTAGATTTTTATTTCTTTTCTACTTCCCTGCCTCTTGTTCTTTCAATGACCCACTGCTTTCATCTGTATACATATAAATTGACGTGTAATATGTAACTAGTGTATTAATTTTAGGATCAGATGTTTATTGTTGTTGTTAATCCTCACAGGAGGATATTTTTTTCCATTGCTTTTCAGAGAGAGTGGAAAGGGGGAGAGAGAGGAGGGGGAGAGAGAAACATCAATATGAAAGAATGGTTGTCTTCTGCACGTGCCAGACCAGGCTGGGGATCCAGTCTACAAATGAGATGCGTGTTCTTGGCTGAGAATTGAACCTGAGACCCTTCGGTGCTAGGGCTGATGCTCTAATGGTTGAGCAACACTGGCCAGGGTGGGGGCCAGACTTTTTATAGTTATTTTTGTTATTGTAAACTGTGATGTGCTGGTAAATATGTTTAATAATAGACTTTTGTGTATGTGTGCATGGGGTGGGAGAGGGGGATGCTGATTTTCATGGTGTAAATACTTGCACTGCGGCTGATTTCAAACTGCCCATGACATCACTGAGTGCAGAATTGGAAAGAGATATGCAATGGCTCATCACTATTGTAATTCCACTATACAGAATAGTGGAATTACAATAGTGATCACTATACATTAGGCATAAGTAATCCTGAAATAGATAATAGTAAATAATTAGTAGGTGATACTTTTTTGAATATTTATTACCTTTATTTTAATAGGATCTATTTCATTTTAATATAATTTAATTTTGTCAATGTAAGAAACATTCAAACCTGTGAAGAATTTTTGTGAGTTTATTTGAGCCAAACTGTTGACAACTGCCTGGAAGCAAAACCTCAGCAGATTGAGATAATGCTATAGAGACTGGCAATTTTGCACTTTATTTTATACATTACAATAAAAAGAGAACATGCAATGGGTTACATGAAATCCATTGGTGATAGATTATGGAGGTGAGAGAAAGCAAGTGGGTGTGGGGAGAAACCTCTAGGATTGGATGAAAAGTAAAATGATAGACACATCTTTTACATAGGTTGGTACATGATAGTTATCAGTCAACAGTTAACATGACAATTAACATATCAATGAGAGGATTTTGGTCTTCACCCTGGTGCACTGCTTGTGCTCTAAGGGTCTGGAAAAGGGGGTTACCCTGACATTCTAAAGGAATGTTATCCTAGATACAAAAGACAATAGACAGGTCTAGTTAAGATAAAGATTGACTTTTGTTGGGGAAAATTCTAGCCTAGGATATAAACTGCTTTTAGTTAAAAAGTTTTAATTTCAAACCATCCTTTGTGGCTACTTAGAGTTTCTGAGTTTGCAAGGCTGCCACACAGGCTTTCCTGAGCTTGTCAGGTTAGCATGTGGCCCCTTTTGGTCCACAATTTTTAGTAGTTGGTTACAATAACTCACTCATGAGGGTCTTGATAATTAAACAACCTGCTTACACATCCTGGTCTGAGGCTGGTTCCTGAGCATCACAGACTGCAGGTGATATTCCATGATACAGAGTTTGAATCTGACTTTGAGTTGTTAAGTCTTTGAGTGACTAATTAAGCTTTGAATATGTTTATAAACTTGTCAGATCCTTTCAGAAATCAGAATGCAAAAAGTTAATCAAATGAATGAGAACCGCCTCCAGTCTGTGGCTGAAACCCAACCCTACATAGTCTGATTCTCCCATGCACCCCCTCCCCCCATTTTAACACATCTGCAATTGGTATGCATCTTATAATTGGGAAGTGTATGTTCTCATTATTTACTTTGCAATGTTTTTAAAAAAAATATATTTTATTGATTTTTTACAGAGAGGAAGAGAGAGGGATAGAGAGCTAGAAACATCGATGAGAGAGATATATCGACCAGCTGCCTCCTGCACACCCCCTACGGGGGATGTGCCTGCAACCAATGTACATGCCCTTGACCGGAATCAAACCTGGGACCTTTTAGTCCGCAGGCCGACGCTCTATCCACTGAGCCAAACCGGTTTTGGCTGCAATGTGTTTTTTTTAATGGTACCTACAATAATGGTGCAGGTTAAGTTATGGAGTCAAGTTGAAATACAGCACTTTACAGTATGAGAAATTGTTGCCCAGTAGGCATGGTTCAATGGTTGAGCATTGACCTATGAACCAGGAGGTTATGGTTAGAGATTTCTAGTCAGGGCACATGTCAGGGTTGCAGGTTTGATCGCCAGTAGGGGTCGTGAAAGAGGCAGCCAATCAATGATTCTCTCTCATCATTGATGTTTTTCTCTCTCTCCCTCTCCCTTTCTCTCTGAAATCAGTAAAAATATTTTTAAAAATAAAGTATGAGAAAGTATTAATTTGGCTAAGACATTGTTAGATCACCTTTTCTTATTGGAAAATGCATGAAAGTCCCTTCAATTCTAGGAGTTGAATATATTTACATTAATTCAACATATCTAAGTCCTGTGTTAGGAGAAGCAAAAAAAGGCCCAATCTCTCAAATGAAGGGAGTTGTCATTAATAAGTTCTAGCTCTTTATGTCAAAACTATCATGTTCTGAGAAGAAAACATGATTATTTTTCTACTCATTGTTGCTTCAATGTTAACATCTATTGTATAAAGAATGAACCATGTGCTAATCTATATCTTATAGTAATTGGCTATGTCCATTACATATTTTAACGATAAGAGGTTGGTAATGCGGAAAAAGCCTGTACATGAAATCTGCAACATGACTGAGCATTGAGACCTACACTGATAGAGAATGTCCTTCGGTTCACTTCTGAGGCTAAGTCATTCCGTCTTCTGATTGTAGAGAAAAACCATGTTGATTCCATGTCAAGGCAGAGAAACAAATATATTTTTTTTCTGCACTTTTTTAAGGATAGAAAATAACTTTATTTATGTTTTTTCTATTTATAATGGCTCTACATATGTATTTAGTGAAAATATTTGAAAACTGCAGCAGCAATTTTTGACCTTTTCATCTCATGGCACACGTAAACTAATTACAAGAATTCTGAAGTACACCAATATATACTTTACTGAACTACAGAAAAGAATAAAAATGAAAATAAAATCATGCTGGTTTTGGCCTGATCCTGCAGGCCAGGCTGAGGTACACCACTATTGCACGAATTTGTGCACTAGGCCTCTAGTTTAAACATAGTTTACTCATCTATACTAATAATACTAATAATAGAGGAATATGTTGGGCCGGGAAACCTGAGGCTGTGCCCTCCGCCTAGAGGGGCTTGATGGGAGTGGGGCTGGCCGGGTCTGGGTATCACCCAATAGGAGTGGGGTCGGCTGGGTCAGGGTCTCCTGTAATTTCAAAGCACGTGCAGGAGGATGGGGACTTTAATCTGGGTCTTGTGGCACACTCCAGACTCTGACAGGAGGGAGATTTTCATATACATTTTACTAAATTTTTAATAGAACTCTGACACTTCTATTATAAAGGGCAAATAATATTAAAATATTTTTTCTAATTAATTCCCTTTTAATGTGCATGAATTTCATGCACCAGGCTACTAATATTATAAGTGCCTTGTGAACATATTTTTTCCCCATTAGATTATAGTTTATCTGGGGATAAAACATACACGAAACAGAATTATAAAAGCAACATGGTAAATTAAAAAAATCATTTTTCTAAAAAATTGTGTGAATGTTTGGTTTAGATCATTATTATAAGGAGGAAAGAAGATTGTGGATGTAGCAGGAAAGGTTTCATAGTGGAAAAGAATTTTAGGCTGGATGTTGAAGGACTAAATAGAAAATAGCTGAGACATTTAGGAGAGTATCAGCTAATTGAATCAGGTTTGGCATGAGTACAGATTCTGAAACATAATTAAGCAAATTCCATAAGGAGGCTTATTCCTGTGGTAGGCAGAATAATCCTCCCCAAACCCCACCTTTAATATATCTACTTCCTAATCCCTGAAACCTGTGACTGTTATTTCACATGACAAAGGGCAATTCAGCTTGCTAATTAGCTGACCTTAAAATAGGGAGCTTACTCTGGATGATCCAGTTGAGCCCAGTATTATCACAAACATTCTCAGAAGTAGAAGCTGGAGGCAGAAGAGTGGTCTGAGTGATGTGCTGAGATGGGAGGACTTGGTCTGCCATTGCTGGCTGTGAAGACAGGAAGGGTGGGAGGGGATTCAAACCAAGGGATGTAGGTGGCATCTAGAATCTGAAAAAGGCAGAGAAACGGATTTTCCACCAAAGCCTCCAGAAAGGAAGACAGACTGTGGACATCTTGATTTTAGCCCTGTGAGAGCCCAGTTTGATTTTGTGTAGGAAGTGGTGAGTCCCTGTACTTTGAATACTTGACCTTTTTCCAAGCAAGGAAGTTTTTTTTGTGTGTGCTCCTCTGTTCCCATCATTAGTGACCTTCATATAGTTATTATATTGCATCTCTGTGGTATGACTATCTTTTATCTTTTTGTTGCCCTTTTTATCTTTTCTTGCACATTCTAAGAGAGGTTCTCAATTTGACTTCCATGTCTCTAATTTTATCTTCTACAGAGTCAATTGAATTTAGCTGTTACATTTTTATATTACTTCTAATTCTCTAGATTAGGGGTGTCGAACTCAATCAGAGAAGGGGCCAAAATCTAAAATCCAGCCTAAATCGTGGGCCGAATGGTTTACTGAACAGTCATAAACTGACAATGTCATAAACTGACAGCGGAGTGCAGTGATGACAGCGCGGTGCGGGCCACATTGCAAGGCCTGGCGGGCTGGATTTGGCCCGCGGGCCTTGTGTTTGACACATGTGCTCTAGATGTTTATTTTATCTCTTACTGAGTCTTCTTAACTTTATCATGTCTATTAATATTTTATTTTCCCTGACCATGTTTTTCTTTTAAAAAAATCTTTGTGTCTTTTCAATTCCTCTGTATTTGCTTTGTTTTGTTTTGTTTTGTTTTTTCTGTTTTATCATAAGTTAGAGGCCCAGTGCATGAATTTGTGCACCATGGGGTCCCTCTGCCTGGCTGGTGATTGAGCCAATAGAGACCATCTTGCCCAGGACCGATGGGGGCTGATAGGGACTGGCCAGCCAGTGAGGGACCATGAGAGGGCTCCAGGGCATGTCCAGCCCTCTCACTCAGTTCCAATCAGCTGGCTAGACCCCAGCAGCAAGCTAACCTACTGGTCAGAGTGTCTGCACATCATAGCAATTGGTTGAGCAGTCTTATTACACTTTTATTATATAGGATTCTTTTCTAAATGCAAGTTATTCCTTATTTTTTGAGCACCCTGAGAATAAGTTTAAAGCCTATGTCAAACTATTTCATAAAATCATGCCATGAGTTCATCTTCCTGTGTTTTAATATTATCCATGGTTTTGTTTTACATGGGAAGTTTTGCTCTATCCCTTCTCATTTGTTCTTTTCCCCCTAGCCCTTATGTCATTTTAAAGCTCCTGTCCCATGCAATATAGTATTTCAGATTTAGTGGTAGAGTCAGTGGGTGGCTTGATTGATTTCCTGATCTTCATATGCTCTCTATGACCTCGTACTTTTCTGATCTCACCACTGGCTCAAAACTATACTCCCAGATGGTAGTTGGTAGCAATTTTCATTTAGCCACTTTTCTGGTGATTCTGTTTATATGGCACCTTCAACTCTTGTCTTCAAACAATGAGCCAGCCTGCAGGTCCCTCCATCCCAGGGAGTACTTGTTAACTCTCTGAAATGATAATGGCTGACCTTGCAGCAGTCCCTGCCTGCCAGACTCTGGAGGTCCAGGGCCTCAGCTCTTTTTTCTGCTTTGTGTTTTTGTTCTATTTCCATTAGAAAAAGATGTTTATCTCGGTTTTGTGTCTGACTATGTCTTTTTGCATTTTATATTAATGCTCTATTATTTCTCTGTATTTGGTATGCAGATGGTTTATTCAAGTGTGAACTTGTTCCATTTTGACTAGGACTCTTATCTTTGTTTTAAAAGCCATTCTTAGACTGTCAGTGTTTGCCTCCAGTATTTGGTTTGGTTATACAAATGTGCATTTGAGAGTAAAGTTATATCTTTTTTGATGTAGGCATATACCAAGTAACATATCACCCTGGCACGCTTGGTGCTTGCTGGGCTCTCTCCTTGATTTGTTAAGCCTTTGATTTGTTTGTCCATTTCTAAATATCATAGATATAGACTCCTCATATAAATAAATCTTCCTTCTGATCTAACAATGATTGGAGGGTGGAGAGGGTGAAGGGGAGGATGGTTTCTGACCAATTTGCTATTCTTCTGTTGTCATTTGTTAGTAATGCTCCCTACCACCTAAGTCAAAGGAAAGGAGACTATCTTGAATGATCTGAATCCATTTAACTTAGGGAGACTATTGCTTTCAACAGTGTCCCTCTGTTCGGCCAGTTACAATTCTTTAGCTAGAGTAATGGGAAGAAATCAGGCATAACACACTCACTATTCAGCTCTCCTTTTCTTGCTGCTCTGAGAGAGTGTTCTGTGGAAGACATTTAGGCTGTGCTACCTCCTTGCCCTTCAGTCCCCAGGCAGTGTGATCTGCTTCAGACTGGTCTGCTATCTTAGAAGCCTAGTGGTTCACCTGGTGCACACATTGAAATTACAACACCTTTTCCTTCAAAAAGGTTTTCTGGCTCTTTTTCTGAGGTATAAGTTATTGTCCTTTCCTATGATGCTTATTTACTTCCTCATTTATAAGGTCTCTTGTTTCCCTATTTAAGCAGGTTCCTTTATGATGTCCCACCTGATACCATCTTACCTAGAATGAGAGCCAGGGGTGCTAATGGGATTGGGGCAGAGAGTCCATCAAATAACATCATTAACATTATTATTACAACAGCAACAGAGTAAACCTTTGAGAGGTTTGGCAGTGTTTCAGCCACATCACCTTTGTCTCCTCTATTCATTTCAATCGCTTTTTTATCCTTACAATGGCTCTGAGTCTGGGGCAGGAGAGGGTTGGAGGCACTGTTTTCTCCCTGCAACACATGCAGGTTCTGAAGCTCACAGAGGGAAAGTGACTTGTTGAAATCACAGAGCAAGGACTAGTGCCCTTTGATTGTTCCAGCAACATCTGCTGAGATGCAAGCTGCACAAAGTGGAGCTCCTTTTCAAGAAAGTGGGTCCTCCAGTAGCACAGACATAATGGAGAATAGGTCATATTCCCATTTCTTAGCCTATTTGTGCATATTTGCAGACACATCTGTGAAAATAGGCAGGTAAGTACCTTTTTCTCCTTTATGCATTTCTGTTCTGGTGGTAGGTGCCTGGCTTTGATCAGAGCCTGGAGTGAGAGACAGTGTACATTAACTATATTTCTGCCACTTTTCATTATTTGGGGGAGAATGTGCTGTTATATTTGGAATTTATCCAGCGAATTGTGTGGCAACCTTTTGTATTTGTGAAAACAACTTTTGGCAAGTAAATACCTACTCTTCTAATAAACTCACCTGTTCATCCAGAATTATTTAACATATCTCAACAAACACCTTTTGGTGAAACTTTAACTACTTTGAGAATTACCTTTTTTGCTTTTCAAAAAGAGCTGATGATAAAAAGAAATGAGCTCTAAACCCATGAAAAGACATGGAGGAACCTTAAATGCATATTGCTTAGTGAAAAAGCCCATCTGAAAAGGCTACATATCATATGATTCCAACTGTATGGCATTCTGGGAAAAGGCAAAGCTGAAGTGACAGTAACAAAGTCAGTGATTGCCAGGGACTCATGGGGAGATGGGGAGAGATGAATAGGTGGAGCACAGGAAATTTTTAGGGCAGTGATACTATTCTGTCTGATAAGGTATTGGGTATATACAATTATGTATTTCTCAAAACCCATAGAACTTTCCAGCACGAAGAGTGAGCCCTTATGTAAATTAGGATTTCATGTAATACTAGTAACAATATTAGTGGCCCAGTGCATGAAATTCATGCATTGGGGTGAGAGGGGGGGCTGTCCCTCAGCCTCTCCAATCTGGGACCCCTCAAGGGATGTCTGACTGCCAGCTTAAACTGCAGTTGGACATCCCTCTCACAATCGGGGACCACTGGTTCCTAACCACTCGCCTGCCTGCCTGCCTGATTGCCCCTAACCACTTCTACCTGCCAGCCCAGATCCCCTTCCGACCTGAACACTCCTAACTGCCCTCCCCTGCTGTGACCTGCCTCCTCCGCTGGGACCTGCCTCCTTCATGCCCTGTGAAGCTTCAGGACTCCCAGGCCTCACCGTGTGGAGCAGCAGCCGGCCCTGCCTCTGCTGCGCACGTGGCCATCTTGTGGCAGTCATCTTGTGGTGGCCATCTTGTGACGATGTCACATGCAAGGGCCACCTAGGCTTTTGCTAGTATAGATTACATATCAATTTTAACAAATGCCCATACTAATGTAAGATGTTAATAATAGGGAAAGCTGTGTGTGTTTTGGTGGGAGAAGGGGAGGTATATATGAATTCTTTTTACTTTCTCCTCATTAAAAAAAAAATTTTATCTTTATTTTTGAAAGTATTACAGATGTCCCCGTTTTTCTTCTTCCCCATTGACCCCCCTTCCCTCTGTCCCTGTTCTTCCTCTCCCCCACCCCAGCCGTCACCACTCTATTGTCTGTGGCCATGGGTCATGCAAGTTCTTTAGTTAATCGCTCCCCACCTAACCTCATTTTCCCTACAAACCTAAAACTACTCTTAAAAAAATAGTCTATTAATTTTACAAAAGGTGGTGTTCCTTGTGCCCTACAACACATAAGGTAGAGAAACTCTATATATGCATCTCTATATATTTATGCAGGTTACAAAAGCTTTGTGTTAGAAAAATCCTCTGTTCATTTTTCTCAACCTTTTGAATAGTTTTCTTTTCTTTAATGTAAAATATCTCTAATCTTGGTCTCAGCTCAAGGGTGAATTTTAAAGGGAATGAGAAATTCAGTTTCTTCAAATGAGTTATTATATTGAGAGAAGAATAAAAACCCAGAAATTATTTTCTTGTATTTAGCCCATAGGCATTTTAACACTCACAAATCATCAATAACTGCAGTTAAATATCCCATTTTGCAGGGTTCAAATCTCATAGAAAACTTACAGTTTAAAAATAAAATTTCCACCTCTGAGACATCTTTGGCTGGATTCTTTACTATCCAAACTTTTTACAGATGCAGTAACTATAGTTGTGCAAAAAGTGAGACTGAGTTTTAAATTTATATGAATGAAAATATGAAGAATTGAATAATGTATATTCAGCTTGATATAAAACAGTTTATTTGTACTGAGGACATTATTGGCAGTATAAAATAAATTATATAAAAGCCTAAGCGAACAAATGACCAATTGACCTGTTGACCAGTCACTATGACGCACACTGACCACTAGGGGGCAGATGCTCAAGGCAGGAGCTTTTCCCTGTTGGTCAGTGTGCTCCCACAGCCAACCTCCCATAGCCCCTTCCCCCTAGCTGGCTGGCCAACCTCCTGCAGCCTCTTCCCTCCCCCCGGCTAGTCAATCTCCTGCCACCCTGATAGCTGACCTGATCGAGGGATCCCCCTGTGGACAAATTTGTGCACCAGGCCTTTAGTTAATACTGGAAATGTTATGCCTGTCTGCCTCCTCTTTTCTGATATGGTGTTTAGTCTTTTTTACTTTTAATTTAAACCAGCAGGTAAAATTCTTTAGCAGCATACTGCCACATAAGGTGATGTTTGACATCAGTCAGCGATGAGAAGGGTGAAGCTTTCCCAGTAGAGCACTGTACATGCAAAGCCTCCAAAATTATAGACTATGTTGATGATAACCCTTGTGGTTCTATGAATGTACATGTACGTGTATTATGTATAGGGGCCTAAAGTAACATCTGAGAAACCGCAACTGTTGATAAGTCAAGGCCAGAGCCCTGGAGTGTTTTAACTAAGCAATTTCACTGGAGGACAGATATTGGCTAATCTTTGTGTATTGAAACTTGTTTTATAATTTTTGCAAGGATATAATCCCCGAGTGCGCAAATGTTGTGCACCAGGCCTCTAGTGTTAAATAAGACAAAAAGGGTGTTAAGTAAGACAAAATGAAGACCACACACTACCTTTCTCACTGTTAATGGCTGACTTTAGGAGCATATCTTCATGAGGGTCACTAGACTCTGTCTACCCCTAAGTAGTGCAGTACCAGGATAAGACCCTCCGTGTGAAGAACACAAGATTGTGTGACTCTGTGGGCAGCTTCTGAAGGGCAGGGAGAAGAGGAAAGGACAGAGCTGCACCAAGCATTCCCTTTTTTAAAAAAGAATTCTTTATTGTTAAAAGTATTACATATGTCCCCCCACCAACTTTGACCCCCCTCAATCCCATTCCCATCCTATCACCTCCCTCCCCCCACCTCAGGCCTTCACTGACCTATTTTTGAGTTATGTATAGATTATATAATAAAAGCCTAATATGCAAATTGACCAAATGGCCAAACAATCAGCAGAATGATCAGTCACTATGATGCATGCTAACCACCAAGGGGCAGACACTCAATGCAGGAGCTGCCCCCAGCTTGCAGGCCCCCAATGGTGGCAGCAGTGGGGACGGGGCCAGCGAGTGGGTGGGTACCAGCTCCCCACCCCCATCACCCTGTCAGTCGACTCACAGATTGGCCTTGATCTCCAGCCAGGCCTAGGGACCCTACCCGTGCAGGAATTTTCTGCACTGGGCCTCTAGTATGCATTTAAGGTCCTTGGTTGATTACCTCCCACCCACCCACCCACCCTCCCCCATGTTCCCTCTGAGATTCCGAACTCTGTTCTGTGCTTCCATGTCTCTGGATCCACTCCAATCATCAGTTTTATTTTGTTACATCTCACTCCACATGTGAGTGAGATGATATACTTGTCTTTCTCTGACTGACTTATTTCACTTAGCATGATACTCTTCAGGTCCCTCCATGCTGTCTTAAAGGGTAAGAGATTTTTCTTTTTTACTGCTGCATAGTATTTCACGGTATGAATACTATTTTTATCCATTCATGAACTGCTGGACATTTGGGCTGTTTCTAGGTCTTAGCTATTGTAAATTGGACTGCTATGAACATAGAGGTGCATACATTCTTTCTGATTGGTGTTTTTGAGTTTCTTAGAATATATTCCTAGAAGTGGGATTACTGGGTCAAATGGAAGTTCCATGCTCAAATTTTTTAGGAAACTCCATACTGTTTTTATAACAGTGTACTAGGGTTCCCTTTTCTTCACATCTTCATTGTTGTTGTTGATTTATTGATGGTAGTCATTCTAAAAGGTGTGAGGTGATACCTCCTTGTCATTTTAATCAGCGACTTTGAATATTTTTTCATATGTCTCTTAGCCATCTGTTTGTCCGCTTTGGAGAAATGTCTATTTAGGTTCTTTGCTCATTTTTAAAATTGGATTGTTTATCTTCCTTTTGTTAAGTTGTATGAGTTTCTTATATATTTTTGATACTAACCCTTTATCAGATGTATCATTGCAAAATATGTTATCCCATACTGTGGACTCTCTTTTCCTTTTGTTGATGGTTTCTTTTGCTCTTTATAAGTTTTTATTTTTTGATGTAGTTTCATTTGTTTATTTTCTTCTCAGTTTCCTTTGTTCTTGGAAATGTATCCATAAACTTATTGTTAGGAGATATCTGAGATTTTGCTGCCTATGGTTTTTTAGGATTTTTATGGTTTCCTGACTTGCATTTAAGTCTTTTATCCATTTTGAATTTATTCTTGTGTATGGTGTAACTTGTTGGTCTAATTTCTTTTTTTGTATATATCTGTCCAATATTCCCAACATAATTCATTGAAGAGACTCTCTTGACTCTATTATATGCTCTTGCCTCCTTTGTCAAATATTAATTGAGTGTAATGGCTTGGGTTGATTTCTGTTCTGCTTTATTGATCTATATGCCTGTTATTATGCCAATACCAGGTGATTTTGATTGCAAAGTGGCTTTGTAGTTTAACTTGAAATCTGGTATTATGATTCCTCCAACTTTGTTTTACCCCCTCAAGATGGTTGCAACTATTTGGGGTCTTTTTTGATTCCATATAAATTTTTAGAGTATTTGTTCTAGATCTGTGAAATATGCTATTAGTATTTTAATAGGGATTGCATTAAATCTGTAGATTGCCTTGGGTAGTATGGACATTTTAATGATGTTGATTATACCAATTCATGAACATGGTTTTTCCACTTGCTTTTATCTTCTATCTCTTTTCCACTTGCTTTTATCTTCTATCTCTTTTTATCAATGTCCTATAGTTTGATGAGTACAGATCTTTTACCTCCTTGGTTAAGTTTATTCCTAAGTACCTTAATTTTTTTGTTGTAATGATAAATTGGATTGTTTTTTTAATTTCTCTTTCTGAGAATTTATTATTGGTGTATAAAAGGCCATCGATTTGGAGGTGTTGATTTTGTATCCTGCTAACTTGCCAAATTTATTTATTAAATGTAGTAGTGTTTTGGTGGAGTCTTTAGAGTTTTCTATGTACTGTGAATAATGTCATCTGCAAATAATGAGAGTTTTACTTCCTCCTTTCCAATTTGGATGCCTTTTATATTTTTTCTGCTTGTTTGATCTCTGTGGCTAGGACTTCTAGTACTATGTTGAATAAGAGTGAATAAAGCAGATATCCCTGTCTTGACCCTGTTCTTATGGGAATTGGTTTTAGTTTTTGACCATTGAGTATGATGTTTGCTGTAGGTTTGTCATATATGGCCTTTATCATTTTGAAATATTCTACCTTTACTCCCATTTTGCTGAGAGTTTTTATCAAAAATGGATGATGGATTTTGTCAAATGCTTTTTCTCCATCTATTGATAGGATCATGTGATTTTTGTCTTTCAATTTTTTTTGTGATATATCATGTTTATTGATTTTGAATATCAAAATCAATATTGAATATCAAAATCAGCCATGCATCCCTAGAATACATCTCACTTAGTCATGATGTATAGTCTTTTTAATATATCGCTGGATCTGATTTGCTAATATTTTGTTGAGGATTTAGCATCTATGTTCATGAGGAATATTGGCCTGTAATTCTCTTTCTTTGTAGTGTCTTTATTTGGTTTTGGAATTAGGATAACCAAGCATTCTCTTTTAGTTCTTAAATTTACTGACCATACAGATCAGTCTTCCTTCAAAAAGAAGAAATGAGAAAACCGGTAATGAGAAATGTGGGGAAGAAGGGGGTCAAATTCTATGAGTGCTTGATTCACATTGAAGAAAAACTCAGGAGTACTCCCTAAAATATTAATCTTCAAATCCTGAATGTGGCCTCCCTGTCTCCAGTCCACTTCTCCAATTTCACCTCTCATTACTCTCCTTTATTTCATGTTACAACTGCATTAAATATGATTTGCTAGTGCTGGTGGCTTCACCTTGACTCTTGCATCATCCCAGTTAATGACATCCTTTTGTAATCTGTATGCATCCTCTGAATAAAATCCCAGTTCAGAATTGCCTTCTTTCAGGGACTCTTTGCTGTTTAATCTGCACAATGGTTTGCTTTGTCCTCTATGGTCCATTGTGTCTCCTTCTATTTCCTAAATTTTCATCTTAATATGTTAGCATATTTTAATAATGAGGTCTGAGGATTAAAGTTTAGTGGTTTTATAGCCAGCATTTATCAAGGACTTATTTATTATGTGCTCGGCACGATGCTGAGTGCCTCATATACATACTCTCATTTAATCTTCACAGTAGGCCTAATGAAATAGTTCACAAGTAGGTCACATATCTTTAAATGTAACATGCTGTGCAGAAATGAGAACTGCTATTTAATAAGGTCATGGATCAGTTTCCTAAGAGGTTTATGTATTTATTTATTTTTCTCAATACATTTCAAGGTTCCCAAGGAAAGGGGTAGTAGCTGTTCCTGTTGTGATTTCCATTTCATTTAGCACATTCTCCTGAAGAAAGAGATATTCAACCTTCTTTTATCTTTGGTATGATAAAATTAATAATAGAAGGAATAAAATAAAAATTAATAATTTTTAATAAGCTCTGCAAACTAGCTGGGAATTACTAATGTGGCAGAGAAAAGAAATCAATCTTGAAAATAAAATCAGTGAGAGCTGTGTAGATTTTTCTTCTTCAGCTTATTAACATAGGTGTCAAAGATATGTAAATAAGGAAAGGATATGGATAGAGTGTCAGCCTGCTGATTGAATGGTCCCAACTTCTATTCTGGTTAAGGGCACAGGTTTGTGGGCATGATCGCCAGGGGGCATACAAGAGGCAGCTGATAAATGATTCTCATCATTGATCTTTCTCTCTCTCTCCCTCTCCTTTCATCCCAGAAGTAAAAAAAAAATAATAATCCCCCATAATCTGCCATTAAGGTTCAACTATTATCAGCTCATAGTCAATTTTGGTTCATCTATACCCCACCCACCCCAGATTAATTTTAAGAAAGTTCCAGACATTATATCAGTTTTATATGTAAATATTTCAGCATGTTTTTATGAGAGATGAGGGATCATTTTAAAAACAAAATGACAATTATGTTATTGTCCACAAATTTAATAATTATCAAATATGCAGTTACTGATAAAATTTCTCCAGTTGCACTCAATTTATTTCAAGTTTAGTTTGAATCAGGATCTTGGCTATTGTAAATAATGCTGCAGTGAACATGAAACATTATTGAACATAGATCTTTTCAAATTTGTATTTTTGTATTCTTCAGATAAATACCCAGAAGTGGAATTGCTAATCATATGTAGTTCTATTTTTATTTTTTAAGGAAGTTTCATACTGTTTTCCATAGTGGCTGTATTAATTTACATTTTTACTGACAGTACAGGGTTCCCTTTTCTCTATGTCCTTGCCAATTCTTGTTATTTCTAGTCTTTTTGATAACAGCAATTCTAACAGGTGTGAGGTTATAAGTCATTGTGGTTTTGATTTGCATTTCCCTAATGATTAATGATGTAGATAATCTTTTTATGTATCTATCACCATCTGTATATTTTCTTTGGAGAAATGTCTATTCAGATATTTTGCCATCTTTCTCCCCACTCTACCCCCACGTTCCCCAGCTCCCTGCCCCACATCAAAAAATAAAAACATTGACAGATTTTATTGTGGAAGTTCCCACCTGGCTGCCAGCCAGGGCCTTCCTTCATTCTGCACCACCCCCTGGTGGTCAGTGCACATCATAGTGAGTGATCAGTCTTCCAGTCAAACTCCTGTGGGGACAATTTGCATATTATTGCTTATATATAATTTATTTGCATTACAACTATAAACCTACTTTTTCCAACCCAGGTATATTGAATATTTAATTCTCTCAATATTTTTCCATACAGTATGCAGCATGTCTGAAGTCAAAATTGTAAGAATGATTAGGACCGAAACTGGTTTGGCTCAGTGGATAGAATGTTGCCCTGCGGACTGAAGGGTCTCAGGTTCGATTCTGGTCAAGGGCATGTACCTTGGTTGTGGGCACATCCCCAGTAGGGGGTGTGCAAGAGGCAGCTGATCGATGATTCTCTCTCATCAGTGTTTCTAACTCTCTATCCCTCTCTCTTCCTCTCTGTAAAAAATCAATAAAATGTATTTAAAAATAAATAAAAAAGAATGATTAGGGTTAGAGTTGAGTTTCATAAATATTTCTGAACAGAGTTGAAAGTAGTACAGAAGGTATGTCAGTGAATATGACCATAAGTTGAGGAAATATTTTTTAATCTGATGGCTATTTTGTATAATTCAAGGAGTGAGAAAAAGTTATGTGATAATTCCCCTATGATCCTTATTTTGTGTAAGCATAATTAATAATGTAAGCAATAAATGGAAAATTCAGAAGAAATTATTTGAAAGGATCAGGTGGCTTCTTAAAGTATGTCTTTAGAGCCCAGTAATTTTTTAAATAAAAAGTTAAATGAACCTGGAAAAGCAGATGAAGGTACACTGTGAAATGATCCTACGATTGTAACCAAAAACAAACAAACAAAAAATCCCCCACAAAAAGGACCAAAAAATCTCTCCAAGATAACCCTCCAGACCACAAAAGATGGCAGAACCTGGCATTTGGATTTCCCAGTTAATAAGCATATGCCATGAATTGCTTTGGCTCTTGTCCACAGAGCTGCAGTGAGTGACAACCAGGAAAGCATTTCCTTCTTATCAAACCAGAGACCACAGTAGTTGTAATTACAGCATTGTGCCAGCTGTCCATGGAAATGAATTTTTACTTAGTGCTGTGCAGAGAAGCCTATTGTGTCAATTTGGGAACTTTAAAAACACTGTACTTGGGGACATTTTTTAAAAAAATAAACTAAGGATTACTCTCCTTAAACATGACCTGGTAGGTTTATGGCTCTTATAGGATTATCAGTCTCTCACTCTCCACTGGAAATGAGTATTTTCTTTGCTCACCTTCATTCTATTTGACTTTAAATAAGTATATAAAATATATACTTAAATAACTGAAATAACTAAAATAACTGAAGGAGAGACACACATATCTCTGCTGGCTTGTAATAATATCTAATATCTATGTGTATTTATGTTGATATGAATTTTATAATTTATATTTACATAAAACATATAATGTAAATGTACTCATATATATTTTTTTCTATCAATAGCCCCTGAGGGCATATAAAGAAGTATTTTAATTACCCACCTGTGGCATATTAGTAAATGTTGAACAGCAGGTTTTTATAGAAAAATAAAATTCTGATTTAGCACTTGCCTATTTCCATGGTATAAATTACCTAATTCAAGTTACCAACATTCTTGGCTGCTGAACATGGTGCAGGAAGAAGAGATGCTAGCTCCTGGACACGTTGCATCCCTATTTTTCAGATCATAAAACGGAAACATATTGAAATGATGTGACATTAAAAATAATAGAACTCATGTTTTTAAAAGTCCTACTTGAATCCAGGTTATTTTATTTCTCCAAATATCTTTCTCTCCATTAACTTGTGTGATTCCCTCATACAATAAACTCTTAGAATAGAAGGATAGCCCCTTTATCTTTTTGCCCTATCACCCTTCCCCCATATATACTTATTCTTTTAGTATAAGTAAGTCTCATGCAGTATTATAAACAGAATGCAATAATTGGGACATACTTACAATAAACTTTTTTGCCATTTATCTGAAATTCAGATTTAACTGGGTTTTCTGCATTGTATCTGGCAACTCCAGCTGTGCCTTAGTTAAGCAGTGTTTGAATGAAAATGACAAAGGCCATCGTATGCTGACGGAAGAAAATGAACAGAAGCATATAGGGAGAAATGAGACCCTTTGTGCTCATAAAGTCCCAAAGAAACTCACATAGCAGGAGAGAAATCTCTATAAAAGCTCTCTGAGAATAGGAATCGTATCTTATTCAGTCCAGGACCAGTCCAATGCTTAATTATCACAGAGTGGATGATCTTATTGTTCAGTGTTTAAGTGCACAGTTGCTCTGTAGCAGAGAGAAATGAAGCTGGAGCTGTGGAGTGAGGCCAGATTCTGAGGTCACAGAGCTGGGGAGTATGGATTTGGAGAAGGTGAAACTGAGGATCGGGGTTGAGTGTTATTGATCAGAATCTCAAATAACCAGTTTACCTAGTCAATGGTCAGCAAACTCATTAGTCAACAGAGCCAAACATAAACAGCACAACAATTGAAATTTCTTTTGAGAGCCAAATTTTTTAAAACTTAAACTTCTTCTAATGCCACTTCTTCAAAATAGACTTGCCCAGGCCATGGTATTTTGTGGAAGAGCCACACTCAAGGGGCCAAAGAGCCGCGTGTGGCTCGCAAGCCGCAGTTTGCCAACCACAGACCTTGCTCAACAGGACCCACCCTTAAGGCATTCACACTTTCACACTCAGAAAACACGTAATTTTTCTATTACTTCAGTCATCTTTGCTCATGTTTCTAGAGAAAGATGTAGGAAAAAAATCAAGTTTTTAGGTTAACAAGAGGACACGGAAAGTTTTAAGAACATTTTTACTCACGATTGTAGGATCATTTCACAGTGTTCCTTCCAAAAGTGACTAATAAACAAGATGAATGAGCTTCATTCTATCTTAGGTTTTGGATTTGCTTGAAATATTGGTGAGACCTTTCAAAGAAGAGAAATATGAGATGCACATACTGACTCTGAGGCCAGCCCTGTAGCCTGTCCCTCAGACTGCTTTCTGGCCCCTCTCCAGGCACTCAGAGGCCTGGTAAGTGCCTGGGATAAGAGGAAACATGACTGAGGTCTTGTGAGTGCTGAGTGCATTGTTGGGGGCCAGTGATGGGTGAGGCATGGCCACAGCTTTAGCGGTGACTAGCAGCACTGCCTTGGTGCACATGATACTCTTGGCAGTCCTGGGTGTCACCAGAGGCAGTAGCAACAACATTTCAAGGCAGTCTAACTTTTGGTTTAGGTATCAGTAGATACAGGAAGTATCACTACAGTTTGCTGGAGCTGCGATGAAGGAAACAAAAAGCTTATAGTCACCATGACAACTGGGGCAGTTCACAAGGTACAGAGAAACCTGAGGATATTGGGAAGAATCTGAGATAAACTTGTGCTCTTGCAGATAAGGCACTGTAAGAGGCAGAGGAAAAAATTTGGTTTGTGTCATTCAAACACTAACCACGATTGGTCCTGGCCCACCCTGTGGGCTGCCATGTCCTGGTCACCATGGGCAGCAGAGATGGCCTAGCCTGTGTTGCTAATTGTATATATTCTAAATTATATGCATTCAAAAATATATCAACATTATTCACTCCGAGGTCCACATTGTGCTTGTTTCACATGTAAGTAACATCTGTTATTTCTAAAAAAAAAAAAAAAAAAATCAGTGTTAAATAAATGTGAGGACTTAACAAGTTAAACAAAATAAACAGTTTTCTTAACTAGAAGACTTTTCAGAACATTAAAGTGTTAAAATATTTATTGTAAGTATCCAAGAAGCAGATTTAGGATTAGCATTTCCCAAACTTAATTGATCACTCTGATTTTCCCTCCTCTGGTACATCTTTTTAAGGCCAGTGTTCCGAGGAACACCACTTTAGGAAAATGCTCTTCATACTCATGATGATATGCAAGTGTGGGTTTGTTGGAAAATCACTCAAGAAGCACAATCACTTTGTGTGAATCTGATATTGGTGATTTATTTTAGTTAGCAGAGAGCATTATTTAATTGCATGCTCACATTTGTTTGCCTAGTTTCTCAGGCCATTGTTTCATGAGAAAAGCATTGGTGTATTTGCTATTGGAAGGCACACGATGTTTGCACACATTGGAGCTGAGAGTCCTCTTTTTATGGACTTGGCAGAAGTTGAAAGGGACCTTCAAGGCTGACCATATCCAGGGAACATCAGAGTTTTCACTGGTTATTTATCATCTGTCATGTTTTACTTCTGGGAAAGGGATCTGGTGTTTTACACTTTTAAGATATTCCCCTCCCCCTCTATTATCTCAAAGGTAATGTAGTGCATTTTTTTGTCTCATTGTATTTGGGGATCAAGAATAAAGATAATTTGTGAAGTTTAACAACTAGTTTCTTTTCAAATAAGTAAATTCTTTAAATTGACCTACCTGAATACTTGTCTCTTTATTTTTATAAAGATATAAAAAAATACAAAGAAGATTATAGTAAAAATATAACTCCATTTAGAATAACTCCTGTTAATATTTTCTCATATTTTCATATATATATATATATATATATATATATATATATGATGTAAATAGAGATAAATACCTCAACCCCACCCTCAACCCCTTAATCTCATTTTCCCTTTCAATCTCATAGGTAACCATTGTCAGGAACTTAGTGAGTATATTCTCTTTTATACTTTTCCATACAAATGTGTAATTATGACATTTATATATATTTATATAATAAAAGGTTAAAATGCAAATTGTTCCGTTGACTGGGAGTTTGACCAGGGGGCAAAGCTGGCCGGCCAACCACCCATAGCACCTCCCCCTGGCCAGAGTAGCCTGATTGGCCCCAATTGGGGTGGGTCAGCCAGACCCCACCAGTGCACAAACTTGTGCACCAGGCCTCTAGAGTGTGTGTGTGTGTGTGTGTGTGTGTGTATGTGTATGTGTGTGTATACAATGCATCTATAATAATAAAAGTGTAATATGCTAATTAGACCGAAAAGCCAAACAACCTTCCAGATGTCATTCTGGATGTCCTTCCAGACAAAAGCTGCACTGGGGGCTGAGGCAGAGGCAGTTAGAGGTGATCAGACAGGCAGGCGAGTGTTTAGGTGCAATCAGGCAGAGGCAGAGGCAGTTAGGAATGATGAAACAGACATGTGAGCAGTTAGGGGTGATCAGGCAGGCAGACGAGTGGATAAGGGCGATGAAGCAGACAGGGTGAATGGTTAGAGGAGATCAGGCATGCAGGCAGGTGAGCAGTTAGGAGCCAGTGGTCCTGGATTGCAAGAGGGATCCTGGATTGTGAAAAGGTGCCAGCCAGGCTGAGTGACCCCTCTCCTCCTCAACCCCTGCCTTGCACAAACTTCGGGTACTGGGACTCTAGTACACACACACACACACACACACACACACACACACACTAGAGGCCTATTGCAGGAAGATTCCTGCAAGAATAGGGCTTCTGGTGGGCTTTGCTCCTGCCACTGCTACCTCGCCTGCCCCCCCCCCCCCAACCTCTCCTGCTGTGGTGGGCGGGGCAGGCAGGGTGCACAGCAGCGCTGCCACCACAGCTACATGCCCCGCCTGACCTGCCCACCGCCCACCACTGCGGCTGCACATGCTGCCTGCACTTTCCCTCCAGCAGCCACCTTGCTTTCCACTTTCCCTCCCTGTTCCTTCTAAGCTGTCTTCAGTCTTCACTTCTCCCTCCCTCAGAATATGCAAATTAACCACCATCTTTGTTGGGTTAATTTGCATACTCGCTCTGATTGGCTGTGGGCGTAGCTAAGGTATGGTCAATTAGCATTTTTCTCTTTTATTAGTTAGAGATGCATATAGATATATACACACATGTATATATGTATATATGTATGTATATGCATAATATATATGAATAAATATCAATATCATATGTACATAATGCCATACTTTATTTTTATGCATATTTGTTTTTTATAATTTATATAAAACATACTAGACCTAGTTTGTTCTAATAGCTGTATATCATTTTATCTTGTATATTTATGTATTGATTTTGGACTTGATGGAAGTTGTTCATAGTGTTCTTGTTTTCCCAGGATTGTTGTCACTGTGATATGGGTTATGGGGTATATTTGCATTTTCCCTAAATACTGCTGACTGCATCCCAAGATGGCTTTAACAGTATTTATTTTTAATGTTAATTATCACCTGAGGATATTTTTCGGTTGAATTTTAGAGAGAGTGGAAGGGAGGGGGAGAGACAGAGAGAGAAACATCAATATGAGAGAGACACTTCAATTAATTGCCTCCCATGTGCACCCAACCAGGCCAGGGATCAAATCTCAACCTAGATATTTACCCTTGACCAGAAATCAAACTTGCAAATCTAGGACCCCGGGCTGCTGCTCTAACCATGACCCACATCTTCCAGGTCAACACTGTACCATCTTAATTATTATAGCTTCACATTTAGTAGGCAAGAGCCCTTAAAAAAATTTTTTTAGTTCTTTGTATGTTTTTTAAAACTTTATATGTGAAGTGTAGAATCAGTTTATTGAATAAAAATGTCACTGCAATTTTAGTGGTAATTGAATACATTTTAAGTTAATTTTGAGAGAAGGTGCTGTTACTATGCTGAGTCCTTTCAGTCACCCAGGTCTTTATACTCAAATAGTTTCGTAATTTTATCCAAAATGGTCTCATACTTTTTTTGGTTAGAATTTTTTATAGACTAAATAAATGGTGCTTCTGTGAATGGGATCATTTTATTTTTGCTTTTCCTAACCAGAAATATTTCTTATTTCTGGAATAAGAAAACACTATTAATTTTTAAAAATAATATTATTTGCATACATTAAACACACACACATAAAATAACAATACATAATATTTAAACATTTTCAGATAAAAGATATGTATGTATATATTTCACATAAATGGTTACATAAGGGAAAGTAGAGAAGTAGGTGTGGGATATGAGATTAAAGGACATAGATTGATATTAAATAAAGCAAATAAATCTATATTCTGTATCTCAATCTCTTGTGTTAATTGGAAATGGTGGTGGAAAAAAGTAGAATTACTAGCAAGCCATTATTGGTAGATTTAAGGATGAGAACATAGCTAGGACATCAACAGCTTCTCCAAGGTGGTGAGCTAGAGGGATATCCTGAGCAAAATCAAATGGGAACTTGGCTGCTCGTTATCTCTATCTTGTACTTGTTTCCACAAGCAGCATTTAAAGATCCAATGGTTGGTTTGTTCTTTCCTGTCGACAGCCTGGACTGTGTGTGTGTGTGCATGTGTGTGTGTGTGTGTGTGTGTGTGTGTGTGTTCTAGTTATGGGGAAGCCTTGTGTCCCCGAAGGGTAGCCTTCTTGGTGCCTGCACTACTTGTAGGCAGTCTCTTCCACCCAGGAGTCCAGAGCAGTGAGGTAGATGGAAGCCAGATGCAGCTTTTTCTTGGCAGTGTACAGAGAGTAGGTCTCACATCCTCAGGGCTTTCTCAATTCTTTGTAAAGAAAAAATAAAATATTACCAACAACATTGATACATCCTATCTTTCTTAACACTTAATATTTGAGTACTGATCTTATATCTAAAAGCTCTCTCACTGATTTGCGTAATTTTTTATTTTATTTTGGGAGGTTCTTTGGAGAAGAAGCTAAATAATGACAATATTTAAAATCTTTCTGTGACAGAGACCAGTACTTGTCTTTGTTTTCCTTTGAAGCCAGCACTGCATGTTACCTGGACATATGGCTACACAGGATAAAGCCTACATATCCCAAGCTTTTGTAGCTCTTTGTGGTTATGTGATTAAAAGTATGCAACTTCAAGGAAGTGTATTTAAAGGGAAAATAAAGCCTCTTACCACCCCTTCTTTGTATGGAATGCAGAAGTGATAGTCATGGTGCTAGAGCATTCATCTTGGACCATGAAGTGAAAACTACATATTGAGGATGCAGAACAAAGAGAGATTCTGAATCAGGCCACTGATGTTTACAGAAGGTGAAAAAAAAAACAAACAAAACATAAAACACACACACACACACACACACACACACACACACAAGAAACAAACAAAAAAACAAAAAAACACCAAAACAAAACTACTACCTTGATTCTTTGGATTTTCTGTTACTTGCAGCAAAACCTATTCTTTCCAATCCTTATGTTTCTTTTCCCATGTCTTGCTTCTGGTTTTGGTTGTGGCCTTCAGCACAACATTTCATACTTGGGGCAGCTTAATATACTCCTGGATTTAATGAGAATATATCTAAAGTACCACCATATGTGTAGTTTTTAATGTATGGCTTTACAGAAGTAAATCTTCGATAAGTTTAGGAAATGACATTCTATTCCTAGTTTTCTAGGAGTTTTAAGGTACCATGTATAGTGGTTAAAATTTTCAAATGTTTTATTTTTCTCTTAGTATCTGTTGAAATAACACATGTACAGTATATGGTTTTTTTTCTCCTTTAATCTGTTAAAGCACTGAAGTATGTTGATAAATATCCAAATGTGAAATTATCTTGTCATCCTTAGGATAAATTTTCTATGGTAATGATGCATTTTTATTGAAAAAAATCATTTTAGATCCTAATCTTCTAACATTTTATTTCAAATGTTATGCACATACTTGTATATTTATGTCATAATTTTCTTCTAATTATGTTATCAAGAAAGAGGCAGGTGGGTAAATAGATATAGAATATATCTAACTTAGAAAAATCTTTTCTTTTTTTCTTAATTTTTGATTTATTAGCTTTATTTTTATTGTGTATCTTAATGCTTTTTAAAAATCTCAGAAATATCTTTGTAACTATTTAAGAGGTGGCTACATTTGAAATGAAATTATTCTGTTGAATAATCGTTTTGGATTGAGGAAGGGACATTTGCTATAGTGGGGTTCTCCAATTTTTAGTTAAAAGGTTAAATGTTGATATTTTCTTGGAGGAAAATGTAATAAGCGTTATAAAAGAACATAATAAAAATCTGGCCTGTACTATGATATGAATTGCTGTGTATTTTAGGTATTATTATTAATAAAGAAGAAACCCACAGTTCATAGCATGGGCTAGGGTGACATGTAATAGCTTCCTAATATCATTCTTTCTCTGAACCTATCCCCGGAGTAGTTATTATCTATCTTCTTCAAGTTAAATCTCCAAGTTAACTTCAATTTAACCGACATTTAAGGATTGACTTATGCCATGTCACATGGTATACCCTTTCACAGGTGAGCTATCAGATGCTAATCAATATGAAAATATATTCTTACCAATATTGTCATGGCAATGTTAGTCAGCGGGATCATTGAATTGACTTAGTCATGTGATATGGTGCTGGCTACAACCTCTGTTATATAACAGGTAAGAAGCATGGTATATTTTCTGAAGCACAGGCCAGGGTATTACAGACTGACACAGCCTCCCAACTGGCACTCCACCTTCATGCTTACTCCTTGCTCCACTGTACATTTTTCAATCAACTTGACTGGCTTTCCTAAGGCCTAAATCAGATCATGTTAACTCCTTTTTAAAATCCTGCAACAATATCACTCTGCGTCCAGGAGGAAGTCAAATTCCTCACCATGGCCTGAAAATACCGCAGTATTTGCCACGGCCTGCCTCACCGACCTCAGCCTTTCTGTACTACATCGTGTCCACTATTCCTGCCACACTGGCCGCCTTGCTATTCTTGAAGTATGGCAAACCCGTTTCTTTCTCAGGCCTACTTCTTGCTGTTCCTTCTGCGGAGAGCATTCTTCAACATTCCTCTCAGGCCTGGCCTTCTTACTTAAGTGTGACCTCTTCAGAGATACTTTCCCACTTCTCTACATAGGCCCCGGTTACTCTGTATCTCATTACTGCATGTATGATGAAAAGGTAGCAACAGACAGGCTGAGGAAGTAAATTTTCTTTATAGTTGACAGTTATGGAATTTCAAGGAGACAGGCAACCTGTTTTCAGATGAATGTTGGGCTTTTAGAGACCCTGAGAAGGACATTGAGGACATTTGGATGCACAAAAGGAATGATGCTTCCTCTGTGAATAATGAGGGAGGTCTCCCCTGACCCTTGATGGCTTTCTTTTTAGTACTTTCTATGTCTTGAAATTATATTTTCTTGGTTTTCTTTCTCATATATTGTAACTCCACACTAATATGTAAGCTTTTTGAAATCAGGGTACCTTATTCAACACTGTAACCCTGCTACACCCAGACTGTCTCAGATATGTTCGGTAGGTGTTTTTCCTCTCCTGATTGACGGAACAACTTGTTCTCCGCTGTCTCTTAGTTCACTTACTCTTCCAAAAGTCTCTTTAAGTTTTCAATCCAAATATGTCATCCTTTCTCTGAAGCCTTATACCTACTCTCTAATGACCTTACATTCTTCCTGTATTCTCTCTATTTCTGTTATTTCCTGTCTTCTGCACTGAAGAGTACATGCATGAATTTCAAAGATAACACCATGCTCATCTTTATATTCCCTATTACATCTAGCACAATTCCTTAGACAACTTTACTATAGTGCATCCATTTATCAAGTGATAGTAGTCCTAATTTTCTATTAATTTAAGCTCTTAAACTTCTAATATTTGAGTTATATACTCCTATGTTAAATGGAAGTAACCTCTTTTTCCTTTTAAAACTATAATTGTTTCTGATCTGGCCTCATTCCTAATGTTTTCTTTGCCCAGAGATATTCCACTTAGAAATTACAAACTGGCACCTCGCATTGTAAACGGAGCCTGCAGATATGTTTTATTTGGCTCTTATAATGTTTTAAAATGTTTGAGTGAGCTGCTACTGTTTGTGAAACTCGGATTTCATAAAATGTTTTGGACTTCTGGCTTTCTTGTAAAATAGGACAGTTTGGAAACCCTGGGTTGACAGAACCTCCTGACAACGAATGCTCCATCTGGGTCACTACAGTCACCTCTGGTCTTGCCTCATTCACTTTACATGCTTGGACTCTTTACATAGTGGAGTTTCAGATTCCAGCTTTATCCTATTTCTACAATGCCTATGTAATTTTAATTAGTGACGATCCAATAGTAAGTACCTAAAAAACACCTGCAATCCCACCCAGCCCTGTTTGACTCCAAAGTCTGAAGTGTTTCCATTATCTACCACATTTGACTATGTATAGAAGAAGCATGTAAGGTTCTGGAAGAAGAGGAGGATTTTATGACTCTCTCACAGGAGCTTTCATTTGTTTAGGAGCAGTGAGAAGAGGTGGAGTGGAATTCATGTAGAAATTAGAACGTTTGGGTTCTTCTATCACAGATTTCTTTGTGATCATTTTATCACTTTGGGCTATAGTCCCTCCTGTATAAAGTAGGAATTTGTGTTGTTGATGCCTAAGGTTCCTTCTAACTCTTACAATCCTATAATTTCTTTTGGAAAAAAAATTAAAATGTTTTATTTATATGTTAATTATAGTTATTAACACTGACATACATAGAGCTAACAAGTCTCTGTTGACTTGACATATTTTCACAGGCAAGTGTCTTTTCTGTGTTGTGCACACCTGTTTGATGCTTTCTAGGTACTCCCTGCATGTAGTAGAAGTGCCAATTAAATTGAACACTATTATTCAAATAATTCTCCTGAAGATTATTTTTGAGACGGTTGAGCTGTGTGGTAACATACCACTTTAATTTCTAAGTAGAAGAGGATAGTTCACGGTAAAATATATTTTGACTTAAGAAAGAAAAAGAAGAAGAACGTGGGGATGAATTATACGTCGTTCCATCCCTGTGTAGTTGGCATATCTTAGAACATAAATCACTAGGCTTGTGCTCCAGGGGTTCTGGCCTTTCACTGAACTTAACCCATCTGAACTCCTCCTTGAAGTGTTTATTCAAGCCCACCCTCCCCCATGTGAATCCCTGTCAGACATGAGTAAGTGAGTGAATGGTGTGCTTTCCATCAGAAGCAGCAAGAAGCTAAGTCATAGAACAGCCAGTACAAGTCCTTGCCTCTTAGGCAAGTGTGTTGTTAACAAGAAATAAAAATGAGGCACTCCAGGCTGAGCATGAAAGGAAATCCAAGACAGCTTCACACTTACTTTTTAATTAATGAGATGGTCAGGGATGTTGTTTTCTAACCAATGTTAGTGTGAAGTGATGTGTACCTAAATAATGGACACAAAAACTGTAGGTCTGAGCCTACAGTGTTAAGAGCTAGGATAAAGGATTTCTTTATGACCTGAAAATGAATGATGGAAGAAATTTTTTTTTTTTTCACTGATGTGAGACATGGAAATTAGAGCTCTTCTACAATTTATGAAAAACTCTTTTAAAAGCTTTAGGGCTTGTTTTCTCTGAGAAAAATATTTGTAGCTATAATTAAGAAATCTATTTAAATGGGTGCTGATAATTATCCTAATTCATATGAAAATCTGATTGAATAATTGGAAGAGTAAATTGCCTCAGCTGAGTTTAGAAGTTGAAGTAGTTAAATAGGTTTTCAAAAATAAAGATCCTGCTAACTTTAAGTAGGTCAGATGTAGTAGTGCTCTTTGTATGTCTGTTTATCTTAATTTGGGCAACTTGATGGCCTTGCAATATTTATATTCAGGACTAAAATAATATCCAAAGCAAAGTGCAGTGAATTGCATGAGATGCTTTGAGATAAAAGTCTTCACTGTCAAGATCAGACACTAAAAGCTCTGGAAAGTCCAGGTTCCAAGAGTGAGTGAATGACCGGATATAGGGACTTGAGTGCAAGTCCATCTAATCTGCAGGAGATGAGTGGTTATCCAAATGTGTCACAGGAACATCAGCAGTCTTCCCTAACATGTATGTTCCCAGTGGCAAGAATAATGTGAAAAAGGACTGAGAGTATTTATTTATAAAAATACATGTGCTTTTGATGACTGTTTTTAATTCATTTCAAATTTGACATCATCATTGCACTAATTTGACCAAACAGTGCATATTTCAAGCAACAGAAAAAGAAAGCAAATTAAAGAATGTATGAACAACAACAAAAAATTAAGTAGATTATTTCCTGGAGAGAAGTAGGAAAGTAAATAAAAAATGCTTGAGCTTACATTATTTATATTTGCCCTTGGAAGATGTCCTGACTATATTTTGGGAGCAGATTTATCATTCTAACTTAATTTTGCATAGGATAATAATAAATAGGTTTTTATTTCCATAATACACACCAAAAATGTATATAGGTGGAGAGAAATAGTTTCCCATATTGTAGGGGAATGACAAAAGGAAAGCTAGTTTTGGGATTTAAAGTTTGCCAGGGAAAAGTTATAGAGTGAATGAGCCAAAATAGATAATTAGAGGGTAATTGTTTATAAACACTCTCTATAACACATCTGATTACTACAAAAGCATATTGTCTCCCAAGTAGCTCATGACAGCATATCTTTTGTAGTACCTAGAATTCAATAAATCCATAGGAGCAAGTATTTTTTCATGTGGGTAGTCACTCTGATTCAACTGAGTCAGGTGGTTTTTCCTAAGCAAGATGCAAGGTGATTTCTTTCTCTGGTCCAGATGGATTGGAAGAATGAAGCCATGGACAACAGGCGGTAGACCAACAGCATGGAAATTTATTGGAAGCAAGTACAGACTCCCATGTAGGGAGACGGTTCCAAGGTGGTACTCCACTAATCCCCTTTTTCTAAGGTTTATAAAGGCTGCAGTTCTTTGTTGGTAGAATATCAGCTTCACGTGGTGCCCCTTCCTTCTCTCCCCCTCGTCTTGTAACATTTCTCTATCCCTTGTGAAAATCTGTTTTCTCCTTCCTCCAATTTCTAGGCATTTCTCTATTCTCTGTGAGAGTTTGTTCCTCACACTGTGGCTTTTCCCTATCTTCTGTGAATGGATGTTTTCCTCTCCCCTTATCCTGTGGCATGTTTTTTTTTTCTTCTTTTCTCTGTGAATGTATGCCTCTTGGCAGCTCCAAGCCCTCACTTATGCCTTCCTCCCCCAAGGGTCCTCTTTATTCCTAATCTCCCTAAACCTGCCTCTTTTACCCCTAAAATTCAGTTCAACTTTATAACAATAAACCCTGGATTACATGCTATGCACCTTGCAGCTGAGGAGGAAGGGTGGTGCTGTGAACATGGTGGGCAATTTGTATTTTTTAATGACAATTATTTTTGAACTCTTCATCTGTTTTCCCAACTCAAAGGTTATAATCACTTAAACCGTACCCATCTATCAAAGCAAAGTAATCAAAACAACATTTAGAAACTTGGGAAGGAAAAAAGTGAAGAAGATATTGGTTCCATTTTTCTTTTCTTAATAATTCCTTTTGATTTTATACAGAGCTTTACAATATATGTTTATATGCACGACTTCATGTGAGTGAGCTTAGTTAGCCCAACTGAGTGGGCAGGAATGATCCCATCACCTGAAGGTGATCTTAATGGATAATGAGGAGTCTGAGCCGCAGAGAGATAAAGTAACTCTCAAAGGTAAACAGCAGTCCTAGAATCTTACATCTTCCAACTCAAAAATCAGTGCTCTCTGTAGCTTTAAATCGAGACAGACAGACAGACATATCTTTCTTTGAACTTGTTAACTAACCATGGGATGTCATATGCTTCCCTTCTATCTTTTCTAGGTGTTCTAGGCTAGGAATATGATTTCTGGCCATGTTCCCATATAAAGACATTTCATGGAAATTGGTATCTATGGGATCAATTATAAATGAATAATACAGTGATATTGAAGACATATCTGGAGTCTCAATTGAAGCAAATGTTGTTTAGGAGGCTCTGATGAGGGTAAAATGATAGCATAGTTATAGCCTTGGGGTTTTCATTTCCAAGTGATATTCAGGATTTTTAGACTGACTTGCTGTAGGACTGCTTCTTAATTGATCTTGTGTTCTGTCTTATTCACCCACATATCAGGGGATTTTGATAATTCATATGCATCATAGATTAGGAGAATCAGTTCTAAAGATGAGAAAAATATGACACTCAGAAAGGAGATGTCCACACGGCTAATAAAACAGTCAAACCACAGATTGAAAGCAGGTCCTCTCACTCTCTGTCCAGGCTTTTAGCAGGAAGCCTAAGATGACAGTTAGTCACACCATTGACAAGCATTTTGTGTGCTCCAAGCATTGGCTAGACACACAGGAAGCAAACAGTATAAAATATGGCCCTGTTCTGAAGGAATGCACTCAGTTTTAGAAATCAGAACAGACCATTTCAGAAAGATAGTTCTATCAGTTCTATTAGCATTTAGGAAAGAGACTTCTCTATCCATCTTTTTTTTTTTTTTAAAGTTTATCTTTATTGTTGAAAGTATTACAGATGTTGCCCTTCTTTTCCCCCCCATTAACCCCCCACATCTTGCATCCACCCCACCCAGGCCTTCACCACACTACTGTCTGTGTCCATGGGCTATGCATATAAGATCCTCTGTTAATCTCTTGCCCACCTCTCTGCTTCTATGTCTGAATCCATTTTGTTCATCAGTTTATTTTATTCATTAGATTCCACATATGAGTGAGATCATGTGCTACTTATCTTCCTCTGACTAGCTTATTTTGCTTAGCATAATACTCTCCATGCCCCTTCATGCTCTCTCAATGGATGAGATTCTTCTTTTTTTCAGCTGCATAGTACACCTTGACTTAAATGTACCACAGCTTTTTATCCACTCATCTACTGATGGGCACATGGGCTATTTCCAGATCTTAACTATTTGAAATTGTGATTTTATGAACATAAGAGTGTGTGTGTGTGTGTGTGTGTGTGTGTGTATATATATATATATATATATATATATATATATATATATATATATAATTTTTTTTAATTGGTGTTTCAGGTTTGTTAGGATATATTCCTAGAAGTGGGATCACTGGGTCAAATGGCAGTTCCCTTTTTACAGGTTTTTGAGGAAACTCCATACTTCAATGTGGTTGCACCAGTCTGCATTCCCACCAGCAGTGTGCTAGGGCTCCCTTTTCTCCACATCCTCGCCATCACTTGTGGTTTGTTGACTTGATCCACTCTTGAAAATAAGGCTTCCAACGTTTCACAGCTAATAGGAAGCATCCCAATGTCTCCTGCTGTAAGTGGGCATTGTAAAGTAGCTGGAGGCCTTCAGACTGGAATTTGTGCCACGTCCTTCTAACCCATCACTCAGAAAGGCCAGTGAGTCTCTACTTCTGCCAGTTCCCTTCCTCTTCTGCGGACCCTTCTGTTCACTATCATCTCAGGACAGTAATCTGACATTTTCAGTAAGCCCAAATCAATTTTAATTCTTTTAAAGTGTTAAAAAAAATATATAAAGGCTCAGTGATGATGTGAATCTGCACCAAGTGGGGTGACTTGGGCTGTATCAGGTTTGAAAGTTAACCAGTTTTATTTATAGACTTTTGTTCTGCACAAAATATTAAACTATAAAAGCACAAGGTAAACGGATTTATTTTTAATTTGTGTGTGTGACATCCTAGACATCTTATCAAGCTGAAGAATAGGCTGAGCTAATAGGTTAGATGTACATCTGTTTTCTTTCTGTGTTGAGAAGGTAACTCACAAAATTAATTTTCAACAGATGGTTGTAAGGAGAAAGAACTACCTTATTTGGGTTAATACACATTCATGAAGAACATGTTACTTTCTGATGAAACTAAGTCATTTCATAAATCCTATCAGTAAACTGATCTAGATTGTTTAAAAAAATGTACCCAAACAAGTAGTTGGAATATAGCCTTCCACCCTTTATTTTTGTCTCTTGGCTTCACATTTCCCACATTTGATCATTGATAGCTTTATAGCAGAGACAGAATTTTGTTCTAAAAATGTTAAATATAGATCTGTTTTATTGAGGCTGGAAAAACTGAATCATACTATTGACGTTTTCAGGTTTCTAACAACCTCCACCCAAATGTAAGTTCTAAATCCTAAGTAAAGGATTCTTTTTGAAAAATCTCTTCTCTTGGTAGGGTTTTAAAGAACAAAACTTTACTGTTTTCTCCTTAGTCTTATAATATTTAAGCCACAGCTCTTGCTCCAGGTTTGATAAAGGAAGGACCATTGGACTTGGGTCAGGAACCCTTGTTTCTAGTTCTTGCTCCGCCTCTCATGGTATATGTGATTGGGGTGGGAGAACCAATGCCTAGGAACCTGCTTTCACAGATTTCAGATGAGGGTCCAGACTGGTCACTACTGTTTGAGTCTTGATGTCCTAATATCACATATAAGGTTATAGTCAAGGAGGTGGGACAAAATGTCTTGCTGTCTTCACATGTATTCTTGCTTTTTTCCCCTATGTTTGAGCTATTTTTCGGTAGAGAAAGTGAGACTGTCCTACACACTTATTTTTGGGTAGGCTCATTTGTAGTCTTAGAAGAAATAATATGTTTTATTCTATTTCCTAAATAAGATTCTTTCATGAATATAAAAGAAGGTGAAGCAGATTAAATTGCTCATCAATGGAAGTGACTTTGAGATTGAAATGGCCTCACAGAAGTTTGCAGCATGACTATCATAACACTAGAGGCCCAGTGCATGAAATTCATGCGGGGGGGCCGGGATGGGGGAGGGAGTGTCCCTCAGCCCAGCCTGCACCCTCTCCAATCTGGGACATTCCTCTCATAATCCAGGACTGCTGGCTCCCAACCGCTCACCTGCCTCTGCCTGGTTGCCCCTAACTGCTTCTGCCTGCCAGCCTGATCACCCCCTAACCACTCCCCTTCCAGCCTGATTGATGCCTAACTGCTCCCCAGCTGGTGCAATTGCCCCTAACTGCCCTCCCCTGCCAGCCTGGTCAACCCTAACTGTCCTCCCTTGCAGGCCTGGTCCCCCCAACTGCCCTCCCCTGCAGGCCTGGTCCTCCCCCCCCCCCCAACTGCCCTCCCTTGCAGGCCTGATCCTCCTCAACTGCCCTCCACTGTAGGCCTGGCCCCTCCTCCCAAATGCCCTCTCCTGCAGTCCTATTTCTCTCCCCCCCCCGCCCCCCCCGCAAACTTCCCTCTCCTGCTGACCTGGTCTCCCCCAACTGTCCTTCTCTGCTGGCCCAGTCACCCCTAACTGCCCTCCCTGCTTGCCTGTTCACCCACAACTGCCCTCCCTTGCTGGCCTGATCCCCCCAACTTCCCTCCCCTGCAAGCCTGTGTGCCCCCCAAGTGGCCTCCCTTGCTGGCCTGGTCTCCCCCAACTGCCCTCCTCTGAAAGCCTGGTCATAACTGCCCACTACTTCCTTCCCCTGCCAGCTATCTTGTGGTGGCCATTTTGTGTCCACATGGGGGCAGCCATCTTTGGCCACATGGGGATAGCCATTTTGTGTCTTGGAGTGACAGTCAATTTGCATATCTACTCTTTTATTAGATAGGATGTCAGTCCTTGCCCATCTTTATCTCATCTCTTCTACCTCCCTCCATAGTTAGTCACTGAGAGCAAAGAGAAGTATCCAGATAAATATGAATCTGCTTTGTATATTGCACAAATTTTCCAGTTGCCACAATTCATAGAGATTTCCAAAATTGTATATATCATTGTTTGAAATATGCATAGTGTATGGTTGTAAATTTAAAGTAATCTAGCCTTTAGATTTAGAAGATCATGATCTTGTATTTCTTATTACATCTATTAAGGGATGTTTAACAATTAGAACTTAATAATTCTTTTTAACATCTTTGACAATGAAACCAAATCTGAAATATTGGAATGACAGCCAAAAACAAAGCTTATTGTGTCCATTAAAAAATTAGCACCTTTCATAATGTGGAGAACCCTCTTGACTAGAGATTCTATATGACATTATTCTGAATAAAGTCTTGTAATTCAGTTTTATTCATATATTTATAGGTGAAAAATTTTAAATCTAAATGATTTAAAGTTAGAGAAATTTACCTAGTGTAAAGAGAAGCAATTTGAGAGCTAATAGAGTAGGAGAGTGTAATTTTAAAGCAAGATCATGGAGATAGTTTGCTACCAGATTGCCAGCATGAATAATTCTCAGATAGATTTATATATAATTGAGGTAAACTTGCTCATTGATAAGGGTATCATGGGGAAAAGAAAATAATTCTAGTTAATTTTCCTAAGAACTTCCTTGTCATAATAGATCATACTAATATCCTTTTCCCTGAAATTTGACATATCCCTCCTTCTTTCCCTCTTGACTCTCAAGTACATTGTTAAAATAGATAGGTGTAAAGTTCCATACAAACATGAATGCCCCTATTATCTATTTCTAGGAGTTGAGCATTACATTGTGGGAAATCTAATCCTATGATCCTAAGTGACAATTTACATAGAACATTTTGTCTGATATCAGTTTAAGGAATTATACTAGCCAATCCTATATAATAAAAGCATAATATGCAAATTGACCTTAATGGTGGAATGACTGGGAATGACTGGTCACTGTGATGTGAACTAACCACCAGAGGGCAGATGCTCAACACAGGAGCTTTTCCCTTGTGGTCAGTATGCTCCAATAGGGGAAGTTCCACTCAGCCATAAGCCCAGTTGAGGGCTGTGAACGCAGTGGATGGTCAACTGCGGCGGGGAGCAAGCCTAAGCCACAGTCAGACATCCCCCAAGGGCTCCCAGGCTGCCAGAGGGATGTCTGACTGCCAGCTTAGGCCCGATCCCCTGGAGAGTGGGCCTAAGCTAGCAGGTGGACATTCTCTGAGGGCTCCTGGACTGTGAGAGGGACCTCCCTGCCCCGTGAGTACATGAATTTTCATGCACTAAGCCTCTATTGAAAATTGAATTTTCTCTCCATTGCTTATCCTAATGTGCTCCAATAGGGGAAGTTCCACTCAGCCAAATGAATGCCTGTTTTATAGAATTATTTAAGAATTGTATTTCCCCCCATTCCTATGGTTTCTCCCAGATAGAGGGGCAGAATGTGACGTTTTCTCTCTCATTTCCAGGGGACCTGAGCACTGTGGATTGATGAGTTTGTCTAGAGTAAGTTGGGCATGCTTGGATTTACTCCTTTCTTTATTTCTCATGAGAGCCAACCACCTATAGGGAGTGTGTGCTCTACTTCTCTCCAGTGAAGGCTCCACCCTTCCTTGGCTGAATGTGAAGAGAGAGCCCTGTCCTGCCCAGCAGTGCCCAAGACTGGGTGGATTAGTCTTTCTAATTCTGGCTTAAATATTGAGAAACACTCTCTTTTACTGATATAAGCCACATCCAACTATTCAATTATTTTAGTAATACATGACATATTTTACCCATCCTTTTCTTTTTATTTCTTAATTCCATATTCAATTGGAAAAGAATATTTTAATTAGCTTCTATCAAATACCAAAAATATGTATGTATATTCTGATCATGTGTTATTTTTTTTCAATTCATGAGCTAATGTTTTCTTAGAGAATAGCTAAGCACCAGGATTTGGGAAATTAAAGAGTGGATTAGGTTTACATTTATGTTCTTAATTATAGAAACACATTTGACACCCTCATTTGAGGTGTTAACTTCTCCCTCTTAAAGACAGACATTTATTTGTTCAATACAGTTGTAAGCAGAATAGTTTTCACTATCCAGTTTTTAAATGTGCTGTTCTCTGTTATATATTTGGGGCTATAATTTAACTTTAATGCACTGTATGTAGGAAAGCATGGGGAGAAACAATAAGTAGAGAACAACATGTCAAAATCTAAGAGCTTGTTTTCTCATAGGTTCCAAGCAGATAATATGCAGTTAGAAAGAGGAGATAGACAGTGAAGCATGGAATAGATTTTTGAATCTCAGTGGGAAGGTGGGATGGGTAGGTGGGTGGGAAGAGATCAACCAAAGAACTTGTATGCATATATGCATAATATTGATACATGGGCTCAGACAATAGTGTGTGTTTGTGGGGGGGGGGGGGGGAAGGAGGTGGTAGTGGGGAGTTGAGGATGGCCTAGAAGAGGTCAATGGGGAAAAAGGTGACATATGTTATACTGTCTACAATGATGATTAAAAAAAAAGATAAATAATAAGGGGGAAAAAGGAAAGAGGAGAAAGGAATGAGATACTTCCCTAAAATATAGGTTCACTCAGATAAAAATTTTAAGGAATGCTAGAGTAGAAAGGAAGAGAGATGTTTGAGAATTATGTTGGTATGTGGGTCCTCACTTTGATTCAATCCAATGGATTTTTAAAATAATATTTCTACATATTTATGTATTTTAAGAAACTATTTACTGAAGAGGTTAATATGACATTCTGTTCTGGCAAGAATTTTAGATGCTTGGTATATACAGTTTTGACTTTAATACATGCCATTTCTTAAGAGGGTTCAGGACAGATATTCAGAATAGCTCCTGTCCATCTAAGTAGGAGAATAATTTCTAACTCTGCACTCTGGAAATGTTTACTTGATCTTTTTCTCTCTTCATGTTGGAATCTTCATTGAAAGAGTCAGTAGTATTGTAAAACCTTAGCCAAAACATCTAACTTTTAAATGTTTTTCCAGTAAGCATGAGTAATTAAAATTTTACAGCTCAAATGCATGAATTAAGAGCATTTCTTAATATTATACTGGGGTTCTCAAAACTTTTAAGAAAGCACATGTGAAATATCAATATTCCTATAGGCAAAACTGAACCCTGTCAAATTATTTTACTGTCTATAGGTCATCTAATATTTAGCATTGATCTAAAATACATGTACATTTGTTGAAGCCCAATATGTTGTATGCATGTTCAGTCTAACATACCGTTCAAAGCAAAGTAAAAAAACAAACACCACTATCCCCCACCCCCTGAACTTGAAAGGATCCAGGAGATAACTAAATTAGATAACTCATTTTATGTTTGGAAAAAACTGAGAAATAGGCAATGAATATGACTTATCCAAATTTGTTTGTGGACAATCTACATGGATAGTCTAGGATTAGAAATGTAGAATTCTGATTTAATCCTGTGTGCTTTTCATCATATCAGATTAAACAGAAAGGAAAGGTACAGCTATTTAGACATGGTGTTAGCCCAGGATCAGAGGTTCTTCCCAAAGTTTGCATTTACTAACTTTCATTTGAGATAGCACTGGGCAAGCCTGAAGTAAATAGTGAAATAGTGTTTGTCTATTGATAAAAATTGGAAAACACCAACAACCAACCTTTCTCTTGCTACTTCTTTTACATTTGTGTCTCTGCTAACACCCATGTGCAATGTTGTGGGCATGATTTCAGTGCTTACGTGTGCCAAAAAATAAACTAGGCTCTCTGGATTATAATCCTGGTTCTGCCACTAATAAACAGTGTGAGCAACAATCAGGGATAGTTGCTTAACCTCTCTAAACCTCTGTTTTCTCTTCTAGTAAATAAAGATGACAATTGTAATATTGTCAAGATCAAATTAAGTAACTCACGCACAGCTATTTCAAGAAAGTAGGATGGGCCTAGGTCAGATTGGTGTCAAAAGACCTACCACTGAAATTTCAAGTTAATCAATTCTACATTGCGTGGGATTGTTTAGATCCCTGGCCCATAATTGTTAAACGCCAGTAGTGACCCTAGTCATTGCAACTCAAAATACTCCCATAAGTTCCAAAGTAAACCTGTTAGAGAACCATCAAATGATGTGTATTGTTCTTAGCATAGTGCTTGATACATACTAAATAATCACTAGATATAATCATCATTTGCATCTTCATCATCCCCAAAATTGTCAGAAGCAAATGTTTGGGATCTTTACAGAACCTCCATATTCTCCAAGATGGGAGTTGTGCTAGGACTTGTGTGAACTTCTCTTGTGCAATGAACTGTTTCAAAGTGGTCGCTTTGGCCCAGGTCAGATTTGTGGGCCCACTTGAGCTGATGTCCAAACAGTTTGGTTTGTTTAGTGATTAGATCTGAGATCTAGTTTCCTGACTCTAGGTCTACCTACCGGCCAGAACGGAATAACATAAAGATTCTATGATTAGGGGAGAAATCTTCTCTGAAAAGTCTGGACCACATGCTTGTCTCATTCCCTTTAATTCCATTGTTGTCATCTGACACAGCCTAGCCCTTTATCTCAGCCATTTAATTTGAGGCTTTCTTGCTAGCCTTTCCCAAGGATACACTGCTGTGCTATCTCCCTTCACCAGCATCAAAACCACCTGGCGGGTTAATGCTTTGGGTAGGACCTGGAGGTTATATTGCCCCAGTCTGAACTTTCAGAGATAATGCTTATCCTGCCTCACCAAAAATGACAAGATTTGTTCAAATTGGATTATAGTTCCATATTCTCATTTAACCTTGTCTTTTATTGGTCAGCTCTTCCCTGGGGCTATGATTTCATGGCTTTCTCTCTCCAGGTGGAAGTTCTTTTTCTATCATGCAAAGAGACTAGCCGCATGGTTTTATTCTTCCTGGCCCTAGCTCTTATATTGTGGCCTTGTGATTTGGCTAGAGAAGAAGTCAGTAAATTTTATTTCTGGTCAGATGAAAAGATGAAAGAGTTTGGAGCAGAAAATATTTACTAAAATAATTATCCTGCTCATTCTCAATTAATCTGAAGTCTACATCAAAGAGATAGCAGTAGCTTTGGAATCTAGTGTATAGAAAAATATGAACACATCTTCGAATTATCACCAGTGAGGATTTGATATTAGGATAGCTTTTGATACCTTAATATGGGAAAGAGATAACAATTGAAATGATAGGGTAAATGGGAAGCAACAACCTATCTGGGGATGTAAAATTGTATTTCTTCTTAGTTTTATCAAGGATATAGATGAAATATGGACAACTATTTCACCACTATCTTTCTGCTGTAATTACTTTAGCAATGACTTTAACTAGAATGATAAAAATTGACTTTACCAATAAATTTCAATAATGATCACTAGCAACATTTCTCCTCTTCCTCCTCCTTCTCTTTTTTTTTTTTTCCTTCTTATTATTGTTATAAAGCAGTACAGTAGTTAAGATTTGGCTTTAGAGTTGTAGAGACCTCAGTTTAAATTTCATTTCAAACAAATATAACGTGTATGACTTTGAGTGAATCATTTCACTTTTTTGAGTTCCTTCATCTGTAAGACAAGGACAATAATATCTACCTTATGGGGCATTTGTGGCAGTTAAATGAAAGAACATATGTGAAGTGCTAAGAATACTTTTTTTCAAAGTGAATGCTCAAAAAACTAACTAACTTATTGTATAGCTAAGGGTTTGATATTTCCAGGTAGCTGTTCAAATGCTTTATTAAACCTCTATAAATAATGAAGTTGTCATCTTTCCTTAGAATATGCTTCTGTTATACCTCTTTTCCCTTTACTGTCATCTGCTCCATATTCTAAATGAATTTGAAAATTTTCCATTGGCAAGTTATCCAGAAAAAGAGGAGTAAATCACTGAAGATAACCGTGAAATATAATATCAAGAACATATGTTTATGAATCTGAAAGACAATAAAACAATGCTACTCAGAAGAAATTTCCTGGAAGATACATGGATATGTATTGTCATTGAGCTAGCATATGCTTTTTAAAGTAAAGACCATTAAAGATTTTTCTCACACTTTCACTTGACTTGGTTAACCATACTCAAAGCTTTCATCAAAATGAAATACATGTGACATTTGATCATTGTCATTTTTCCTTTTAATGCACAAAGGGAGGATTAAAAATTTATGTAGAAGTAGAAATTGTTTATGATATGTCCCAAGACCATAAATTCTGTAAAGGTAAAGATTGTGCCTGTGTCTGTCGTCTTGTTTTCCACTGTATTTTTACTTCATAGCAAATATCATGCCTAGTACATAGTAGGCATTAAAAACCAAACAGACTGCCTATTTTGTATATAATTAAGCATTTGCCTATAAATAGCATTTATGAAAGTATTTGTTGAAAAGTCTAAAGATAAGGTGACATTTAGACAAAGGTTTCTGTCAGATTTGTCTAATAATACTCCTTTTATATGAACCAATTATATTTAGGCCATTGCGTTGCCTTAGGGAACAGCACTCAGTTGTGATCAATCTGTGTAACTCTTTTCCAAAGGGTATTTTATTTTTAATGAAAAATTGGCCAGTGGTATTTTTCAGACTTGGTCATTAACATTTTAGCTGTGTTATCTAAAATGTTGATGTATGGTTAAATTAAGGTTTTAGTCCTAGGGGATAAACTAAAAAATACCAGAACATTACATTATATATAAAGGACAAGGAAATTTTAAATTAGTAATAAACCAATCGAAATTGTGTCGTCTTGAAATCCTTAATGATGATTATGCAAAGGATTAATGGTAAATATATTTTTTAAAAGCTTCAGCATCTACTAAAATTTATCTAAAATGAATTTATTTGATGGAAAGTCTTGAAGTTTTCAATTAAAAATCTAAGAGTGGTAAAATGCTATTTTATATATATATATAAACTAGTGGCCAGGAGCACAGATTTATGCACATTGAAAGGAAATTAATTAGAAGAAATATGTTAATATTGCTATTTTCCTTTTCTCCATAATAGAAGTGTCATCCAAATTCACGATGGACAATGACAGATCGAAATACACGTGTGCAATTGGTGCCAGAGAGATCTTTATATGTTTTATGCATGCACAAGTCAATGTTTATTTTTAAATTGCCAGTGCATGTCATATGTACTGGCTGGCCAGCCAGTCAGATGGTCAGACTGTCAGCTACTGAGCCTTTTATATAGAGAGACTAGTAGCCCATTGAGTGATATGGCTCACAGTGGGCCGCTCGCCGCTTCTGTGGGAGCCAGTGGGAATTGCAGCATGCTGCCAGGAGCTGCGCTGCTTCTGATATTCAAAATGGATCTGCCTTAGGACCCAGAAATTCCATCTTTGGGATTTATCTGAGGAAACCCAAAACACCAATTCAAAAAATATATGCACCCCTATGTTTACTGTGGTGTTATTTACTATAGCCAAGCTATGCAAGCAAACCAAGTGCCATCAAGTGATGAATGGATAGGAAAACTGTTGTACATATATATAATGGAATATTATTCAGCCATAAAAAAGAATGAAGTCTTAACAATTTGTAACAGCATGAAAGGACCTAGAGGACATTATGCTCAGTGAAATAAGTCAATCAGAGAAAGACAAATACCATATAATTTCACTTATACACAGAATCTAAGGAACAAAATAAACAAATAGCAAAATTGAAACAGACTCGTAGACACAGAGAATGAACTGGTAAGTGCCGGAGAGGATGGAGTTTGGGGGACTATGTGAAAAAGCTGAAGGGATTAAGAAGCACACATTGGTTGCTACAAAATAATCATAGGGACCTAAACAAAACATATGGAATATAGTCAATAATATTGCAATAACTATGTGTGGTACCACATATTGTCTATCTCATATTTGTCTATAGCTCTGACTGAAAGTTTTATCTTTAATAAAAAGGGAAATTAGTTTTCTATTTAATAAATGCTATTTTATAAATGAACATTTTAGCAGCTTGGAATTAGGGTTGGGGAGGAATGGGAGGGATAGGGTCCTTAGTGATAAAAAAATTTAGGATGTAATACCTCCTTCTGCCCCACCAAGCTCACAGCACAGGGCCTGTTAGTGTGAATGAAGCCCTAAGTAATATTCCTGGGGAAAATAATTCAAACACTAGATATTGTGTGCTATGCTCCAAAGTGTCAGTTACAATTAGGAAAATGAAACCTTGGAATCATTTTTAGAGCATTTCAGTTTAAGCCTACAGATAGAAGGCAAGTGCCTAGATGCTGCTCCAGGTGGAAAGGGCAGGAAAATACGAAGCCCCCACAGAAGGATAGAGGGGAAAGGAAGGATGCACGGTGGCATGTTGGTACAAGCCCAGTGCATCTGGCCTTGGAAGAGATTCATTTGGGCTTTATACCTCAGGGAAGGTCTCACACACCTGGAGAAAGCTGGATCCCCCTGACATTCATAGATGATATGCAGATGATAGGCATTGTAACCAGATGATATGCAGCTAATTAAAAATATTAATTTTTAATTAATTATTTTTCTGGTTTCAAAAGCATTACCTTTGTGGAAAACGGAAAAAAACAAAAAACAAAAACAAAAACACCACAACAAATAAATAAAACCCAACTTAAACTCAAGTCAGGAAGAAACTAATGCTTCCATCCAGGGAGTTAAAAAATGTCAACCACTGTTTTAGTCCACTCTCTTCTCTATATTTCTATTTTTATGTACTTGTAATCATGGTGTACAAGCTATTTTGTGCCCTAATTTTTATTTTACATTAGAAACATTTTTCCCCAAAATTACAACATAGTTTTTATTTCATGCCTGCAGTGTTTCACTCAGTAAACATTTTCCTCTTGTTAGATATTTATTGTTAGATCTTTTATTAATGTTATCATGAATAATTTTATATTTATAATTTCTTCTAATACTAGAGGCCTGGTGCACAGATTCGTGCACCTCGTGGCCTGCCCTGCAGGGATCGGGCCAAAACCAGCTCTCTGATATCCCCCGAGGGGTCCCAGATTGTGAGAGGGCGATTCTCCAGTGATGCACCCTAGAATTGGGCTCCCTCCTCTCTGGTTTCAGGTGTGTCACCCTAGAACCACAGAATACAAGTTCCCCTTGGTGGTCAGTGCACATCATGCCTACCAACCATGGGCCGGGCACTTAGCCATATATATATATATATATATATATATATATATATATATATTTAATATTTTATATATTATTTCCAAAAGTTATAGTTCCTTGAAAATATGAAGTTTGGACTACTCTTATTGTTCATTCTTGCAACCTTCAGGGCAAGCTCAATGTCTGGCATATGGTATACACTTCAAAAAATTTTTTGTTAAAACAGCAAATGATGAATAAAGAGTGATTCTGGATTAAATGACACCAATACATTTTTATTGCCATTTAAAAATCTTAATATTGTAATATTATTTTTAATTGGCTAGATATTTTAACAAATGTTATTTAACTTATTTCTAACAAAAACACAGTGGTGTAGTTGAAGAAATAGAGGTTCAGGGATTAAATTATAGTCATATGGCTAGTATGGAGCTAATATGTATGCTTATGTCCTTTGATGCTAGCCTTATTGTTTTATTCATTTTGCCACACTGCTCCTCATCTAAATTTTCTCATTGAAAGAGAATGAAGAAGATAAAGACTGTAGGCTTTTAACTACTGTTTGCCTAACAATAGTTAGTGGGAGAGTTTGTCATTGTACTTTATGCACCATTTCCACAGAACATACTTGCAGAGTTTGTTAATCCGGCTGATCCCTAACCCCATACTCAGACCTATAGAATCAAAATCCCAGAGGATGGGAGGTTCTTGTGGGGCTAGACTCTGTACCTTAATCTGTGTTCCTCAAATAATGTGCTGAAATCCTAATTCCAGGTACCCGTGAATGTGATTTTATTGGAAAACTAGTAGCCCTGCGCATGAATCTGTGAGCCAGTAGCTCACCAGTAGCTAGCTGCCGCCCTCCAGTAGCTCTCCACCCACTACCCGACCCTCTGTAGCCCCCCACATAGCTTGCTGCCCTGCCCCCTCCTGTAGCTCTCCACTGCCTACTTGTAGCTCGCTGCCCAACCCTCCTGCTGATCTGCGATCTGGTTGTTACTCGGTCGGTCATTGCACTTCACGGCATAACAACCATTTGCATATTACATCTTCATTATATAGAATGTCTTTGCAGATATAATAAATTTAGGATTAGGTCCTATCAAAATTAGGGTGAGCCCTAATCCAATGACTGGTATCTTATAAGAGGAGGCAACTTTGGATACAGAGGAGACAGGAGACTGTTATGTGAAGGAAGATACAGAACACAGAGGAATAAAACACTGAACACAGGCAGAGATTGGAGTGATGCATCTACAAACCAAAGAAGGCCAAACATTACTGGCAACCACCAGAAGCTAGGGAGAGGCAAGGAAGGATCCTCCTCTAGAGCTTATAGAGAGAGCATGGCCCTTCCAACACCTGATTTCTAACTTCTAACCTCCAGAACTGTGATAGAATAAATTTCTATTTTAAGCCACTTGGATTATGGTACTGTGTGTGTGTGTGTGTGTGTGTGTGTGTGTGTGTGTGTGTGTGACAGTTCTAGGAAACTAATACACATCCCAAGATAAATATTTTGCATGGTTAAATTTTGAGAGCCACTAGTTAAATTTGCCTGAATTTAAATCCTGAAATGACTGATTTTTAACCCCAAATAGCATTTTAAAACCAGACATAATCAAGTAAAGGACAGGATTAATTTTGCTGTATCGTCAATGGAAATAAAACTAATACACATAGTAAGTTGGAATCAATAAAGAAAGTTACATTTTGACATAAATGGATTGCTGTAACCTTTTTAAAAAAAAAGATAAACCAAATCTCTATTGGCATGTTTCACTCTGGAAAAGAAGCATTTGTATTTGAGATCTTTTGAAAGAAGAAATCCATCAATCTTTGATGATACAATTTCATTTTGATCCAAAGTCTTTAATTTTGGCCACTATTTTTTAAAGAGCTCTCCATTTTAACTAATTATAAATTCCTCTTAACTAAGAATAGCTGTTCAGTAACTATTGTGTATATATATATATATATATATATATATATATATATATATATATATATATATATATATATATTTTTTTTTTTTTTAAAGAACAAAAGCTAGTATCTAAAATGGTTCCCAATGATCCCCACCTTCTTTTATTCACATTTTTAATGATTTCTTACCCTTGATTATGGGTTTGACTAATTGACTTGCTTTTTAAAAAAATGTATGTTTTTATTGATTTTTAGAGGGAGAAATATTGATGAGAGAGAAACATCCATCAAAAGCATGCCCCCTACTGGGAATCAAGCCCTCACCCTGAGCACATGCTCTGACCAGTAATCGAGCCACGACGTCCTGGAGCATGGGTTAAGGTTCAACCACTGAGTCACACCAGCCGGGCTTGACTTGCTTTTAAGAAATAGTATACGGGCATTTAGGCTAAGAATCTCTTACCCTTTGAGACAGCATGGAGGGACCTGGAGAGTATTATGCTGAGTGAAATATGCCAATCAGAAAGAGATAAGTACCACATGATCTCACTCATATGTGGAATCTAATGAACCAAATAAACTAATAATGAAAAATAGACCCAGAGCCAAAACCAGTTTGGCTCAGTGGATAGAATGTCGGCCTGTGGACTCAAGGGCCCCATATTCAATTCTGGTCAAAGCCATGTACCTGGGTTGTGGACACATCCCTGGTTGGGGGTGTGCAGGAGGCAGATGATAGATGTTTCTCTCTCTTTTATGTTTCTGACTCTCGATCCTTCTCCTTCATCTCTGTAAGAAATCAATAAAATATATATTTTTTTAAAAAACAGACCTAGATAAATAGAAACATGAACATACTTTTGAACCTGAGAGGGAAGGCAGGGGAAGTTGGGTGCGAATAGGTCAACCAATGGATTTGTATGCATATATGCATATTAATGGACACAGGCAATGGGGTGGTGAAGCCTGGGGTATGGAATGGGAGCAGGTTGGAAAAAGTTAATGTGGGGAAAGGGGACCCATGTAATACTTTCAAAAAAGAAGAAGAAAACTGAGACTTATTAAAAAGGAAGAAATAGTACATGGTCAATGTGATGGCATATCACTTTTCAGATGAGGTTACAAAAGTCTGTCTTGCTCATACTCTCTCTGGTTCTCCTTGCTTGCTTATTCTGATAAAGCAAGCTGCTTTGTTATGAGCTACCTTACATGAGGCCCATCTGGCAAGAACTGAGGGCATCCTTGAGCCAATAGGCAGCAAGGAATGGAGATCATCAGTCCAACAACCCACAAGGTACTGTGAATCCCATCAACAACCAATCATAAGATTACTAGTGTTTTTGTCTCTATTTGATCCTTGAGATGCCTGTAGCCCACTTAAAACCTTCTTTGTAGTCTATTTTTTTAAAAATCCTCCCCCAAGGACATGTTTTTTTTAAAATTGATTTTAGAAAGGGGAAGCGGGGGAGGGGGGGCAGAGAAAGAGAGAGAAAACACGCACACATTGATGTGAGAGAGAAATATCAATTGATTGCCTCCTATTACATGACCCCATCAGGATTGAGCCGGTAACCTAGGTATGTGCCCTGACTGGGAATGGAACCCACAACCTTTTGGTGTATGGAGGATGCTCCAACCAACTGAGCCACCTAGTCAGAGCTCACTATAGTCTTATTGAGAACCTGAACCAAGGGGCTTATTTAAGCTGTTCATGGATTTCTGACCCACAAGTACCTGAGATTATAAATGTCTTAAGCCACTAAGTTTTGGGATAATTTATTATGCAGCAACAGATAGCAAATACAAGAGCTATTAAAATGCCTGAACTTGTTTCCATGTTTGGAATTTACAGAGATATTGCATTCATCTTCACTACTAAGGTAGTTTGATTTGGTTTTAAATGTGAGTGATTTTATGAATCTCTGCTTACAAATTAGGGAATACAAATATGGTGAATTTTGACCCTTGCTTACCAAGAATACAGTATTTTTTATGGTGTCTCACTTGGAGATCATTCTGTCTAACCCTTGCACTTCTCAAATGATGAAGCCAACATTAGCTTGCCCAAGTAGGATTTAACAAATATAAATTATAAAAAAATATAAATATGAAATGCCTAGTTAAATTTGAATTTCAGATATCTGGTGAATCATTTTTTAACGTAAATATATCCCATGTAATATTTGGAAGATACTTGTATTACAACATAATTTGTTATTGAATTGATATTAAAATTTAACAGGGTGTCTTGTATTTTTTATGGCAACCTTACGACAACAAGTTAGTAACCGTCTGCACTCACAGCCAGGTGTCTGGTTCCCAGGCCAATATTCTTCCTCCCAGATGACCCTGAGATGCTGATGAAGGTCATGCTTTAGAAATTCATCCTGTGGTTGTGCATGTTCAAGTTTTAATGTAGTAACCATTACCGAGCTGCTTTTGAAAGGAGCTCATGGGTCACTAAAGGACAAAACTGATGTTCTTTGACACAATCAATGGCTCCCATTCTGCAAATGAAAGCCTGGTCTGATAGCTTTAATGGAAGGCAGCTGCAGATTCTGATACTCTATAATAGAACAAATGATATTTGTTTCTAATTTGGTTGCACTAATATAATGATTTAAGTATGCGACTATTTTAAAGAGGAACAATTTTAGAAAAAAAAACCTGAATCAATTTTAAGAAGTTTTTATATTTTTGTATTTAACATATGCATATCTATAAGCATTAAAGTAATTAGGTGAAATACATACATATACACAGTAGGCATTAAGAAGCCCCTTGCAAAGTGGTACTCAGAAACCTAAGCCTATGTGTGATTGCTCTCTAATTAAAATTAGTGGTTTTTATTTGTTGTTGTTTTGCTTTTTTGTTTTTTTGCTTTTGCTTTTTAACTTTGAATATCTGTTTAATTGGTTAAGTATACTTAGACTAGAGGTGCAGTGCATGAAATTTGTGCACAGGTAGGGTGCGTAGGACTGGCCAGAGGTAAGGGGCAATCGGGGCCTTCTGGCTGCTGGCCCGGGTGCCAGCTGCTGGCTAGGGCCTTACTTCCCCAGCTGCCAGCTGCTGGCTGCCAGCTGGGGCCTCCTTCATTCTGTGACACCCCCTGGTGGTTAGTGCACATCATGGCAGGCAATCGAACTCCTGGTTGAACTCCCGAGGGGACACTTTTCATATTAGCCTTTTATTACCAGTATATGTTCTATATAATAAAAGGTAGCCTTTTCTTATATGTTCTATATAATAAAAGGTTAATATGCACATTGGAATGATCGCTATGACACATGCACTGATCACCAGTGGGGCAGATGCCCAATTCAGGAGCTGCCCCCTGGTGATCAGTGTACTCCCACAGAGGGAGCACCGCTCAGCCAGAAGCTGGGCTCATGACTGGTAATACAGGTGTGGTGGTGGGAGCTTCTCCTTTCTCCGGGGCAGCACTAAGGATGTCCAACTGCCGGCTTAGACCCGCTTGCCCCAGGGAGTGGGCCTAAACTAGCAGTCAGATATCCCCTGAGGGCTCCTGGACTGCAAGAGGGTGCAGGCTGGGCTGAGGACCCCCTCTCCCCCCCAAGCGCACAATTTTTGTGCACCAGAGCCTCTAGTAGATTATACATATAGATGTGTAATTTACATAATCTACTCTTCTTGATAATGGTTTTATGTAGAGTATTATGGTCTTTTGAGAATAACAAATGCCATGAAGAAAAAACAAACAAACAAACAAACAAAAACAAAACAGGAACTAGTGGAGTAAAAATACCCTGTTTCCCCGAAAATAAGACAGTGTCTTATATTGATTTTTTTTTCCCAAAGATGCGCTAGGTCTTATTTTCAGGGGATGTCTTATTTTTCCATGAAGAAGAATACGGTACACATTTATTGTTAAATGAAAATAAAGGAAATTTATTACCTGTATACGGTATGGTAGTACGGTAGTTGTCAACACAAACCAGACAAACTGTGAATCCTACAGTATCAAGAATTTACTCATTTATTCAATGACAATCATGTCATCATCTTCTGGAACATCATCATAACAATCCAATTCCTGAATTTCCTGGTGAATTTCTTGTGACTCCATTTCTTTCAGAATCAGTGGACCAAATCTCTCATGTTTAGCCTAGGGGGGCCTTATTTTTTGGGGGGATGCCTTATATTTCACTCAGAAGGAAACCTGTAAGTAGGTCTTATTTTCGGAGGATGTCTTATTTTTGGAGAAACACTGTAGGAAGGCCCAGTGATTAAGAAATTTGAATAAATGCCACTGAGATTGTGCCTTTGCTCATTCTAGTACATTTATTCAATTGCATCCCAAGGCCTAGAAACACTTTATATTTTATGGCTTAAATAAAACTGATTGCTATTTTTCAAAAGTTTAACTGATAAACCTTCAGTAATTCTGTCTTTTTTGGGGACAAACAGTGAAGTAAATATGAGCAGTTACTTGGAACTCAACAAAATGTTGAGTCTTTTATGCTGAAGAATTATATATATATGTCTTATGTAATTCAATACTAGGCTAGGTATACAATATTGATTACATATATGTTTATTTGCAATGAATATAGGAAAATTCATTGATATTAAAGTAAAATAATTTACTTATATTTAATAATCATGTATAAATGAATAATGCTCTACCTTAAACAAAATATTTCAGTTACATTATCTCCTCAAATCTCCAAAGTAACCCTATAAACAGGTTTAAAGAAAAGATGCATTTGCCTAAGGTAGTACTGATAGAATGTGGCATACATGTTTCAACACAGTTTCTGGCTCTAAGCCCAAGAATATTTTCACTGCCTCTGGATTTTTTTTTACTGTTCTGCTAGAGACTGAATTCACTTTGCAAAAGTAGAGCCATGCTGTAATGAAACCAGGATTTATTTATCAGACGCTTAAGAGCCTTGTTTCCTGGAATTGATCATCTGAACCTTTTGAAGCCTGAAAATTGCTTATTTAGAAATACTAAAGAAGGTGAAATGGAAATTCACTTTTTCCATTTAAAATTCCCGTGGCTGATCTCATCTCCATTTAGACTGGTGTATCTCTCTGAATATTTTACTGGATTTCTGCTGCAGCTGAGTTAAAGTTGTGCCCACTGCCCCGAGCCAGTGCATGGGCCATGTCTCATCGTTTTTTGCTAACTGGCTGACTGACCCAGTCTTTCAGAATAGATGTGAGGAGTGCTAAGGCAGCTGACAGAAAGAGCAGAATACTTGAGCAGTCAGGCAATGAACCAGAATTAAAAGGATGTGAAATCTAATCTCTGAAGAAAATAAATTCTACACAACTGTCTGAATTATCAGTGTTCTGATTTTGTTGGTGTGGATAATGGAGAACTGAGTCCTTTTGTGTTTTTTCCCTTTAGTGGTAGCCCAGTACATTATAATTATAAATCAATAATCCTCTGATTTTATCCTCCATTTAAAAATAACCTTTAGACTTTCTAATAGAGGCGCTGAACCCTAGTAATTGATTTTTTTCCCTTTGGCATACTGAGCTGAGGAATTCTAGACATTTGAGAATCAGATTTATTTGAATTAACTGCTTTAATGTAGTTGTGGAGCCTCCTGTGTCCATATACTCCTGTTGAGTGAAATTCTCATAACAAAGTTGAAATTACAAAAAGAGCAGGACTGCAGTGCTCCTCCATAATTCATTTCTTTGTTAATATCCTCTCTTAATTTTCCCCAGGCCCTACCACACACAAACACTCAGACAGCTCAATGCCATTTCTGTTACATGCTCTTGTCTCCAGAGGAACTTGGAGACATAATCGTAGTGGTATGCCAAGTCCAGTCTTATCAGTCTTTCTTTGTCTTTTTCCTTGTACTTTTATTTTCTTGTACTTTAACAAATTTTCCTTCTATTTGACCTTTATTTTCTAGTTGTTTTTTTGATTCCTGGATTCCCAGCAAAGCCCTGAAGTATATTTTGTGGACTATCTTTGGGTCTTTATTCTATTTTTACTTAGCTTGCTGTATTCTATTGTGCTTTGCCACCTTATTGATATATGCTCTTTATTTATCTAATGACTAACTTTTTCCCTAGGCCTTTGGTAGTTTTGTATAATACACTTTGAATGTAAAGCAAGACATTTCTTCCTGATCAAAGGAGTAATGGGGAAGTTGAAGTTCCTTTGACCATTATAATAATAACAGATATTCGCAAAGTATTTCCTATGTGGTAAATGCCATACTCTGTGTTTAACACTTATTTAATTACTAGAGGCCCAGTGCATGAAATTTGTACGGGGGGGCAGCGGGGGGGGGGGAAGGGGGGGACGGTGTCCTCTTAGCCTGGCTTGCACCCTCTCGCAATCCGGGATCGCTGGCTAACCACTGGCCTGCCTGCCTACTTGATTGCCCCTAACCACTGGCCTGCTTGCCTCATCACCCCAACCTCTCACCTGCCTGCCTGATCATCCCTAACTGCCTCTGCCTTGGACCCCATCACCGAGGCTTCATTCAGCTGTCTGGTCTAATTAGCATATTATGCTTTTATTATTATAGATTACAACAGCCATAAGGGTATTTATATTATCACTCATAGATGAGGGGAGCAAGGCTTTAATAGACATTAAAGTCAACATAAAAGTCTAAAAAAAGCTTGGCTTTGAATCCATGTGTATCTGACTCCAAAGATCATGATCTTAACTTTTGCCGTGCCTCTTCTTCATTATAGTTTCTCTTCTTGGTTATTGATTTCCTATTCAAGTTGTGCCCCCACCTTCAAACCATTGCAGTGTATGTCCTTGTTATAATCAGAAAAGTGGCTTTTTATTTATATGTGAAAGGCAGCTGTCACTATCACCGTCTCTTTTGTGTAGGTGAGAACTTAAGCAGAAAGATAGAGAGCCTGTGGGGATTTATTACTTAAAATGTGCTCTGAGCATGTATGTAAGAAATCCACCAATTTTGCCTCCAGTTCCCTTTGGACATTGTGTAGCCCGCACAACCATTTATCTTGCACCTTCAGCTCACCAGGGTGAAGGCTAAATTTTCAAGTGGCAGTTCTCCTTATATATGAGGGAGATGCAATCTGGTCTTGCCTGGGGTTTTGATTTAAGGTAGAAAGACCACAAGAGGCTAATCAGGGTCCTCTTACTCATAATTTTCTGGTGACCCTTGTAAAAGGTGTTTTCTCTGGCAAAATGAAAGTCCCGACCTAAGGCAAACAAGGTTATTTCTGGAAATGATTTATGACTTTTCACAGATTCAGGCCTGGAATACTTATATGGTGTTTTAGCTACTACAGTAGGCAATGGAATTGGATTGAAGCTATGTGTGGAGAATAAGCATTTATTAAGAACCATATTGATGTTTGAACAGAAAATAAAAATATAGGATCCAGGAAAGTGTCTCAGGACCCAGAAATATTAACACTACTAAATATATATTTTTATAATGAATAAATTAATAAAAGGAAAAAAAGGCTTAATTTAAGAATCAAGTCTAATGAATGATTTATAAAAAGGAGATTAGGATAAACTTTTTAATAGTCATTCTCTTTATTTAAGCCTTCAGAGAATATATCCTGTAAAAATAAAAGTATTGGGATGTAAGAATAAGTGTAGGTGTTTTGTTGTTGTTGTTTAGTGTTTCCAGAAGCAAAAGCTCAAAAAAGTATTTATCAAGAGTTAAGCAGGTAGAATAAATTGTGATATTTTCATTCTATGAAATATAGCTTTGTATGTATTTCCTGAGAGAGATATGCATGCAATATTAAGTGAAGGAAGTTATAGTGTAATTATATATATAATATCCACTCACATATACATATAGAGCTTATTTCAGAGAGGAAGGAGGAGGGAGAGAGAGATAGAAACATCAATGATGAAAGAGAATTGTTGATTGGTTGCCTCCTGCATGGGGGATCAAACCCACAACCTGAGCATATGCCCTGACCAGGAATTGAACTGTGACCTCCTGGTTCATAGGTTAATGCCCAACCACTGAGCCATACCAGCTAAGCAATTATTACCCTTTAAAAAATGTACAACCACAATATGTGTATGTATGTATATAATTATTTGTATGCACATATACAACGTTATCTCAGGAGCGTGAGAATGGAGGAGGTAAGGAAATTATAATTTGCTCTGCCTTTCACATATAATAACCAACTTTGTATTATTCCACTGGTTATTATATGCATTATTTTAAATAAAGAAATAAAAATAAAATTTTAAAGGAAGTCTACACTTCTAGGTAAGATATCACTGATGCTTGAAGTTTAAATGGATTTCCATGGTACCTTGAGTCTGAGGAGCTTGAGTTTTGCTGCAATATTAAAAGGCAGTTCCCTCTGATATAGCAATAGATCCTTGAGTGGGAAACTCAGCCTTTCCAAGGCTCAATATCCTTTTCTGAAATCTTAAAATATGAAACAGATGCTTTCTGAAATCTCTTTTGTCGCAGATATTCTATCTTATTGTTTAAAAATATTAATAGAGTATGTATGAAAATAGAGGTGGTACCAAGGAATGGCCTGCCCCCAAATCCATCAGTCCATCTATAAACTGATTCAAATAGGTTTGTGATCTAAAGGAAAACAATAGGATTGTTATGTAAACTAAAATCCAAAATAATCAGCCTGACCCATCCCTTACTTCATGCCCCTATTCTATGAAGGTCTGCTGCTATTAGAACTTGCTCATAGAATAAGGCAATGCATGTGATTAGGATCCAAACAGGCCTTTATTCATGAAGTTGGTTTAAAAGACAGTTTCTGGCAAGCCAGGTATGGTTCAATGGTTGAGCCAGGAGGTCACTGGTTTGATTTCTGGTCAGCTGATCGATAACTCTTTCTCATCATTGATTTTCTATCTCTCCCTCTCCCTTCCTTTCTGAAATCAATAAAAATATATTTAAAAATAATAATAACTAAAAGACTATTTTTTTGCAAATAATCTTTGGGAAAGATATACTTTAAGCCTCACTACTCATTTATACCTCAGTAGATAAAAGTTTTTTTCTTTTTTATTGAATTTATTGGGTGACACTGGTTAACAAGAGTATACAGGTTTTATAAAGTTTTAAAGATTTTTTTTCAGTAGAGCAAGATTTTGAGATAGAAACGTGGGGGGAAGGAGAGGGGTGTGGAGGGAATGGAATAACCACAGAGGGGAGAAGCTTCAAGAAAAGCAAGTGCAAAGGTGATTGGTACCTCCAGAGCTTGCCTTCCTTGACTTCCGTTTTTCTCTCCTACCTCACATCAGATGCATCTGTAAACCCTGTCAGTCTTCTCTTCAAATGTATCCAGAGTCCAACTACTTTTCACACCACCACTGCTCCCACCTTGGACCAAACCACCATTATGTAGATTATTGCAAAGACATTCTAAAATTAGTTCTGGCCTCTGTCCCCTTATGATCCATTCTCAACATTGAAATCAGAGAGACAGTTTGGAAACCTAAGTGAGGTGAGACACTCCTCCTCTCAGAACTCCCATTTTAGTATTCCCATCTCACCCAAAGTCAATCAAGTTATCTACAAGATCCTACAGAGATTGTCTACTTGGCTCCCATTAGAAACAACCTGGTGAGCTTTAAAGAAACACTCATGTTGGGGGTCTGATCCCTGAAATGTTAACTTCATTGGTTTTATGGTTGGGGCATTGATATTTGCTGAAAGCTCCCCAAATGATTCTAACGAGCATCTACTGTCCTCCACAATCTTCTCTCATTTTCATCAATACTCATCTTACCTTCTAGTCTCTCTTTTATTAAACCCCTCCTGGCTGTTTCTCAAATAACCAGGCACACTCCCACCTGTCTTTGTGATCTCTAATACTCCCTCTAGTGAATCTCCTTCAGGTCTTTAAAATGTCAAGCTTAGAGATCGCTGACAAATTATGAGTGGAAGGACCTTGATTAGCCTCTTGTAATCCAGCACCCCTCCTTCCCCAATCAAACTCCTCAAACTAGACCAGATTGCATTTCCCTCATATATAAGTAGATTTCCTATTGTTTGATAATTTAACCTTCATTCTGGTCATCTGAGGGTGAAAGACAAATGGTACTATAATCAAAACAACTACTGAAAGGAGTCAGAACTTGTATTCATGTATTTTCTGCATACATGCTCTTATTTAGCAAAAGTCCTCATAGACGCACCCATGTAACCTTACATACACATATACAGGAAAGGTATGTACAGAGAGACTTTGACCAGAGTTTCTAAGGTCTCTTCCAGCACAGCTACTCTATGATTCTGGTATTAAAAATTAACACTAACACAAAATTATGAAAATGATATGACAACAAAATCAAGGAATAGCTTGAAAGGATTTAGCCCCTCCATTCCCTATAACCTATCTGCCACCCTCAAATGACCTCAAAGAACCAAATAATTTTTAAAAAAAGTAATTTTTTTAAGTTAAAAAAGTGATTTTAAGCAGATATGCTGCAACAATTTTTAGAGCATGCAATTCCTTACTCCAGTCAGGGACACTGATCTCTTTTTCCTTAGGTTGTCAGATGCAAATATGACCAACAGCCCATACAACAATATCTGTCTGATGTGAATGAATCAAAATTATATCTTTGTTAGATTGGCAAAAAAATAGAACATATTTTTTGGTGTGCCGGAGAATTTTAATAATTAATTTATACATGCCATAAGATGAAAAAGGTTGAAAATCACCGAGTTAAAGCAGTGGTCTTGTTGCTCATTGAAAGTTGAAAGCCCACTGGCTTCACCTTCAGAGCACACTTGTGTCTCTGGAGCACTCCCTGTAGGAGTCTCATGCTGTGTCTTCTGGAAAAGCTTCCAGGACTTTATTGAATAAATCCATCTGTGTGATTAGGGTTGTATGACTTATCTGTGTGGTTTAAAAACACTGTCTTTTAAAAATGCAAATCCCCTTGGAAAAGGTACAGTTAAATACTGAAGACTCATTTATATTTCAGTATATGATGGTGTGTGTGTTTGTGTTTTAATCAATTAGAGTTAATCAAAATTTATAAACTGCTCTTTGAAAGACACTATTAAGAATATAAAAGGCAAGCTACCAACTGGATAGTTCACAATACATAGATTTAATACAGATCTTTGTACAGAATACAGGCAAATAATTTGATTTCTTAAATGGCAAAAGACTTAGACTCACAGAAAGAGATGTATAAATGGCCAGTAGATGCATAAAAAGATATTCAACCTCACCAGTAATTCAGTATATGATGTTTTAAGAGTGCTTGCTACCTAATAGAAGCTCAAGAAGCATTTGGAAAATAAGTGAACCAATGGGTTAATTCTTGAGTATTTTCTATGAGACAGATATGGGCTCCATGCTCTGAGAGAGACCTGATCGTGGTGATTTTAAGTTATGTCCAAGAAGAGACTAGAAGAGTTACCCCATTACAATAGAGGAACCTGAGAGGTTCTTAACATGTCCAAAGATGAGGAAGGAGCATTAGCTTATGGCATGGAGAACTTGTCTTCTGTGTTACTGGCACTGCAGCTGACAACTCTCCAGCTTCATGCATGTGTGTGAGTTTGTGTATGGGATGATCTCAGAAGAACCCACAAAAGAGCTCACTTGTTTTGTTGTAAATTCTCACCTGAGTATATGTTTTTCCATTGATTTTAGAGAGAGTGGAAGGGAGGGAGGAAGGGAGGGAGAGAGAAAGAGAGAGAGAGAGAAAGAGGGAGAGAGAGAAAGAGAGAGAGAGAGAGAGAGAGAGAGAGAGAGAGAGAGAGAGAGAGAGAGAGAGAGAGAGAGGAGCATTGATGTGAGAGAAATTGATTGGTTGCCTCCCACATATCTTATGACTATGGGGTCAGAGATTGAACCTGCAACTCAGGTATGTGCCCTTGACCTAGAATCAAACCTAAGATTTTTTTGGTCTGCAGGCTGATGCTCTGACTACTAAGAAACACCATCCAGGCAAGAACTCACCTTTAAACATATGACAAACCAGCTCAAAAGAGTATTAGTTAAGTTGAGATAGGGTTTGTGGCAAAATAGATGCAATGAATAGAAGCTATAGGAACTATCAAGACCACCCACCACTGGATTTAAGGCTTAAAATGGGTAGGTACACCATTACAACTAATTTCACCAACAGTAACCACTAGGTTAATTATATGCTCATTCTAATACATTAACATGCTAAGCAACATAACACACCATGACTGGAAATGGAAATCCCATATAAGGAAGCAAGATGGTCCACAAACCTTTGAGAAATCACCCTTTCCTGGGAAGATCCTAAATGTTCCTCCGCTCATTTGAATATCCTTCCCCATGATTAAATGAACCTTAATAAAGAAACAAATTCTGCTAACTGTGGCTGCTCTGTCTGTGGAGTAGCTCATTCTCTGTCTTACTGCTTCAGTAATAAACTCACTTTCACTTTAAACTCTGTGCAACTCACTTTCACTCTAAACTATGCTGGCTTGTGTTTGAATTCTTTCCTGTGTGAAGTCAAGAACCCACAGTAGGTCACAGACCCTTGGGTCCCCCGGACCCCTGGAATGCCTGCATCAAAGTAAGGTCTTTTTTGAACCTTCTGTCTTCTAGGTTTTTCTCTTTAACCTTGGGGTGGAAAAGAAGGGCTTGAAGTGGAATAGAGAGAACACCCTTTGCTCTTCTGTAACTGTATGTTTCCCTCCTATAGGCTTTAGCTGTGGGGAAGGAGAAGCTTAGACTTTAATTCGATTTTGGCCTTTTGATTTATTGATAAAATAAAATGCTGTTTTGTTTTTAAAATGGCTCTAGTTTTGTTTGTTTGTTTGTTTGTTGTTTTTTGAGAGTATCCATAAAAAATAGTGGGGATGGTCTGAATTTTCATCTGGAGGCAGTGGAAATACTAACCCAATAGAATAAATTTGAAGTGACAATGGGAGATAAAAATGAAGCTGTTTATAATTTTATCCCATGAGTCACACTAGTTACGTATATCTACTTCACAGCTCGGTCCTGATTAGTATGATATTGATTCTTGTGTCAGCCTGAAAATATTTCTCTGGCAAGTCAAGCACGTTTTCAGTTGGTGCTGAAATTTCACACAAATGTTATTTTTAAATCAGCATGAAATTTTAAAGGTGGATTGATTTTTTTTTTCAGTCTTTAAAAAGAAAGCCTTTTTTCAAGTAAGTCTTTACTCTAGGATGGTCACTGGATTAAATCAAATTTCTATTAGAAGGACAATCTACCAGTACCAGGCTCAAAGCTCACTTTTAAAAAACCTCACACTCACACTAAGAATACCTTGTGCTGATTTGATAAATGGAGATTACTGGTTAAGAAGGAATTGTTTTTCTTGGGCTATATTTTTTTCCCCATGAGCTACTGAGGTAATAGACAATATTGAGACTATCCTACGAAAAATATTAGTCACAGTCCCCTCAAATCATTCTCTTTACATTTAAGGCAATACAACTTTACATTTATCTGTCAGAGATACAATTTCAGCCCTTAACAGTTGTCATCATCATTTTTTATAAAATGGCCTCTTCTTGTGGGGAAGGCTTCCCAAAGTGTCCTAGTCCTTTAAGACCCGCAGCCTTGTAAACTGCAAGATAAGGACTGTCCTGGGTTTCTTTCCTTTCTTCAGATTCTGCACACAATAGGTGTCAAAGAGCGCTATTGACAGAAGGTCTGGGTGTTCCAGTCACTTGGAATTTGCCTATTGTTCCTCTTTGAAATACAAACAGCATTAACACTAATGTTCTGTGGCTTCTGCATTCCTTTCACAGCTCTCTCCTCATTGAGACTAATTACTGTAATGGACAAAGCACCCCATCTATTTTGACAGTTAAGATGGAGGAAATTGGAAATTCAAAAAGACCATAAATGACTGAGTCGGAAAAAAAAAAAAAAATCCATTAAAGCCAGTTGAAAGTCATCTCAATTCCTCAGCAATCAGTATCTCTAACTTAAAATTTTCTATTTTGTTAAAGCATAAATGAAGTGGCTTCCTTTTTTCCGTTCTGAAGATCGCAAACCCCACTTCTCTTTGCAGATGATTTTCCTACCTTTGTGTCTTAAGTGTGAATAAGAATAGGTAATCTTTCCCTTTGTCATCTTGGAAATGAATTTTTTCCTTGTGCCTTTGAGAGGATGAATAGAGGCGGGAATATGAAGAGCTGGTGAGTGGGGCTGTTTATTTCTCAGCTGTAAGATTAATAACATAAGCAATTTTCACAGTTATTACATTTATTAGTAGGAAGAGCCTTAGGCAAAATGGAGAAAGTCATCTTTGCTACCCATGTTGCTTTATTTTGTCACCTTTGTTAATCTCCTTTTCAAACTTCTAGAACTTGGTGCCCAAACCTTTCTGCTACCCCTTAGATGCCCAAGCCCAAACCTACCCTCAGGCATACACATCAGAATTTCTTCTGGTGAAGCTTTGTTACAAAATTTTCTTGCCTCCTTTCTTTTTGTTCCAACTTCTTATGTATTCTGTCCTCCCAGGCTTTGATGGGAATGTGGCTAATAAATATGAACTCCTCCATTTAAGGTAGCAATGACCAATTATGACTCAATGTGTTACAGAAGTGTTGCATCAGATGCACATTTAATGTAAGTAATTTGAGCATGAATACAGGGTTTGGATATTGAGGAAGAGAGCGACACACAGAGAGAAACAGAGAGAGAACACAAGCTGTAATATAGTGTCTTTCCCATTGTACTAGTCAGCTCAGGCTCTGCAGAAACAAAGGACTATGAACAGGGAGGCGAAAACAATAGACATTTATTTCTCACAGTTCTGGGGGCTGGAAGAACCTAGATGGTTCTGGTGAGAACTCTCTTCTTAGCTTGCTGATGGCCACTGTCTGGCTGTCTTCACACGAAGAAGAAAGGTTTCTTCTTATAAGGCCATATATCACACTGGATTAGGACTCCACCTTATGCTTTTATTTAACCTTAATTTCCTCCCAAAGGACCTACCCTATAGTCACACTGGGGGTTAGAGCCTCAATATGTAAACTTTGGAGACACACAGTTCAATCCATAGTGTTCATTCTGCTCCATCTGTGGATGATTGAGACTGAACAAGACTCTGTGTGTGTGTGTGTGTGTGTATGTGTATGTGTATGTGTGTGTGTGTGTGTGTGTGTGTGTTTACCTGTTTCTCTTTAGTCAGTATCAATTTCTGTTTTCAGAGTATTAATGTTTCATTGGACTGAGCTTAAATTATAAAATTTAAATAGATGTATATTTCCTAAAGTATGACCAACTATTTCATCTGAGGATCAGCTGAAGAAATAGTTCTCTCTGTTCCAATAGTATTGGAGAATGAAATAAAATGCACTGATCTGTTGAGAAATGGCAACTGAGCATGCTATGTACTTCATGGGCGACTTAAGGTACTTTCAATGGTTAATTTTGTCTGATTTTTCACATAAGGAATTACCTTTAGAACTAAACAGGACTTCATTTGAATTTTAATAATTTGACTAGTGCTTCTTAGGATGTATTTGGGTAATGAGACCTGGAGATACTTTGAAAACATGCATAGGCAATGATTGTAGTAATAACAAAACTATTTTTTAATATATTATTTTGTGGTATGTGAAATGATTTTATAACTCTTTCATAAAAAAAAATCAAGGTACAAATTCCAGGTGACTTGTTTATCCATTTAGTCAGGAAGATATTTATTCATGTACCTTGGGAATAGTCAATAGGTTCTACATGGTGGAACAGATGCTTTCAGATGTACTCCTATGGAGATTTGCTTTTTTTCTAAGTAAAAGCTCATTCTCAAGAGAATAATCCCCACATGGGAGGTAGTTGTAGGAGAACAATTTATTTAGCTTTTACTTATTCAGGAAATATTTGAGTGCTGACTAAATGCCAATACTATTCTAGGATCTAGGGACCACTTGAGAACAAGACCAACAAGGCCTTGTTCTAATGGAGTGCACACAGGGTGAGGAGGAATAAGGGCAATAAATAAATACAATAATCGAATACCAGTTGGCAGTATATTGGGCTGACATTACAGGGTACCTGGATTGCTGCTTTAGACTGAGCAGTTAAGGAAAATCCTTCAGATTTAAGGCCAACTATGAATGACGCAGAGTCAGTCATGCAAAGAAAAGGAAGAGCACATTGCTACCACAAGGCATGGCTAGGAGAAAGGCTTATGGTGTAAACACACTAATTTATTTGAGGACTAGGTACAAAACAGCATGTCCATCTGCAGCCACTCTTTTCAATTTCAAGAAAGATCTTAAGTACTGATCTTTCTTAAGAATATCTGCAGAAATTTGTTCAGTAACAAATTAGAGATGGCAGTAGGTCAAGCTGTACAATAGATCCAATTATACAGAGCAGTTGAGGAAGACTGTTCAAACTGTATAGTCTGAACTAGTGCAAGGAGACAGACTTCTAAGAGACTGCTCAGTCATGGGCAAACCAGACAGTGGTCACTCTAGTCCAGGGGTCTTCAAACTACGGCCCGCGGGCCACATGCGGCCCGCAGAGGAGTCTGATCCGGCCCGCCAGGTTTTTTGGGCAGTGAGCGCAGCCGAGGTGTTACAGTAGGAATTAGTACTAGTTCATATAGTCCGGCCCTACAGCTCTCTGAGGGACCGTGATCTGGCCCCCACTTTAAAAAGTTTGAGGACCTAGTCATTCACCTTTTTGGACGACTGACTCTTCGGCCAAAGTGTTTTGATTTCAATATGTGTTTTTTGTGTTCTTTATTTTCTTTGGTGTTTCATTACCATTGTATTTACTTAACAGACTCTTAGATAGTACTTAGTATCAACCAGCCCCTATTTTAAGCTTTTTCAAGTATTTACTTATTTAATCATTTGTATCTGAGGTAGGCACTGTTATTATCCCTATTTACAGATGAGAAAATTGAGGCAGGGAGAGGTTAAGCAAGTTGCAGAAGGTTCAGTGGAGAAGCCTGGATTCTGATTCTAGAACCTAAGCTGTTAACCACTTCCGTTATGTTGCCTGTGTATAGTGTATATATTCTAATTAGTAGTATCTGGAATCAAGATGAGAATTCCACTTTAAGTTCTGTCACTGATTTAAAATTTGACTTTGTTCTGTGCATCTGAGATTGGTGAGATGTATCCTGAGACAAATACTTTAATGAGGTGGTTAAGGGCCTTGAGCATTATGGGGAAAGGATGCTATGAAAGGCAGGAGAGTAATATTGGAAAATGATACCCAATGTTGAATTTTCCAGGGTGTGTCTTTGGGATTCCTGTTTTTTACTTTTGCTCTTACTGATTTGTCATATCAAATATGTACATATACCTCCACCCATCTGCACCACTAACCATATTGAAGTGCCTCGGGCGATAGTGGCAAAATCATACAACTATTAATAAAGGCTTATAGCAGAGCCACTTACCAGTAGCCAAGAGACTGACAAAGCTGCCTGCGTGTGCTTTTGGAATGGAGAGGTTCTGATTTTAAAAGGGTTACTTAATTCAAAATACAATATGATGTTTGGGATATAATAGGATGTTTGGGATGTAGGGTGATCTGACAGTTATGTGACTACCCAAATCCACAGATAGAAAAATTTTCCTATCAGACCTCTTCCATGTTCCTTCTTTCGAAGCAACCAGCTCATTCTAAAGATAAATATTTGATTAGAGTATCACCCTTATGAATTCATTAAACCTTAATTACCTCCTAAACACCCTGTCTCCAAACTGTCACATTGTGGGTTAGGAAAATTTGGGAAAGACATAATTTTGTTTATAGCAGTGATATCTTTGTCTGGTTTTGGTGTCAGGGTGGCCTCATGAGTTAGGAAGTATATTTTGGAGGAAGGGATTGTGAAGTTTGGTATTAAATCTTATTTAAATGTTTGCTCATGTTTTCTTTGCTATTTTAAATATTTTATCTTTGTATTTGATTTTCAACATTTTGATGTGTTTGGGTATGAATGTATTTATGTTTATTTATGGAGTTTACTAAGCTTCTTGAATGTGTTGGTGTGTTAATATTATTCATCAAACTTGAAATATTCCAATCATTATTACTTTGACAGTTTTTTTCACTTTTTTTCTCTCGATTCCTCTTTTATTTCCTCTCATGTTATGCTTATGTTGATGCTTTTAATTGCATTCCATATGAGATTATTTATGTTTACTTAATTCTTTTTTGTCCCTTTGTTCTTTAGATTGTATAATTTCTATTGATATGTATTAAAATTCACCGATTCTTTCTTCTGTCAGCTCAAATCTATTGATGAGCCACTCAGTTATTGTGCTTTCTAACTCCAGAATTTTTATTTGGGTTTTTAAAAAAATAACTTTCATGTTTTTATTGATGTTTTTTATTTTATAAGACATTGTCATCACATCTTCCTTTCCTTTTTAAGCAAGGATTCTTTTAAATCTTTGAACATATTTATAATAGGTACTTTGAAGTCTTTGTCACTATGTCTAACACAGAACCTTCAAAGGTAGTTTTTGTTGCTTGCTTCCCCGCCCTCCTCCACACCCCCCTCCCCCCCATGTAGGTCATAGTTTCCTGTATTTTTGCATATATTGTATGTTTTTGTTTAGTATTGGGCATTTTAAAGAATATAGCAATTTGCTCTTACTTTCTTCCAAATAAAATGAAGTCCCCAGGAAAAATTTCCAAAGCTCTCTGTTTTATACCTGCCTTTCCTTCTGAGGCAAACCTCTGTAATTGCTCCAGATGTAGGTCTGGAGAGAGTGGCCAACATCCCTTAGGGTGCTGTGCTCTGCAGCTTCTATTGGCCTTCTCAGCTTGTATGTCTTGGTCTGGCACCTCTGCTCTATGAATGAGCTGAAGCAAGAGTGATCTTGGTCTCTGTATTAAAGGTGTGTAAGTTTAAGAGAGAGCTTATACCCTATGAGTGAGGGCTAGTTAGAGGAAGAGACCCCCAGATCTCAAAACTGTTCTTCCTGGAGTAGAACCTCTGCAATTCAGATCATGGTGGGTGGGTAGATGAGTGATGGAAAATACTGGCAGCCTGACTCTCCTGAAGAAATACCGTCGCCCTCAGTTGGGAGCTGGGAGGAAAGGGAACTCTAGTTTTTGGCTGCACATACCTGGACTGGCACATCCATCATGTTGAACTGGGATAGAGGTTTGTGATTCAAATGCCACAGACTTTTCCTATTCCTACCAAGATTTAGGAGATTTTCTTGAGTGAATATTTCTTAATTTCAGTATTTCCTTAAACCCATTTCCAGAGTTTTGTTTATTTATTTTTGTTCAATATTTTTTTCCACACCTTATGAATGCTTCACTGGGGAGAAGGTCTTAGAGCTCCTCATGCTGCCCTTCAGAAGTCATCTTCCTATACACTTAATTTTTAAGCCTACTATCTTTATTAATCCTTAGAACAACCTTACAGTGAGGTAGTAAGTGTCAGATCCAGAATTTGAATCCAGACACTTGATATAATACCTTGCTTGTGGCAAGTGCTTAATAATATTTGTTGAATAAATTAATAAACCCAAAGTATCAGAATAGAATTTAGGGAGAAAAGTTTTCAAATAAAGGGTGTTAAAATAAAGCTCTTGTTTTTGAATTGAGGGGGATATCATTAAGCATTTTTGTTGTTGTTGTTGTGGAAGAAATATGCAATTTTAAAAAATTGCAGAATTCTTAAACTTTGTACCTGAACTATTGGTCTTTGTGACCAAAATATGCCATACAGAGAGTTAATTAACTCCCCCGACACATACTATTGTAATGGTCCTTAAATCAGTTCATTGTGAAAGATATTTCATTTGGTGACTTCACATTTAGAGCAAAACCCTTGGAGGAGAAGTAGCTACTTAATGTTATGCCATTGGAATTCTGACACCATGGGGCATATTTGGGAAAGTCAGTGGGAGTTTTATTTGCATGAGCGCCCAGTGGGACTGGTGGAAATGAGAATGACAAGTGAATGGATGAAGGTAAAGAGAATGAGCCTTTCCTGAACATAAGAGGCAGGGAGCTTACTCTGGAATGGTGAGGCCTAGTTCAGGAAAACAGGCTGCTGGTTTGGACTTCTATGCTGTGGTGTTACACATATTGTCTTCTATCCTAACACTTGGAAAGAACATGTCCCCAAATCTTCAAAAGATGGTTTCTAAAGGCAAGTGAAAGAATGAGAGAGAAAAGGAGTGAGGGAAAGGGAGAGAAGAAGAAAGGAGAAATGAAATGACTGGAAGAAATATAACTAGGGATATTGTAAGCTTTCTTGGCCTTATGTAGTCTTATGTGTAGAAATGAGAATATTGGCAAGGAGACCTATGAGAAATCGATGAAGTCAGTGTGACAAAGTCAAGTCCCAAAGCTTTGTCTTGCTGAGCTCATGCTATTGGATTTAAATCAAAGGCATAAATTGAGTTGTGGGATGTATTCTAGAGGTCTGTATTGAATTGGAAAGAATGATGTTAACATGGTGACTCATCGCAGCTACCCAATTTTGCAGCACATAGAGCAGTAGGGGTGTAATTTCCAAAGAACCTGATGCCAGTCAGTAACATGAAAAAAGATGCAAGGCAGTGAATAGGAGTTTCAAGGGTGTGAATAGAAGTAACCCCAGCAATGACAAAGGGAAAGTTTAGTAGCTAAGTGGATAATCCCAGAGCCACACCAGCAAAGAAGGAACCTGGAGAAGTGGCTTTATTTTCTAACTAGAGGCCCAGTACGTGAGTAGGATCCTAGCCTGCCATCAGGGCCATGTCCGCCACTCTGTGACCCTCACACACTCTGCCCATGACACCTCGCACATTCTGTGGAAGCTGCAGGCACCCTGCCCCGCCCGCCCGCCACAAGAGCTGCTGCTCCATTGGTCATGATGTTGTTATGATGTCACGACTACAGGCCTTTTATGATATAGATTATTTCTGATGGAGGCTTCCAGTCCAAAATTCTGGCTATTATCCCTCCGTCACTCAATGGTGCCTCAAGCAAAGGACAGGTCAAAGGTATTGTCTTTGGCAAAGTGGCTGAAATGGGAAAAAGAGAAGGTGGAGACATTTTACACTCTGATTATTTCTGTGCTTTTTAAATTTTTCTTTTTTATGCTGCCTTTTGTCCATTCTTTTGCAAGAACACTCTGTCTCATGCCTGTTAACACCTGAAGCTGGATTCCAGGATTTGTGATTATATTTTTATCTGTCTGGTTCCTCACAGAGTAGGTAATCTTTCTCTTTGGGCCATAATAACTGTGGTGCTGCAGTTTCCTAAAAATGAAATCAAGTTAAACCTGGACATGAAAATGCTTCCTACATTGAGTGGAAGCCTTTAAAAGCAACCATGGTTGTTTCAGTCCCATTCAACTCCCAAAGCTAGTAGCAGTAGCAGTCCGCCAGATGAAAATAGCCTAGTCTGTAGATGGGAACATTTCTAAGACCTCAAGACTGTATTTCAAATGCTGCCAGTTGAAGTCTCCTGCACCACTAAGAATTGTATTCTCCTACTCTGTGTAATTTAGAAAACTCCAAAAAGCACTTTTGGAAAACTGAATGGAACAGACAACCCTTACAAAGTTGGCTGATAATTTAGAGATAAAAAAACTTTCTTACCTACCACTAATGGGTTAAAAGTATTTCTTTAGATTTTTTCCCCCCCTGCCCTCAGCATATCTTTAAATGACATGCACAGATGTTTGCCTTCACTTTCTCACATCCTCACCTTGGGCATTCACTGCCTAGGCACTGGAGATTTGGTCATCACATGAGTGATTACAAAATATTCAGCCAAGTCCACTGTCCTTTGGCACCTCTAGCTCTTGTGTGGGTCACTGGATAATTAGATATTTGAAAAGCACCTTGAAATAAGGGCTATAAATAATCCCTTTCTCCAATTTTAGAAAGCTCCATGGAAAGAAGGGTCATTGGAAAAAATCCTTGGATCACCTGCATGAAAGACTTGCATTTGTTTTCCTAGGAATAATTTCATGAGAGGGAATGTGTACAATGGAAATAGTCCCGAAGAAGTGGAGAATGGGGATTTGGTCTTGATTCTGTCACTAACTAGCTCTGTATTTTCAGGGAAGTCCTTTCTCCTCATGAGCTTCTATATGTAGAATGAGGATTGAACTTGAGGATTTTAAAGATGTTTTTTGAATATTTTGTGAATACTTATTTAACCTCTGTGCCACTTTTAAAAATGTTTTCTCAGCCTGTCTAACTTGTGGTTCCTAGACTGTCACTAGGTCAGTGGTTCCTCAGACTTTGTAAGAACTCAGGAAGCCTGGACTGAGCAAGTACTTGAACACTTAAGGTTCCAAGTTTTCCATTAAGGGAGAGAGGTTGGTGTGGCACACCAAGGCAGAAAAGAAGAATTGGTGTCTAAGAGAGGAGCTGGCACAGACAGCATGTAAGATGTTAGCTCGCTGTCTGGAATTGTTAAATATGTAACAATCCTTGCCACAAGATCTACTGTTCATAGAAGATCCAGAAGAGAGATATGTTCATGGCAGAGGAAAAACGGTAATTGAGGCAGTGGGCTCTGAAGTTGGACAGATGTAGGAGCTACTGTAGCATAATCGGTTGGCATGTGGTATTTATATGAAATCAGACAGATCTGAGATTGTGACACCAAGTTGTCATTTACTGGCTTTGTGTCTCTGGGAAAATTTATTAACCTCCTTAAGCCTCAATTTCTCTATTTGTAAAATGTGAGTATCCCAGAAATTATCTGATGATTATTGGGAAAATTATGTATGTAGTGTGTGCTTAGCATGCTATCTGGGAAACAATTAACAGTGTGCATTAACTCTTATTCCCATTTTTATTAATAAGTTTACAGGATGATAAAGTTTGAGTTTACCTTATGTACTATTTAATAAATATCTATTACTTTTAGCACACTATAGATAAAAAAAGTTAAAACATGGATTTATTTCTAAAAAAATGTAAGATCCTATTTTTGGCACAAAATGTTTGGTTGTCTATTACTGTGCTGAGTGTACATACTGCAGATTTTGTTTTTCTTGGGGAGCTATTTGAAAGGCAATATATAGAATGCAGTAGTTCACCTATTTGCTTATCAGAACAAAATACAACAAAGCCATGTTTACCAGTTATCTACTATTTTTACCTGAAGTCTTATGAATACTATCATGCTGTAAAAAAAGTGTTTAAAAATTGTATTGTTTATAAAAATATTTATGGGTACATATATTTTAATTATATTGACAAAGTTAGCAAACCATTATATTGACATTGTTAGAAATTCTCTAGTTTAAAAATTATATCCAATTGGATTTTGTTCCAAAGATCACTGGTGATCCTATATAAAAGGGTAATATGCAAATTGACCCTAATGCCATAACAACTAGAATGATTGCTGCTTGATCCCCCTGGCCAGCAGGCTCCCATCACCTGATGGCGAATGGGGAGCCAGGGAGGGTGGCAGGGGATGCAGGCAGCGCTAGGTTAAGGCCCTCCACCCCACCCATCACCCCACATACAGAGGACAACCTGTGGCGGGTGCAAGGCCAGCAAGTGGGCAGGAATGGCTGATCTCTTAGTCCCTCCCCCTGGCCAGCAGGCTCAGATCGCCTGCTGGCGAACAGGGATCTGGGGGTGGGTGGTGGTGGAGAGCTGAGCTGGCTGCTGGCAGCTGGGGAAGATGGCCCTGATCACAGGCCAGACCTAGGGACTGTACCTGCACACAAATTTCATGCACTGGGCCTCTAGTGTAATAATAATCCTTGAAGTTTAAGCCTTAGAAAAATTAAGCTGAATTCTTAAAATATTTCTTAATCACATAAATTTGGAACTCTAGGTCCTTAATTCACATATCATTTTGGCATTGGGGTTCTCAGGGTGTGTGGATATCAGACACCTGGCAGAGATGGATTAGGTATAAATCCAGCCAGACGCTTAGTGCCAGATGGCTCTCAGCGCAGTTTCTCCAAACTTGGAATGTGTAAAAAGTTATATGCTCAGAGGCTGAAACCTAATCTATTATGGACATATGTGCACTGAGTTTGGGGAATCTATGGACACCAAGAATAGTGCTGTGTATCTAATACTGGATGAGGATCTGTGGTCTAGCATGACCTTTAAATGATCAAAATCTGCCTCTCCTAGGCCTCTAGGTGATTTTTCCAAGACAATAGAACTTGGGTACTATGAATACACAATTTAATTTATTCCCATTCCATGTATTTATTGGCCAAGCTTCTTATTTGCCAACTTCCTTAACACCCAGCTTTAATTTGAATTGTCCCTTCTAACTTCAGTGGGTCAGTTTCTCTTATTTATTCTCAATCAGAGAAACTGTTGTCCTAAGAGCTCCAAAAGTTAGTTAGAAAACACTGTCTCCCATACAGAGAAACTCTAGTTGGCTCTTGTAGTCAGCCATTGCACTCAGTGGTAGGCAAAGGTTCCCAGACATTCCTCGTGACTGAGGGAACACATCACAGAAATGTGCCTACTAACCAGGATGCCTGAAACTAGCGTCTCTTCTCTTACCCTCTAAGATTCAATCCAGCTGATCATCCTGAATCAGAAAGTTTTGTCTTGGGGGTTTCCTTTATCTGGAAGCTCCAAAATACTAAGATTATGGTAGAAAATACATTATGGAGACTAGAGAAGAATCCTTTAGCCTAGATCAGTGGTCAGCAAATCTCAGCTCTCGAACCACATGAGGTTCTTTGGCCCCTTGAGTGTGGCTCTTCCACAAAATACCACATGCGGGTGCGCATGTATAGTGCAATTGAAACTTCATGGCCCATGCGCAGAAGTCGGTTTTCTGCCTGGGCGAGTCTATTTTGAAGTGGTGTTAGAAGCAGTGGGGGTGTCCATTGGTCAGGCAACAGGAGCTGTGGTTTGCTGACCACTGGCCTAGATGGTAAGCTAGCAAGCATGTTTATTATGTAACAGGAATAGTACCATGCACTGGTGATATAGCTATTTGCTCGTGGGATTTATAGTCCAGTAGACAGGTGCTCCCCCTGAGTATGTCAGGAATAGATGGGGCTTAGAGGAATAGATATTTCCTTTAAGGCAGACTTCCTCACTAATGGCACTATTGACATTTTGAGCCCTACATTTCCTTGTTGTGGGGAGCTGTTCTATGCATTATCTGATGCATGCCAGCATCTCTGGTCACTGCCTACTAGATGCCAGTACCAATGCCAGACATTGCCAAATGTCCCTCAGGGTCACAATTATCCCCAGTTGAGAACCACTGTTATAAGACCATGCATTCTACTCTTCAGGCTTCTCTAAAGTCACATGGGAAGGGGCTATTTTCTCAGTTTTCATTCAGGGTTCGGGGTCCACATATCCCTCAAACCATGTTTGAACACTTTGGATACGTTGTCAAGATTCTAGAGCAGCTTTCTTCAAGCTGATGTTTTACAAATGTTGTTCTCTAGAGTGTTAATTGATGCACGGTTAAAACAGCGTCCTATTGTCAGGCACACTGGGTACTTGCTGATTTAAAAAAGTTAGATTTCTTAGCTGCAAAACTTCTTACTCCTTTTGAAATGCTCAAGTGAATTGTAACTCTCCACAACAGGACATAGTGCTCAGTATCCCCAAACATTTCAGTTGCAAATCCCTTTTACACATGTTTATTTGATGTTTTTGAGCATAGAACTCTGCAGAACACAGTTTGGGAAATGGTAGCTAAGGATATTCAACATTAACTCCAGTGCTCACTTGTTGGCCTAAGAAGAGTTCTCCTCTGAAGTCATTTGAAGGAAATGTAGCAGCAGGTATGAACAATAGGAGGTAGAGCAGCAAGGTGGTTGAGCTCTGGAATCAATCTGGTTTTCCAAATCACAGCTCTACCACTTCCTCCTTCTGTGTCCTTGGTCAGGTTACTGACGCTATCCTATGCCACAGTTTTATCTGGGAAATGCAGGTATGCATGGTGCTACTCCAGTGATCTTTAATGAGGATTGAATGAGTAAACAGATGTAAAGCATTTAGAACATCGCTTAGCCTAGTAAGTGCTCAACAAATGGTAGCTTCTGTCCTTATTATTAAGCCTTACAACCAGTATGGTGCATCCAGAACTCAGTTTTATGAGATTATCTTAGTTAGGGACAGAAGAACTGCTCTAGCATGTTGAAGGAATCTGTTTATTTGACTGATGCTCTGGTACGTGGGACAGTTTCCCATATACAAGAGAGAACTGAAAAAACAGTCCTGGCTAAAAAACACTTAAAGACCATTTTAGTATAGAAAATTCCAAAAGAGATTGGTGAAAAAATGAATTTTACTTTCTATTCCCCATTCTGGTATGTTCAGAGCATTGGCTTTAAATGCTAGCTTGGATTCTTCGCAATTGACCACTTGTCTAGAAAGGATATGGCAAAACCAAGATGGGTTTTGATTTCTCGGTATGATTTTCAGAAAGCTAGTGATTCTGCTGTAGTAAACTGGTTGTTAATTAATAACTGGAGAGGAGAAAAGGGAAGCTGCAATTTAGACAAATGTCCAATAAGGTCTGGGTGACATGAGAAGACACTTACCTGTCAGTCATACCTGGGAACAAGTATTGGCCAGAATAGGCATGGCCACTGCAAGGATGCGAAATCTGAGATACATAAGCTCCTGAACAAAAGGAATTCTCTCTTGGTGCTCTTGGCCCTCTAGCGCTCCTGGCTTGCAGGGCTTGCATGCTCTGCACTCCCACACATGGCCCACAGACCTGTGGACTCCACACAATGGATTAATGGGCTCTAGCTCTCCTGATAATACATTGGACCCAGCTCTACCATGGGACGAAAACTCTGGACACTGGCTTTGCTTTTAGCTCTATTGAAGTCCCAGGTGCACATTTCCCAGGACTGGATTGAGGGAAATGGGACTTCGGAAACCAAGGGATATAATTTGTCCTAAATAAAAATCATTCATTCTGTGTGAGTCTTAGAAAATTCCTTTTCTCAAGATATTGCCAGTTCCCCACTCCCACCAGCAAAGGAGGAATTTCACCCATGAAATCCTCTGGTAACACTAGCATAGAAGTCCTTATAGGATCACAAAAGATGATGAGGGTGTTCAATGAAAGGAATGGGTAAAATGCTTTAGGTAGTTACTCTCAAGCTCCAGTTTTCTCTAATAGAGGAAGCCTTAGGTGAAGAGCTAACAGAATTACCTATTTAATTCCCTGCATTGCAGGCATTCTGTCATAGGTGAGGCCGCTGAATCAACTATACATTTAGGCCTCATTTAGATTTGTGAACCAATGAGAAGATCTTGCACTTAGGAAGCTTAGATCATAGAAAGTTGTACATGGAAAGTTGTCTCTTTGGAGTTCCTCCTGTTCCTCTTCTCCATCAGTAGTACATGGAATTTTGTTAAATATCTTTGTGATCCAATCCCTCCTTTATATCAAGTTTTTCAGTATCTGGTCTCCTCTCCCCAGCAAACCCGCATCTCTATCTTTAACCCTTTAGGCTTTACACATTTCCTCTGGACCAGGGGTCCTGTCTTGTCCCTTATAAAGCCTTTTGGAACCTGTTCATGAGTTCTGAAAGGGTCTTATTTCTTCTGATAAGGCCAATAAAGCTAATACTACCTTATTCTGCTCAGATATGCTCAAGGACTCACTACTTCAACTGAGGTATCAGGTACAACTTAATGGAGGAGGTACATTTGAACATGTTGGTTTGCATGGTTTCTCTTCACTCACATTCCATGTGTTGGGTCATCCTTGGCTAATACATAAAGCCTGCCATTCATTGTAACTCACAGAATTTTCCTTGTATACTTTAGTCCAGTAATTGCCTCCCCTTATATCTGCAGTGAGATGAATTAATACGCCCTTCTTTTATTTCCTATAATTTTTTACCTTATCCCCAAAACAAGGTGGCAGAATATAAAAGACAAAACCATTAATTATGCCTGAGTTATTCTGAAGAATAGGTCTGGAACTAAGATGCAGAGGAGAAATGAGTTGTTCAAGGCATGCAGCTAAATGGACCATTGCCCTTCTGGACCATAAAAAAGTTAGTATATGATGAGGATAGCCCCTTGCTATGCTTATTTTCTTGGGCTCTGGGATCTGATCCTGACAGAGTGCTATTTACATTTGACTGACAAGGCCAGGTAGAAGGTGGTTGGAATTGGCTCCAAACTTTCCACGCTTGGAGGAGTCAGCAACGGCTGGTATTGTAAAATGTGCTCAAAACTCAAACTCATTCTTAAAGTGATTTCTTAGAAATGAACACATGGCAAAGGTAAAGGATTCCTGTTTTATCTTGTTTCTTTCTTCTAGTTCAGACAAGTAGAAAGAGAAAATTCAATAATTTCTGGAGATTTGTCACCTCACATTCCTTCACAGGGAGTTTAGGAATCATGAGAGCTTTTTCTTCTTCTTCTTCTTCTTCTTCTTCTTCTTCTTCTTCTTCTTCTTCTTCTTCTTCTTCTTCTTCTTCTTCTTCTTTGCTAAGAAGTTTTAAAATTGGTTAAATAAATAGGAGCAGCTTCTAAAAAATGTCCACAGAGATCCTGCAGGGTCACCTTTTATAAGGCAAAATTTGTGGTGCAAGATGTTTTCAGGAATTGGAGAAGCTAAAGACAATAGATTTGTATGTTTTTAAAAAAAATGGGTAGGTATAACCACAACCTGTTTGGCTCAGTGGATAGAGCATCGGCCTGCGGACTGAAAGGTCCCAGGTTTGATTCTGGTCAAGGGCATGTACTTTGATTGCAGGCACATCCCCAGTAGGGAATGTGTAAGAGGCAACTGATCAATGTTTCTCTCTCATTGATGTTTCTGGCTCTCTATCCCTCTCCCTCTCTCTCTGTAAAAAATCAATAATATATATATATTTTTAAAAGGGTATAATTTTATTGTCCAGTGAAAACTAGCTCCTTGAGTCACCTTCGATGGCTGGACTGCCCTGGAACGTTAAGCATTCATCAGATGGTTTGCAGAGTTTTTTGAACTTTTCTTCCTAGTGGGAGTTGTGGGGAAGGGAGGTGGGATTGCAATGGCAGCAGGTGGGAGCTCAGAGGACACCAAGGATGCGTTGTGGAAGACAAGCATGCTTGAGTCAGAATTGTCTCTGAGTTATGACAAAACAATACTAACTTAATGCATAAGAAGAACTGTCTGTTGTGGATAGATTCCTATTTTCCACAATAATATTTTAACAACTTTATCTTGATCAAGGTTCATATATGCACCAGCACATTTTCAGGAACACTAATAGAAGAAAAGATGCAACTTCCTTCTAAAAACTTCATTAAAAAACACAGCAAAGATTATCCAGACGCAGTCAGAATGCTTCATATTTCATTTTAAATAACTGCTTTGCGGGTGTTGAATGCTTCTTTGCAGTACCTCTGGTACTACCAGAAGTGATTTGTAAGGAAGCACAGGAGAGAAAGTATCCATCTTGAGTTAATCCAAGCCCCGCAGGATGGTGCACACTCTAGGAATAACAGCGGTTTCCTAGTTAGGCAGCAGATGCTGTCTGTCTTGCCTCCAAATGATTGTGTTGATAGATCTTTGTAGTGTGAGTCAAATATTAAAGGCATAGTGAGAAAAAGCAACTCTGGAGTTTTTTTTTTTTTTGAAAGACCCTTATTTAGTTGTTTGAAAATAAAGAGTTGGAAGATGGATCTGTCGTTTTTTACATCTGGATCCAGCAATGCTTAATGGGGAAGGTATATTCATTTACATGCATTAAATTGAGTTCTTTAATGAGGGAAAGCAAAGTAAGAAAGAGAAAGAACAAAAATGCTGTCACTTAGGTTCCATTACTTATTAGGACATTTAGGATTCTGAATTTTTTTTCTATCAGGTTTCTGAAAACATTGTAAACCTTCAGAAAGAGGCATTTGATCAATAGAATGTTATCTCTAAGGCTTTCAAGCCATTGCTAAAAAAGAAAAAAAGAGGAGGAGGAGGCAAGTAAGAGAAAAGGAAAAACTCCAAGGAAATAGGAAAGCACATGTCAGAACTCCAGAGGTTAATTCAGCTAAAAGCCTCAGGAATTTTGCCATGAAACATGCATTAGAAAACAGAGAAGGCATAGCTGTGGTAAATTAAAGGTGGATGTTTGTGTGGGACGTGTCTGATCTGGTGAAATAAGCTTGAAGACGCACACGCTCAGATCCACAAGAATGATTTTAAAGGCCAGAGTAGAGTTATGATCTGATGGTGCTGAACTTAAAATCTGCTTTGGTCTTGGGACCAGCTATAAAAACTTTAAGCTATTTAAATCGTAGTAATAATGGCTTTATATTTCAATCATTAAATCAGGCAATTAGGCAGACAATTGATTTAGTCATCACAGCAGCTCTTCAAGGTGTTTGCTATTTCATAGTATAGATGTGAAATCAAGGTGAAGAGAGTCTAGGCAACTTCCCAAGGTGCCATAGGAACCAGTCCCTCAGCGCCAAAGCCCATGGCTCTTGTGGCAGAGGAAGGGATTTCTGTTCAGTCTCTTTCTGAGCATCAGGAAGACTGTTTCCCAGTTTCCTTGCCATGAGACCAAGTTCTGGCCAATGCGCTGGGAGCAGAGGTCACCTGTGAGATTTCCAGGCTGAAGCAATTCAGAGATCACGTTCCTTATCCTGGTTCACTCTTCCCCTTCTATTGGTACTGCAAAGTCTGTGTTTTGAAGATATCAGTGTCTCAAGATGGAAGAACTCTTAGTCAGAATTTATGGAAGTTACCAAGAAAATCCTTCCAACACAAATTTTTCTGTGATGCAGGCAACAAAGAAACCTTTGCTCTGTTAAGCCCCTACATTTTAGGATGTCATGTTTGTTCTGACAGCATAGCCTATCCTGTCTTGACTAATACATTTTACCATTTACACTTTACCTCACCTCCTTTAAGTTGTAGCTGTTAATACAGAATACCCCATGTTTTATTGTTATACACGCAGAGTTAGTAGATAATAAAATAAGTTGAATGAAATATCTCTAGGAGTGTCAGATATTCTATAAGACACAATTAGAATGGCAGTTTTGGCCTGCAAATAATGCCTTTGGAGCTATCATCAAACTTGGTAGTCCAGGGGTCTGCTCCTCTAATTCACTGGTTTGACATCTCTTTTGTCTCCATATGGCTCATGGTCTCTTGTCAAAGTCACTCTAATCAGCATATCTATGAAGAAGGCCAAACTGTGAATTAAACTAGTCCTCTTTCCCTTCAAATAACTTTCAAGGAAAATCTGAAGTACTATATACTCCTTGACCTATTTGATTACTCAACACGTTTGATTTCAGGAGATAGATTTAATAGAAGAGGAAATTTATGACACACTGGTTCCGTTAATGAGCACATATAAGAGGTTGGACAGCTGTTGTATCCCAAGTGCAGAGGGTCTAACTTACCAGCATTTTACAGGTGGGAACAGGAGGTTATCCTTTCTTTTGTAGAGGCCAGCTATTACTAAACCTGGTATCTGACACCTTGCCCTTCACTAGGTATTCCAAACCCTGTAATAAGGAACACTCCAAAATTTTATTGATAGGTAATAACCTTTAACTTCTTTGTAAGTTAACAACTGTCCTCTTGATTATGAAATGCTGATTGTGTGAATTGCTGATGCAGGGGGACAACTTCTTCCCAGGACAGCATCATAAGTGGGATGTGGCAGTGGTAGCTGATTTAGAGATGGCCAGATAAAATACTTCAACTGATATTAGGGTCTTGTTAAAAAAAAAAAAAAATCTTAATTTAGAAAAACTTTTCTGCTGAAACTGGTTTGGCTTAGTGGATAGAGCGCCAGTCTCTGGACTGAAAGGTCCAGGTTCAATTCCAGTCCAGGGCATGTGCATTGGTTTCAGGCACATCCCCTGGAGGCAGCTGATTGATGATTCTCTCTCATCAATGTTTCTAACGCTCTATCCCTCTCTTCCTCTCTGTAAAAAAATCAATAAAATATATTTTTAAAAAACTTTTCTACTTCAACACTTTCTTCTATTAATTCCATCTGTTGTTTAATGACTTCTAGATCAGGAACACATGCCGCTGGAGCTTTGATTTGAATACTTTCTATTCCAGGTTTCTCTCTAATGTAGTCATTTATATATCTTAAACACATTATCCCCCAGAACACGTATCTTTGACGAGGGTAGACTCTAATTACATCTTGCTGCAACGGTAAGAAGTTGAATGAAGATATATGATCTATACATTCAGGAGAAAGAGGATCTGATGCTTCTGGAAGGATAATTAAAGGGTTTGATTTTTTGTTCCCCCACCCCCACATGACTGTTGCCATCAGAAACCTCATGGTTTTTATTCTTCTAAATAGATTAGACATATGTCATTTTTCCCTTCCTGTTAAGTTATGTACATAACTAACACTGAATTTTCAATATATGCCTAAGATTATTATGCAAATCACTGCTCAAAAATTTATAAATTTATTTATTTATTTACTTATTTATTTATTTACTTACTTACTACCAACTCTGATTGTGTCACTGTTTTAGAACCTGATCCTGGATTAGGGGCTCAGGGCATGATGCAGCAGTGTTAGGAGATGAGGATCTAGCCGTGCTTCTCTCCTTTCTCTTTGTGTGGAGGTAAAGACTTTTCTGATTTTGATAGAAAGTAAAAGTTGTGCCATGCTGCCAGTACAGATGAGGCACCGCACAGCATTAACTGTTCCATCTGGTGTTTCTTAAATAGGAGAAACTATTCCGGGAGCTCTGTGAAGTGCCTGCTTTATCTCACAAGAGTTGGAAAGGACTGGGCTTTTCAGTGGAAATAGGTGGAAGATGTGACTTACAGAGCTACATGAGAAAGAAATGGAGACATACAGCGTATGGAGAAAAATGTCTAGCAAATGATTCTGTTTCTGCAAACTGGAGAAATTGGAGTTTTCATGATAAACACAATTCTGTTCACAATCTATAAACCTCATTTTAATAAAAAGTTATCTATTTGTCTCCTTAGTAATCCTTTTGAGATTACAATTGCAATTTATCATTTGCAGCAATAAATTCACCAGTCTACAGGTATTTAGCACAGGGTTTAGGGAGGTGAGTACCATTGAAATTTTAGTGCCACTATCTCTGTATGTGCTTCATAAAATTTTTGGCAGCTGTTACTGAACTAAAGCTAACTTTCCATCCTCTTTTCTTGGCTCGGAAAGAACTAATGCTTTGCAATGGGCTCTGTATAATTGAATATTCTGTGAACTTATCTCAGGTTATTTCTCATTTTTCTGTCTTACAACATGTTCTGTCTCACAAGAACTTATTTCAAGTTAAATATAAACATTATTAGATTGCACATATGTTTCTGATCAAGAAATCCTTGAATATTTTTTGGGATCATCATTTTCTAATGCAATAAAAAAGACAAACTAAAAAACTATTCCTGGATTGTGACTTGACCTGCTGAGTCACTTTGATAATCAGGCCAAGAACATTGGAAAAAGGGGACATCTGTAGTACTTTCAACAATAAAGATAAATTTAAAGAAAGAACATTAGAGTTCAAATGTGCTTGGTTCCTTGTATCTCTATTTACTTACAGAAAGAGCCTATTCACTATAGCTCCAAAAACTTTAAAATACCTAGGAATGCAATGAACAAAACATGTTTGAAGTACATATTTTCCAAAGACTATCAACCTTTGCTGCAGGATACAAAAAAGACCTAAAAGCGGTGAGATATATCATGTTTCTGGTGTAGATGATTCAATATTGTAAATATATAAATTATTCCTGAGTGAATCTATAAGTTTAATGTAATAATTATAATAAAAATCCTAATAGGACTTTTTATATAACCTTGATTCTAAAATTCACCTAAAAATAGTTAAAAAAAATTTCAAGGGAGAAAAATGAAGGAAGGAAATGTCCATTGTGCTTTTATTTCTGATTCTTAACATTAGTAATAATTCCATGGACAATTTCCTATGTTTTAATAGCAATCCATAACTTTTTAAAACAAATTTTTAAAACAATTTTTAAAATTAAGACCCAGTCTTGGAGACTATGGAGCTCACAGAAGCAAGGCTTAGGACAGGGAATGGATCCATATCACCAAGCTGGGCCGCTTGATGAAGGACAGGAAGATCAAGTCCCAGGAGGAGATCCGCTTCTTCTCCCACCCATCAAGGAAATCTGAGATCATTATTTTTTTCCCCTGGGGGCATCCCTCAAGGAAGCTGTTTTGAAGATTATGCTGCTGCAAAAGCATATCTGCACTGGCCAGAGGACCCTGTTCAAGACACTTGTCACTATTGGGTACTCTATGGACAGTTAAGTGCTCCAAGGAAGTAGCCACTGCCATCATGGGCCATCTTCCTGGTCAAGCTCTCTATTGTTCCTATGCAGGGAGGCTATGGGGGAACAAGATCAGCAAGCCATGATTTCTTGCAGGAATCACCATCCCTTGCAAGGTGACCAGCCCTGAGGCTCTGTGCTTATGTACCTCATCCCCACCCCTAGAGGCACTGGTATCGTCTCAGCCCCTGTGCCCAAGAACTGCTGCTGATGGCTGGTATTGAAGACTGTTCTACCTCTGCCAGGGCTGCACTGTTACTCTGGGCAACTTTGCCAAGGCCACCTTTGATGCCATCTCCAAGAATTAAAGCAATCTCACCCTTGAACTCTGGAAAGAGACCTGTTCACCAAGTCTCCCAATCAGAAACTCACTGGCTATCTTGTAAAGACCCAGTGTTTCCTGCAGAGGACCTAGATTCCAGATGTGGCCACCGCATAATTTTATACCAGAAAAATAAAGTGAATTAGGTCTATTGAAAAGAAAAAGAAAGCAGTCTTGGGATATGAAAGAGTATACCCACCATTTTGTGAGGTTCAATGTTGTGAGTAAAATACAGCTAATAATGCAGAATATAGAATTGTGATCTGAGCCAGATTTGTAAGGAAGAGAAACTATCATTACATAATTTTATTAATTCATTTTTTTTTCAAAACTACTCATTGAACACCTGCTATGAACCACCTTGTTAGATTTAGGGATATGGTGGTAAGGAAGATAAACACGGTCACTCAAGGACCTTGTCATCTAATTGATGGAGTAAAGCATACTCAATTTCTTGTGAAAATTCTGTGTAAAGTTAAAATAAGGTAGCATTTGTAAAGTGTGCAACATGCTGTACTTGCTCAATAAGCATTAGTCTTCCCTTCTACTTTTTATCTTTACTTACAGGATAACTTACTGTGTTTGGTTGCCAAGAAAATTTAGCATTCAAGCAATATTGTTTTTGATTACCAGTTAAATGTGGGTCATGCATTTGTGAGTGATACAGGGAAAAGGTGACAATACAAATGTATTCCGTTACTTGTGAACAAATAAGAGAGGAAGACACATATCAATAGCAGAAAAGCAGTCATTGCCAAGGTAGATATTGAGATATGTCATAGAATAATTCTGAGAGCATGGGAGAGAGTCTTTAAGATTCTCTCCCAACCCAATCAACTAAATTTAAATGAAGTATCTCTTTGCTAATATCAGAATAGAATCCTTGGAGGTTGATAGCTCTGATGAGAATGAATAAGGCCAAGTTTCAAGTTGCTGGGTTATTTAGATTCACCCTTAGGGTCCTCTAAACTCTCAGAGAAGGCATCACTTCCTGGGGAAATGGAAAATAAGGGATGTTAATCAGAAAATGACTGAGAACTCTTGAATTAGTAGGCATATTAGAGGTATTCTAGATTTAAAAAGCAGCAAAATCCTTCAGGCAGCAACAAATCAGCCACTGCTGTCCTTACTTACTCTAGCAATTACTACCAACAACATAGCAAGTTCTGCTACATTAACTTTTTGACACTGTTTGCTTCTGGGTACTGAGTACTCCTTATGCACCACTTAGCAGCTCTGAGCCAAGAGCTGTGTCTTTTTTAATTGGATGGTAAAAGAACCGATCTGCCAAACAATGTTAATGTCTTTATTTATTCTTTCATTTATTCACTTAAAAAGATTTCACTTACTGAGTGTGTACCATGTGTTAGATAATCTCCTGAGGTTACATCAATGAAGGAAACAGACAAATATGCTTGCCATTGTGGAGATTCCATTATAATATATGTGGATGTGTGGATGTGTGTGGGGAGATAGATAGGAATGACTAAACATAATAGTTAAATTATATAGAATTTAAGAAGTTGGTAAGTACTATGTAAAAAATAGATGGAGGCAAGGAGATCAGGTGTGCTAGGAGAGAGGATGGTGACATTAAAGGGATATTTAAGCCAGATTTGGAGGAGAGGGCTAGTTATAGAATATCTAAAAAGAGCATTCCAAGCAGAGAAGATGCCTGAGACAGGAGTGAGCCTGGAATGTAAGAAGATAATCAAGGAGATAAGTTGGGCTGGAGCAGAGTGAAAGGGAAGAAACTGACAAGAAATGAAGTCAAAGAGGGACTGGGTTCAGACTTTGTAGTTTTGTAAGCCATAGTAACACCTTCCAGCTTCCACTCTTGCCTTCCACTCTTGCCTATGGATGACAACCCTGCTACTATGCAACCATCAATCAGTTGAATTTTCCCAGGAAATGGAAAGCATTTTGAGAGGAGAACAAGAGGGTTTGTAGTCTCCATAACTGATGACTGGAGTGAAGAATGCTGAATCGATTGTTGCTATTTGATTATTGGTTTGTGGTTCATCATGCCTTCTGAAGAGATGAATGCACCCCCTTGCTGTAGGCACGAATCTTTGGCATGAGACAGAGGGTGATGATGCAGACACTCCCAATCCAGGAGCTGCCAGAGAGACTCTGTCAATCAGAATAACTTATGTTTATATAAGTTATTGCAGACAGATGCCAGTCCCCTTTTAGCCATTTAAATACATCAGAGAGTAATTTCTTGTCAAAGGTTATTTTTTAATTATTTGACTATGTGTAGTTTTAACTTTAGCAGTTACTTTTCAAAATGTTTTTCTTTTTTTAGTGTTATCTCTTTATCTACTTTATTATTTTAAAAAATCATAACTGCAGCCCAGTCAATGTGGCTCAGTGGTTAAGCATCAAACCTTGAACCTAGAAGTCATGATTTGATTCCAGATTTGGGGCTAAGTCCCTAGTAGGATATGTGCAGGAGGCAGCCAATCAATGATTTTTCTCTCATCACTGATATTTCTCTCTCCCTCTCTCTTCCTCTCTGAAATCAATAAAAGTGTGTTTTTTAAAAAGTCATAACTACATTTTAATATTTTGTTTTTAAAATGAGAACTGGGAAGCACCAGCTAAGAGGACATTCTGAGGAGCTTATCTTAAACCCCGGAAATGTGAGAGACACTCTATTTTGCCACCTCCTGATTCTGTAGCAGTTTTTCAGTGAAATCAAAACATATTTGTTATTCCAGCCTCAGATGAGAAAAGGAAAATTTAAGAAGTCACTTTTTAGGGAGTGTTGCAGGTTCAGTAGAACTAAACAATGTAAAACAAATAGCTGAGCACTTGGAAGAATCTTCAAATATATCTATTTCTTCATCTTTATACTAACACATGCTACTTAGAAATCCATAAATATGTTGATATTTATATAGAGACTAGAGGCCCAGTGCAAGAATTCGTGAGGCCCCTTGGTCTGACTGGCAATAGGGGCAGATTCGGGGGGCTGGCCAACTCCCTCCTCCTCAATTGGGACCAATTGGGGGATGGGGGGCTGGCTGGTCAGGGGGAGAGACTACAGGAGGTTGGCTGTGGGAGCACACTGACCACCAGGGGGCAGCTCCTGCATTGAGCGTCTACCCCCTGGTGGTCAGCGTGCATCATAGGAACCGATCGACCAGTCGTTTGGTAGTTTGATCATTGGGTCGCTTAGGCTTTTATATATATAGATAGATGCCATGTATTCCAGGAACAATGCTCAGACACCAAAGCTTATAGTAACACAAAATTTAGAAGACACCAAATCTAGTGAGATAAATATAAGTGGATTGATTCTGAGATTCAAATTTTTCCCAAGGGTGTTAGGTAATTTAGATGATAAGGTAATGATTATGTGACTTTGGTGATTTAGAGTCTGCTGAGGTGACATGTTATCAACCCATCTGAGTACAAATTAGTGCCAATGAATCAGTTACAGCTCAGAGAAGCTGGGGGATATGGCATTAAATAGAATTTTTGAAGTGTAGCATTTAAAAGGGGAATGAGGCCAGAAGAAAAGGCATTTGTAAAGCAGGAAAATGTTTTAAAATATTTTATTTAAAACAAATTTTCCTACCAATTATGGTCTTCTCCATCTTGGCCTCCACTGATACTATCATACTAGAGATTTTGTTCCCTGCCTGATGGCAAAATTTATTATGTTTTTCATTTCTTTGAAGTTTGACTGTCTTCATATTAGATCAAATCTTGTTTTCTGAATAAAGGGGCACAGTGAGTTAGACAAAGGAATTTATCTTCTAAACCTAACCACCAGGGGGTAGTCTAAATCTGATTTAAGTGTAAGTGAACGGACCAAACCAAAATGGGTTTGACAATTTGGAATGGTTTCTGAATCATTCTTGGTCTGCAAACTCTGAAAATCCAATTTTTAGACTGTTTTCTACTTTGGGCATAAAGAAAGTTCTCAAAGCTGTTTGCCTATCACATTTTAAGAGGATTCTTGACTCCTTCCTTACTCTCTGCTGTAAGGGTTTGATCTAGGGTCTGGGTCCATCCCAGGCTATGCTCTCAAACAGAATCTCAACTTCCAGCTTCAGAGGATGATCTTGAACTTAACTGGGTGAATTTCCTGAAGTCATGTTTACCTGGAAGAAATCTCCAAATACAACTGAGAATGCCAGAGAAAGAAATTAACATTCTGAATGGCAACTCTCATGTCATTCACTTTGGCTCTTAAGGACATTTAAAATGTGTGCAGGCTGAGAAGCCAATTGTAATTCCATTTGCTAATTAGAATAAGAATTTCAGTGTATCAGATTCATTCAGATGAAGTCAGTCTCATTTTCTTAGCTATTTGTTTATTCTATTTTTCATTAAAAAATGCATGGTAAAATTTTCATATAGAACTGGAAGCTATACAATGAAAAAGTAATATGTATTTCTACTCCACAGTTAATCTCCCTTTGCTAGAGCCAATTCCACTACTCAAGGGTTCTTCATGTATCCTTTCACAGGAAAAAAAATAAAACATATACAAAAACAAATATATCCCCTTTTATTAAATGAGTGAGAGCCTCTTGTGTATACACATCTATATTTTGCCTTTTTTATTTTCTTTTTAAATATATTTTATTGATCTTTTACAGAGGGGAAGGAAGAGGGATAGAGAGTTAGAAACATCCATGAGAATAAGCATCGATCAGCTGCCTCCTGCTGCAACCAAGGTACATGCCCTTGACCAGAATCGAACCTGGAACCCTTCGGTCACCAGGCCAACACTCTATCCAGTGAGCCAAACCAGCCAGGACCATTTTCTTAAAGTATACAATATTTTCTGGAAATTATCCTTGCGAAAAATATCTTGATTCTGGTGTGTGAGTGTAAATCTAGGCAGAACTCCTAGGCCAATGCTTACATGTATTTTAATTTTTTGATGGATATTACCAAATTGCCTGCCAAGGAGGATGCCCCAATTTCTAGTCTCATTAACCAATTATGAGAGTGCTTGCTTCTTCATACCATGGCCAGCAAAGCACTTTGATCTTTGACACTATTGTAGATGAAAACTTATATCTCAATGTTGGAATTAGCATGTGCTTATTTATAAGTCAAGAGAGTATCTTTTGACCTGCCTATGAGCCCAATTTTCATTTGACTTGTCATGATACCTTCCAGTGTCTCTGAGGAAAAGAACAACATGCAACCTTTGGGGTCAGGAATGGTATTGTCTTTGGTGTTGCCAATGACATCTGGCAGCTATGTGTGAATACAGTATTGTTTTATTATCAAACTTTGTTGAAAGATAAGGATACTCTCATTATTAGTTTGTGGGAGGAACTGTACACTTCTATCTAACAGGCACTTGATTATTACAGCAATAAAACACAATCTGGGCTCTGTAGCATGTTTGCATTTCCCTTTGAAATGAATTTTACGCTTCAAGTCAAAACATTCCTCATAATATATATACTATAAACTGTTAGAGAGGGCTTTATTGTTGCCAATTTACATGGTAAAGTCTTTTGCAACATTATTTTAGTCTTAGGAAAAGCAAATTGGTCATAATTTAGAGTTTTTGTTTTTTTGTTTTTTGTTGTTATTTTTGTAAGCAAACATTTTCATTCAGTATGTTCTCTGGCAATGCCTTTTGTTTGAGCTGCTTGGCTTGTAAACACATAATATACACTAATTGTGGAAACTAGGCACCTGGCATACTCTCTTATTTGGACGGAAATGGCGTTGCATAGGTTGTACTTATTAGCTGTTCTTGTGACACTCATTGTCGGTGACTCATGTGGAAATGCTAGTGGACAGTCCACAAGGAACAGGTGAAAGAGACCTTAGGATGTGAATAGATGAAGGTTCAGTACAGAGTGAAAGAAATACAGTCCTCTTCTGGAAGCCAAGAGATGCAAAAGTAAAGAACCAAAGATGGTTTTTATCATTGTCATGACCAAGAATTTTCTTGAATGGCTTTTCTAGTAAAAGAGGAATAGCAGCCTCAGGGCAGAGGAAATATGATGAGATTGAAATAAAACTGTGTCATAATCTCAGTTTGAACTAAATAATCTTACATGCACAGGGCGCTATAATGTTTTCAGTAATCATCAGAATATTCTTCGCCATGTTTTTGAAGTGTCTGTTAACAGTATAAATTCTCTAGAGGGAACCAAACAATTCCCTGCTCATTTCCCACCCCTGATCTCCTATGATCTCCCTCTGCAGGTGTTCACACCCTGTCTAATCCCACCCCTGAGTGTGTGTGAGATTAGTGACTCACCTCTACACAGAGAAGATGGCAGAGATGATGCTGCCATTCCTACAATTACATTATATTATATGACAGTCTGTCCTCCTAGCAGACGTGCTGTCGAGGCTCCCTTGCTGGCTCCGAAAAAGCTAGCTACCGTATTGTGGACTGTCTGGGTGGGAGGCCAACGTGGCAAAGAATTGAGGGTGGCCGGGGAAAGCCGAGGGCCTCAGACCTACTGCTCCAAGGAACTGAATTATACCAATAACCATCTGTACTTGGATAGAACCCCAAGGCTCAGAAAGCTCTGTTTGACATCTTGATATCAACCTTATGAAGACCCTGAAAAAGAGAATCCAGATAAGCTGTGCCCAGACTTCCAGCCTTAGAAACTAGGAAAGTAAGATGTGTATTATTTTAAGCTGCTAAATTTGGGATAATTTGTTGTTCAGTACAGAAAATAATGCACCACTAGACAAAAAACATACAACTTGTGGTATATTGTATTCTTTGTCAAAATATTCACTGTCCTTCTTTGGGGTCAATTTATACTTCTTTACTCCACTGACATTATGAAATGTGTGGTGCCCATCCCAGCAGGAGGATTATATTTTCTTGCCCTTTAACTCAAGAATGATCATCTGGTTTCCTTTGGCCCATGAAATGTGGATGGAAGCACAAACTTGAAGAGCCATCTTGAAGTTGGCCATCTCTCTCTTCTCCTAACCTTGATCTACATTGGACATATAATGGCAACAAAAAATAAAATAAACATTTCTTCCTATAAACTGCTGAGATTCTATTTGCTGCAGCATAACTTAGAATTTTCCTCCTGAGGAGGAGTGATTCTGTCGGACACAATTGGGTAAAGTTGCTGTGCAGAGTTTTAAAAATGTTGTCTTTCAAATGGCAGACTCTCCTGATTGCTTTATATATCATGCTGCCTGTGTGTCTTCCAGAAACAGAGTCAGGTGCAGTAGGACAGTCTGGAGATGGGTGTTCTTGGGACGCTGATCTGGAAAGTCTTCTTGGGGTTAGTACAGAATTTAAGAGGTAAGGAAAGATGAAGTGTACTTAGCAAAAGGCTCCTTCTATGGGCTATTTTTTTTTTTTTTTTTTTTTTTTTGCATCCTCTTCCTTACCATTCTAGAAGAAAGATTTCAAAGAGCAAGGTCAGGATGGGCTTAGGGACTAAAGACCAAAGAAGACATTTATTTGGTCTGTCTCTTGTTTAGAATAGGGATTCCCAATATCATAAGTGATACAGTTAAGTTCACCAGGGTAGGAAACCAAGTCCAAAGTGTTAATAAAGACATGTTTTTCCAAGAATGTCCACTAAACGTTGACCCCTCACAATTTAGCCATGCTAAGTGGCTGGTCAAGGATTTAGATAATTTTTTAGGTTCCTCACATCTCTATAATTGAAGACACATTAAACGCTGCTGGTGATACTTAAAGTATATAAAAATAGGATAGTAGAGGAAGGCAAAAGAATATGTTTCACTGAAATGCTACCTTAAATTGATCATTTAATGGAGAACAAGAAATTTGTAGACTTTTTGGTCTTGTCTTGCCATAGATTGAAGACTGCTCCCAAATTATTTTAGAAGCATTTTTACTGGAAAGTGGGTGCATAGAAATGTGTGCATTTATTTCTACATGGTAGTTAAATTTGATTTATATTGACTTTACATCACCCTGGAATCAGATTACCTGGGTTTGAATTCTTATTCTGCCTTTTAATTGCTTGTGTGACCTTGGATAAGATTTTTAAATTCTCTGTGACTCAGTTTCCTCATTTCCAAAGTTTCCCATCTCCCATGATTGTGGTGAGAATTGACTAGTGCATGTAAAGTGCTGGCTTAATAAACACAATCCACTCTTATCATTACTAACTGTACTTCACAGTGAACAAACTTCTGAAGAGGAGTCCTCACATATTCCCGTGTATCCAAAGTAAGCATTTCATTCATTTTCAGTTCTTTTCATGTGCTTGCAAATTGGCTATATCACACATTTATCAAAAGAACTGTAGAAATCACAGCTTTCTTTAAGCCTTCTTTCTTGTTATAGTCTCCGTACCAGCTGTTTGCTCTCTAGCAACAACGTTTAAAAAAAAAAAAAAAAAAAAAAAAAAAAGGTCTTTGCTGTAGATATAGTTACTAGATTTCTTTGCACCAGTACCTGAGTTGAGCAGACTGCCATTAGGTGGCTATCCATTAAACGCCAAGTGTTCTGATATGCACCATATTCATTAGTCTTTAACAATTCTGCCTGGAAGCCTGGCATAGTGTAATTTCCTTCTAGGGCAACAGGCTTGACCTGAAGACTGGGCAGAACTGGTAATGAATTGGTGGAGACTCAGGAAAGCTAAACAGCATAAAATATAGTGTGAAGTAGAGTGTCAAAATCAGGTTGAATCTCAGTGAGATTAAAGTGTGAGAGGTGCTTTGTTTTGTTTTGTTTTTTGTTTTATCACGGTTTGCAGGGTTTGGGCCAATGGGAGGTTATAGGATGGCCATGACTCTTGTTGGCTTTTGTGTTTCACGTGTAAGAATGGAAGGCGTGACTGAAATAAGGTAAAGGATCTGGAAGCAGAGCCCAATTTCTGGAGAAATTGTCTCTCTGGGAGTTAGGAGTTGCAACCATCCAAACTCTGGGATCCTGTTTTTGTGATGGGGTAGTGTGAAAAGGCTGTAACTCACCAATCATTTTAGGACCAATGACACTGCTCACTCAGGGATGTTTCCATGTGCTAAAGAGAGGCTCAGAGAGAACCTCTTGGCCTGACTGCACTGTTTGCAGCTCAACCTCTAAGAAGACAGCTCTGTTAGTGGCAACTTGGGTAAGCCTGGAACAGAAACACATAATGCATTATTTCCTTTGCCTCCTCAAGTATAGCCTGTTTTATTTTTAAAGGATAAAAAGTACAACCTCTGCTATTGTTAGCATCCAGCTGTTTGCTGACATATGTGGAAATAGAAATTTGAAAGGAGCTGGTCCTTGACCTCATCAGCAGGTGGAGTTTCACCTTTTGTGTCTGGAAAAGAGTTCATGTAGAAGCCTTTATCCAAAATTAGACTTGAATAGCATGTTTGTGTCTAACCAACCAATTTTAATGTTTACTTAAGTAAAGCCAACTTAATTAGTGGGGATAATTACAACTGTTATCTAATTTATAAAATTCTTCCAAATTTATTGTGGAGATTTAAGGTAAATGGTGGTTTTATTAGAAGACAACATTATTATACAAGGCTCAATTCGGATTTTTTAAATAAAAAACAGAAATGATTTAAAAAAAACCACCCTAATGGTGTTCTTTAAATTTTCATATTTCATTACTTTTCCATATGAAGAAATTTGCTTTGATTGATAAAATGATGTATCAAAAAAGATTATTTTAAGCAAATTACTTTTTAAATGAAAAATTTCTGTCAAAATAAAATCATATTTTATTGGGATCTAAGGTATGTTATTGTTTATCATGGGAATGAGAAAAATTCAAAGAATGACTTGAGAAATTTTCATCATTCTTTGACTCTTCAGTAGTCATAAAAAGGAATATATAGCTATACAAATACACGTATTATAGCCAAAGTCTGGAACAGATGATCTTTAACAGAAAAATTTATAATTAATTTAAACAGCTGGCTTAGAAATAAAGTGTCATACAGAAAACATTTCTTTTTAATTTTAAGCCAAATGACACTGCTAGTAGCCAAATGCTGCATTAGATGGCTAAACATAGACTTGCTGACTTTCAAATACAGGTTGGTCATTGTCCAACTTAAGTCAACAATAACTACCAAATGTCACTTCATTTGAAATTCAGACTGTAACTCAAAACATTTTGGTGACATAATTATTTTAAGTCAGTAGGGAAATTATTTTTGAAATACATTAATGAATTTTCTCTTTTGCATTTCCATGAACTTGATCTTCTGATGAATCAGTCTGATTTACCCATTTGTCTAATTTAGCTTTAGATTAAGAAAATAAGGTTTTGAGTAAATAATGATGAAAGCTAGAATTTATCAAGAGATAAAAATATTTTCAAAATTCCTTTAGCATTTATCATGTGCTCTTTCTTAGCCTATTCAGAAACCAAGAATTTTCCTTTTTCCTTTCTCACAGACCCTGATTTGGGTCAGTTACCCCACTGGGGAAAAGGCTCACTCCACATGAGCCTTAAGGAAGATATGTGCCTGCTCTTGCCTAGACTGAATCATGACTGGTCTGAGCCAATCATAGTGTTCTCTTCCCTTTGCCAAAGCTTAGTTTAGGGATACATTCTTCTAAGAAGTGAGATACTGAGAATATATCTGATCAAAGTTTTTCTTGCTTTAAAAGTCAACAATGTTGCTTTGGCATCTACTTGAATGCATGAATTGGCTAAATGATTATGTCATTTAGTTGGTAGTGAGGATGAGTTTAAAAACGCAGATGGTATATAAAATAATTGAAGAGGAAGCACTGTCCATTAATCTAATTAACATTAACAACTAATCATTTAGAAATTAAAAAACAACAACAACAACCAAAACAACACACCACCACACTTTGATGTACTCACTAGAATGAAGTCCTGGACAGATGGAGGAATAATAGATAGGAAATGTAAAGCAGAGCATTTGTTGCAGCATTTTATAGTATTTGATATTTTAGGCTAGGTTGTATTTTAAAGGAGTCTTAGGTCTACCTGTGAGAGACTGCATCAGCGTGAGAGGGTGGTGCCTGCAGAGGGAGGGCTTCTGTTGACTCCTCTGAGCCACCTTTGTTTTTCACGTAGTAGAGCTAGGAATGTCAAATTCAAGGATTCCTCTGAAGTAGGGAGAAGAAAGTTAGCCAGGAGTTTGGGTGGTAAGCTTGCCAGAAAGATAGTGACTGCAAGGACAAAAAGGTAGTAACTACAGTGTCCAAGGACCTTTTGACCAACCAACTAGGGGTTTGCAATGCCATCAAGAGCTGAAGGTTTGAGGACAATCGGAAGAACCATTGGGTCCTGACCAAGCCAAACACAGGTCATGCGTTTGTTCTCTAGTGTAGATTTTAATGACAGGCACCAGCATGGTCACTAGTTATCAGACAGACAAGATAATATGAGTTGGTTAAAAGCAAATAGAACAATTCAGGGCACTTAATACAAATAAGAGATTCTCTTTTCCTATGACAGACATAGATTCAGTAAGCCATGCCCAGATAACACCTTGGAAGGTGTATGTGGGGGGTTTCTCTCTTTGCCGCACCCATCTCCCTAGTGGAGGAGCTGGGGATTAAGAAGTTAAAGAAAAAAAGAGACCAGAGGCAGAAATAGATTAATGAAGCTGGGAGCTAGATGGGTGCCATTCTCTCTGGTGGAGAGGCAGCAAGCACTGAGCCACACAGCAGGTTTATTTTTATTCCCCAAAATACCAGGAAGTAACACCAAAACTTAGGATCAAAGGAGCTTATTTGCATTCTTAGCTAGGCCCTAGCATTACTGAATTTACATATCTATACCCGCCCCAGCTAACACCTGGACAAAGATAAGTCAGAACTGACCACACCTCTGTCTTCTTTGGTGGAGGGTAGGGGTGGTGGGGTTGTAACACAGACAGGACTCTGCCAATGCCTTGGGTTCAGCTGACAATTTAAAGAATGTCCGTGTGTCTTCCCAGAGGTCCCTCTACAGGAAGGACTAGGAAGAAGGTGAGAAATGTTTTGAAATACTACTGAGAAGAGGAAACAGAGGGTAATTAACCTGAGGAACAGGGATAAATAAAAGATGGATTAAGTCTAATTAAATTTGCAGCACAGTTTGATCATAAATTGTTTATTTAATTCCAGTGATTGGGCTCTTATCTGCCTAATGAAGGAAAAGCTCAACCTTCTCTGGGAGAAAGTATTATAATCTGTGGTCTCTAAGATTCTTTTATATATAATGTCCAGCATAAAGTAAAATTTTAAAGGACATGTGAATAAACAATAAAGGTAGAACCACAATGATTCAGCTCTTATGTAGTTTCTAGAAGAGAACTGTAAAGTAATATCACTAATATGTTAAAGGGAATAGAAGGAAAGATGAACAAAATGAAAGCTATCAACAGAAAAATCCTATCTAATGTACATTCTAGAAAGAGAAATATAAAATCTGAAATTAAGTACTCATTGGATTAGTCTACTGGCAGATTAGACACAGAAAAGCACTAGTGAACTCAGAGACAGGTCAATTGAAATATCACTGTACATTTACATAATATCTGTCTATTGTATATTTATATAATATAATTATAAGTAATATAAATTATTTATATAATATCATCCTATCTAATAAAGAGGAAATATGCTAATTGACCTTCATGCTGTCACAAAGATGTTGGTGTCTACAGCCAAAAAAGAGGGAATATACTAATTGACTGCTCTACCCTCAATGATGGCAGTGCCCACAGCCACAAGATGGCAGCACCCAGTCCCCTCAGCCCCCAAGCTGCCCAGGGCCAGTTTGAGGTGCAGGCAAGCCTTGGATGGTGGCTCCTAAGCCTCCCAGGGCTGGCCTGAGGCACAGGAAAGCCTCAGATGGTGGCTGCCCAGCTGCCCAGGGTCGGCCCAAGGCACAGACAAGCCTCAGATGGCAGCTGCTCAGCTACCCAGGGCTGCCTGAGGCTCAGGTAACCAGGGCCTGCTGAGGCTTGCACTGCTGGCAATGGCAGGAGCAGAGGTGTGATGGGGTGTTACCTTCCCTTGATTGCTGATTGCCAGGTCGCATCCCACCCCTGAGGGCTCCTGGACTGTGAGAGCGGGCAGGCCAAGCTGAGGGACCTCCCTCCAGTGCATGAATTTTCATGCACTGGGCTTCTAGTATTTATTATAAGAAAATTATAAGCCAATATCTTATACACAAATACAAAAATCCTAAAAAATATGTCACCAAATCAAATTCAGAAATGAAGGAATAATATATTGTGACCAAGTGGAATTTATTTCAAAAATGCAAGGTTGGTTTACTATTTGAAAAGTAATCAATGTAATTAAACAAATTAACACGATTAATAGATACATTGAAAAGCATTTGCTAAAATTCAATACTCATTCATGATTTTTTAAAAACTCAGCAAAATAGTAATAAAAAAACCTTTCTAAACCTAATAAAAACTATCTACAAAAAAATAATACTTAGTGGTGAAATAGTAAACATTTTCTTCCTGAAATGGGGAAGAAAATGATGTCTACCATAGCCACTTGTAATCAGATTGTCTTAGAGGTCCCAGTCACTCCAATAAGAGGAAAATTAGAAAGAAGCAAGAAAAACTGCCATGAAGTGTAGATGGTACAGTTGTTGATATAGAAAATCCAAAAAGAGCTACCATAAACTAGAATAATTAGCTAGAGTAGTTAGTTTGCTGAAAACAAATCAATGGTCTAAGTCAATTCTGTATAATAACAAGAAATGAAAGACAAAACTTTAAAAACACATTTACCCTAGGATCAGAAAACATCAAATTCTAAAAAATATGTATATAAGAAATGTGTAAGATATACACTAAAAACTATAAAACATTACTCACAGAAATTAAAGACCTAAATAAAAGGGCCGATATTTCATGTTCTTCAGTTGGAAGACTAAATAGGGTAAAGACATCAAGTTTCCTCAAATTGTAAATTCAATGCAGTCTTGAAGTCCCATTTTGTAGAAAGAAGCAAATTTTCATATAAAGTTTAAATCAGTACTCACATCAAATTCATTTGCTAGCTTTTCTAGTTTGTAGATTTTTTTTTGAATTTTCTACATCCACATTCTCTCAGCATGCCTCTTATTTGATAGATTAAAGTGTACTAGTCTTGGAGTAAGGATATCTATCATGGACATCCTGGGGAGACCTTTGCAAGTCAGGACATTTTTCAGATCCTGTTTCACCTGGACAGAGTGGGGATTGGGCTGTACTACCTGTAAGGTCTTGTGTAGGTATACACTTCATAAATCTATCAAGAAAAATAAATAAATGTATATAAATATCAATAATAAAACTAGAAACTATTGTTAAAATTTTGATTCTTGAAAAAGAGAAAAATGACCAGAAAATTGCTGTTTCTTCACATATCAGTTTATGGCTTTCTTATTGTTCTGAACTATAAAATGCTAATTTCTTCACACTGGGCCAAAAATTTAAATAAATAAATAAATAAATAAATAAATTTACTTATTTATTTAATTATAAATATATTTTATTGATTTTTTACAGAGAGGAAGGGAGAAGGATAGAGAGTTAGAAACATTGATGAGAGAGAAACCTTGATCAGCTGCCTCCTGCACACTCCCTCCTGGGGATATGCCCGTAACCAAGGTATATGCCCTTGACCGGAATCAAACCTGGGACCCTTGAGTCTGCAGGCTGATGCTCTATCCACTGAGCCAAACTGGTTAGGGCCAAAAATGTAAATTTAATGTGAAATATTTTGAATTTTAATTTTGAGACAATGTAAGTTTACCTCCTTTGGAGGGAATTGAAATCACCTGTTATAATATAAAAATGATGGGGGTTATCAAAGAGTCTGCAGTGGTAAGTACCATTTATGAGCCATTGGTGTGAGCCTGTGCATTAGCCCTGAGTCATCCTTGTTCTGACCATAATACTTCCTCTGGTCAATATTACCCAAGGATGGGGACCACCCTGAGCACTTTGAGACTTCTCTTGCCTCCAATAAATGTGATCTCATCAAGCATACCTGGACTGGTTTTAAGCCATGCTCGGTGAGGACCTATATTCTTTGAGCAATCCTATATAATAAAGAGGTGATATGCAAATTGATGATCACTCCAATACACAAGATGGCTGTCTCCAGGTAGACACATGATGGTTGGCAGGGGAGGGCAGTTGTGGGCAATCAGGCTGGCAAGGGAGGGCAGTTAGGAGTGACTGGGCCAGCAGAGGAAGGCCATTGGAGGTGACCAGGCCTGTAGGAGAGGACAGTTGGGAGGGACCAGGTCAGCAGGGGAGGGCAATTGATGGGGGGACCAGGCCTGCAGGGGAGGGAAGTTGGGGGGGGGGGGGGGGATCAGGCCTGCAGCAGAGGGCAATTGGGAGGAACAAGGCCTATAGGGGAGGGCAGTTAGGGGAGACCATCACCCCTAAATCCCCTCCCTTGCCAGCCTGGTCGCCCCCAACTGCAGTGGAGGGCAGTTGGGAGCGACCAGGTTGCCAAGAGAGGGAAATTAGGGTTGACTGGGCCAGCAGGGAAGGGCAGTTAGGCATCAATCAGACTGGCAGGGGAATGGTTAGAGGGTGATCAGGGTGGAAGGCAGAGCAGTTAGGGGCAATCATTCAGGCAGGCAGGCAGGCAGGTGAGCAATTCGGAGCCAGCAGTCCTGGATTGTGAGAGGAATGCCTGACTATCCATTTAGGGATGTCCGACTGCCCACTGGGATCCGGTTTAAATGAGAAGTCAGACATCCTTCAAGGGGTCCCAGATTGGAGAGGGTGCAGACTGGGCTGAGGAACACCCCCTCCCCCATACACAAATTTTGTGCACTGGGCCTCTAGTCCTATATAATAAAAGGCTAATGTGCAAATAGACTGAACTGTAGAACAACTGAACAACTGGTTGCTATCATGTGTGCTGGCCACCAGGGGGCATGTGCAGAACATGGTGGGTGTTGACTGTGGCAGGATGGCCAAGCAGGTGAGTGGGAGAGCCTGACCAAGGTAGGGCACCAGTCACTGTCATCGGGAGCAACCTCTGCTGTTTGCTGAAAATTCTTTGTTCCCATGCGCCACGGTCCTACTAGGCACTTGCACCCACTGCCAGCACCAGCCCCACTCCTACCTGTAGCCAGCGCTGCTGCTTGCACTTGCTGCTGGTGCCCAGTGTCAGTCTGATCACTTGGTGCCATTAGCAGGTGTGAGCAGCAGCTGCTGGCTCTGATCACCCCTAGGTGCTTCTCCACCTCCCCCTGCTCCTGAGGGGTGATCAGGATAGCAGCTGTCACTTGCACAGACTGACAGCACTGACCCCGCTCACACCTGCTGCTGGTGCCTGCCCCAATCACTCTGCACTGTCAATGGGTGTGAGTGGGGCTGGCACCATCAGCGTGTAAGAGCGGTGGCAGTGGGATTGGGGCTGCTGGCAGACAGGGAACCAGAGGCCAGGCAGGAGGGGTTAAGTGGGGGTGCGGAGGATGGGCCTAAACCCCCCACTATGCCTACTGCAGCCTATTGGCCTACAGTTCCTTTCAAGGTGCACGAATTCATGCACTGAGCCCTTAGTTACACTATAAAATACTTAAAATTGGAAACACATGAAATAAAATGGCATTAAAGTAATTTCAAGGCAAAATTTGGTATAATTCCAAAATAACTTAAAATTTAGAGTTAGTAAAATAACAGAGAAAAAGAAATAAAATGTAATGTTCAATATGTAACTCACCATGTCAGAGGCATAGTTCATGGATGTTAGTCCTGTAATAACTGCTTGAAGCAGATATGTCCAGCTTTCTCCAACTCTAGGAGCTTTTACTTCTGATATGACTGAAAAATAATATTATGTTGGAGGCAGGGAATCCTCTCTACTTAAAATTACCTTTCCAAGTAACAATTTTAAAATAATGAATTTGTCTGGGAGGTGGAAAGGGGAGAAAATTAAGAGTAGTAAAATCTTCATTTCCAGAAAATCAATTATCCTTCACATGGTCAGGAGAGTTGGAAGCAGGTTGGGGGAATGTGAAGAGCAGGTCATTTGCACACCTCAGAGTAGCCCATTAGTGGCTAGTATGCTTTGTGGAAACCATTTATGTGGGGTGTGACCAGTACAATAAAGCAGAAGTGGCACCTTAAAGGATCTGTTGTCAGTTGGATTTGGAAATTAAGACGATGTGCCCCTTGAGGGCAGATACCTATTCTTATTTCTCACAGAAGCCATCTTTCTGCTTAAGATGTAGCAAAATCTCAGGAAATACATGTTGGAAGAATGAATAAAAACACTCAATAGAAAAAAAGAAGGTTTTGTAGAGGGGGAAAAAACAAAATCTATATCTACCAAAGTTGCCTTAAATTTCCATGAGAATGTTTGCTTCCACGTAGACTGGGGGAAAAACAAAACAAAAAGTGAGCTGATGTAGCCAAATAAGAGTTTGGAGTCACAAAAGACACAGATCAGCACAAGGAGCAGTGTCCTGCAGAAAAATGAGGATAGGTTTGTTTTTCCTGAGAGCACCCATTTCCACAAATAAATTAAAAAATATATATAAAGTAAATAAATAAATAAATAAATAAATAAATAGCATTAAATCCAGAGACTTACTGGGATGTGATGTACTCTCTTACTGTTCCTGGGCCATAATTTTCTTGTGGCTCAAAACACCGAACTAACGACAGCTTTCCATTATGGTCCTCCTTCTGTTCTGCCAGAGAGTAAATAGATCTGTTTCCATTAGTAATTTCTCCTGAATTTCTTTTGTTTTCCTGATTCTTTGGTTAGACAGAATCACACAATTGCATCTGGCCCTACATCTGCTTGTGTCATCTGTGTGCCCCAGGAGTGGGAATAATCTCGCTCTCTGCAGCACTTTCTACCGTGAGCCCTACAGATGTGGCACGGGAGACCTCGTCTTTGGTTATGCTGCTTGGTCCATCTGTTGTCATTTTGAGTTATATTAGTTACTTATTTCCTGTAGGGTGGAGGGGAAAGAGTGGCTGCTTATCTATTCTGACAATGTGTGTAAAAAAGAGCACCTACTGGGAAAGAAAGGCTAAAAAGTATATCGATCTACATGTTAAATCTCTACACACTCACACACCCATGTTATTCTATTGGTAGTAATTGTGGGTTGGGATCATTTGGTCATGCCTTCAAACTGGTTTATGTCATCAACTACTGAGAGGCTTCTGTGCAAAGACTTCTTTGAGGGTACATGCTTTTCCCAAAGCTGCTTCACACAGCATGAAGGGAACATGCTAACCTCTGTGGCCCTCTATCTTGTACCAATTCTTTAATCAACCAAAACCACTCAATTTATATTAAAACACAAGAAATGACTCTATTTTCTAACTTACAGTGTAAATCACATATGTCAAACACAAGGCCCGCGGGCCAAATCCAGCCCGCCAGGCCTTGCAATGTGGCCCGCACCACGCTGTCATCACTGCACTCCACTGTCAGTTTATGACATTGTCAGTTTATGACTGTTCAGTAAACCATTCGGCCCGCGATTTAGGCTGGGTTTTAGATTTTGGCCCCTTCTCTGATTGAGTTCGACACCCCTAGTGTAAATAGTCACATTTATATAAATGTGATTTCACAGGATCATCTATCTATTCCTCACAAAATGGGCACCAGTTACCATCTTGTTCTTGCCCTGGAAAGGCTGCTGTGATATCAGCCATTCACTGAACACTTCCCTTTGGAATGTAATTCATGACTCACCCAAGGCAGATGTAGCTGAAGCTTCAGATCGGAGTCTCCTCCAAAATAGACAATGGGATTCCATGGGTGACCCCTCTCTCTGCCCACTTTCTTTATGAGGATCCATACTAGGCTTTTAATCTACATGTACTATTTCCCCTGCTTTCTTCAGCTTCCTCCCATTTCCATGGCTCTCTAGGCTTTACATGTAAATATACAGGCATGCCCTAGAATTCTAGAAATTTATAAACACTACAGAGACTAAAATGCTCAACATCATCAACCACCAGGAAAATACAAATCAAAACTACAATGGTATGATCTAAAAGCCTGTTGGAATGGATATTATATATATATATATATTTTTAAATATATAAATGTTGATGAGAATGTGGAGAAAAGGGAGCCCTCATGCACTGTTTGGGAATGCAAATTGGTATAGCCACTATAGAAAATAGTATGGAGGTTTCTAAAAAAAATTAAAAATAGAACTACTATATAATCCAACAATCCCACTTCAGTATACTGGTATACATCCAAAGGACTTGAAATCAGGTTCTCATAGGGATCATATATATTATTATCTGTATCCCCATGTTCATTGTAGAATTATTCATAATAGCCAAAAGATAGAAACTATCTATATATGTTCATTGATAGATGAATGAGTTTAATAAAACATGCTAAATACTTAAGGTAAAATACTATTCAGCCTTAAAAACAGAAGAAAATCCTGCCATTTGCAACAACATAGATGAACCTAGAGCACACTGTGCTAAGTGAAATAAGCCAGACACAGAAGAGTAAATATTACATGATATCACTTATATGGAGAATCTATAATCAAAGTCATAGAAGCAGAGACTAGAATGGTGGTTTCCAGGGACTGGGGTAAGGGGAAAATTGGGAGATATTAGAAGGTACACAGTTCCAGTTGTGCAAGATGAATACATTATAGAGATTTACTGTACAGCATGGAGCCTATCTATAGTAATAAAAGGGTAATATGCTAATTAGACTGGACATCCTTCAGGACATCATTCTGGACGCCCTTCCTGACGAAGCCTGGGCCAGAGGGAAGGCAGCCTGGGTACAGGGAGCCTGTGGGCAGCCTGAGAAAAGCCAGCCTGGGTCCCAGGTGCCTATGGGTGGCCAGAGGGAAGCCAGCCCTGGGCCCAGGTCCTGGGTGCCGGAGGGAAGCCAGTGCTGGCAGCCGGGAAAAGTCAGGCCTACACTTGCATGAATTGTCATGAATCAGGCCTCAAGTATTGAATGATGCTGTACTGTGTACTTAAAAATTTGCTTGCCAAAACTAGTTTGGCTCAGTGGATAGAGCATCGGTCCGCGGACTGAAAGGTCCTAGGTTCGATTCCGGTCAAAGGCATGTACCTTGGTTGTGGGAACATCCCAGGTACAGGGCGTGCAGGAGGGAGCTGGGTGATGTTCCTCTCTCATCAATGTTTCTAACTCTCTATCCCTCTCCCTTCTTCTCTGTAAAAAAATCAATAAATTATATTTTTAAAAATTGCTAACAGGGTAGATCTTATGTTGTGTACTTATTACAAAAAAAAAATAAAGCAGGAAGAAATGTTTGAAGATTATGGGTATGCTTATGATATATATTGTGGTGATGGTTTCATGTATGTATACTTATCTGCAAATTTATCAAGTTGTATACATTAAATATGTACAATTTATTTATTTATTTGTTTGTTTGTTTGTTTGCTTATTTATTTTACTGATTATGGTCTCACATAATTGTCCTTATCCCCCCATTCTCATCCCAAACCCTTCCCTACATATGCTCACCCCCTTGTTGTCCATGGCCACTGGCTAGGCCCATAAGCATGCACAGAAGTCCTTTGGTTGATCTCTTCTCCTTACCCCCACCCTCCCCTACTTTCCCTCTGAGGTTTGAGAGTCTGATTGCTGCTTCTCTTTCTCAGGGTCTGTTTTTGTTCATCAGTTTATGTTGTTCATTATTTCCTCTAGATGTGTGAAATCATATGATCCAAGAAATACCCTTGTAAGAACCTAAACTGTGACAAGCCATAATGGTTATGCTGAGAGGCAAATGAATCAGTCTGTAGTGAGTTCCTTTCTGGGCCAACAGCTTTTTGGATGCGAATCATACATCAAAATGGTTTTTTAAAAAAAAAAAGAATGCTGAGAAGCAGTAGAGAAGAACACAATGCTCATGTGGGCTAGTTGGGTGGTATAATTACTAGGTACTAAGATTGAGTCACATAAAATCCATGTGTAACTGGTGGGTTCCAGCTACGATCTTTGCTCAACTTCTAGTTACAATAGAATTGAAAGTGATCCCCAGTCCTGGCTTTTGGCAAGTGTATATTGAGATGAGAGCAATTTGGTTATGTTCTTTTTAACTCACAAATTATGTAAACACATATGTAGCTAGTGTTTTTGTAATGCCATTATAAAGCATCTAATAACAAAAAAACCCTGTTTTTAACCTCATCTAGAATGTAAATTATGATTTTCAAAGAGTGTGCTGGGTTATTCTAAATAGAATAGATAGAAATGATAAGATTTTTATTCCATTTTTAAGATCATAGTCTATTATTTTTATTTTCCAATATGTTTTTATTTTCCTTCAATGTTTAAAAATACATATTATTAAGAGACTTATCTTTAATGATTTACTCTAACAAAATTTGAAGGCATAATATACTTTCTCCATTCTTTTTTATATGACAATCAAAGTTTTGTTTTCTATTGCTTTCATTGTGTGAGCCAGTATCGATTTCCCTCTTCTCTCACCTCTCAGCTTCTTCAGTTCTCCAGTGGGGCCCCCTATGCCTTTTGGTGCCTCTTTGGTATGCACCTCTGAGGCCATCTTTCGAGTCTAACTCAAAAGTCAGGAAGAATGTCACATGTCTGCTTTTAGGAAGGTGAAGTCATGTATTTATTCTTAGAACATTTAGGAGTCATGATATATGTTTCTATAGATGGCACCTCAAAGAACCCAAAACAGTCGTAAGGGAAATACTTTCATCACTTAAAAGAGGCACTTTATGCCTTCTCTTTGGCATATCAGAATTTCCAGCATCACTGTTCTTGTGCTTTGGAACAGCTGTTAAGTAAAATAATTGTTCCTTTAACACAATATGAGACAGTCAATTTTATAACCCGGTGGGCTGTTCAGTGACTAAAGAACGGGGAGCAGGGAGCGTATACGGGATGGATATTCCGACCAAAGGGATGATTCAGTTCCCTAGTGGGCGGGTCAGACTGAGATGGCACCAGATTTCATCATGCTGTTCAGAATGGTGAGCAATTCAAAATGTATGAATTGTTTATTTCTGGAATTTCTCATGTAATATTTCAAGCCAGGGGGTACATGACACCTCAGAAAGTGAAACCGCAGATAAGGAGGAGCTATTGTACTGAAAAGTGTCATCTTCATATGCCCAAAGTTTCAATGTTTCTGCAATCCCCAACATTGCAAAGTGCTTTACAGACCTTTAATCAGTGTGCACAGACCATTTGTAGTGGCGTTTATTACATTAGCATACTTCATAGTGCCACGCACCTCCGCCTTCTGGTCCTGGGTCTCTCCTCTATCCTCCTGTCTCCCTACACTTCGGCCACAGTCACACTCTTTCAATCTTTGAAATCAACTAGCTTTCTCTTCTATTGACTTTTTACTCAAGCTGGATTGAGCTTGCCCCTTCCTCAAATGGCTGGTCCTATCACAGCCTTCAGATTTCAGCTCACCTGCAAACTTCCTCAAGACACCTTCCCTAACTACCCTAACTACTCTGTCTTAAATTCTCCACCCCTTCACTCTGTTCTTTTGCTTTGTGGCACACATAATTTACACTTACATATTTCTTGCTTACTCACCTCACCTATTACATGTTTCTGTACTACACTTTAGTCTCTGGAGTGTAGGGGTCTTCTCTGTTTATGACTGTATACCTAGTTCCTAGCACAGTGCTGACTCAATAAATATTTGTTGCATAAATAAGAAATATGGCTATTCGGTAATATGACCTTTTTATAAGCATGTTGAACTTTGTGTTTTTATATGCACATTGACTTTTGACCTCTAATGGGGTGTTATTTCCTGAAGCAGTCCAGTATGATGTTATACTTTTATTTAAATAACTCATTATTCAAAATATTTTTGAAGCTCCTCTTCATAGTATATTCTTTTGAATACCCTTAATAATGATAAATTATATCCATTAAAAGTGATTTTTTTAAAAAATAGAAAGAGTCCATTTTCTTTAGTGATCAAGACTGGAAAATAAAATTGATAATACTGATTTGGGTCACATTAAAAGTACTGTGGCTGTTGATATTTTGATGATAAAAAATTCTGACAGGTGTGAGGAGATATATTACTGTGTTCTTAATTTGCATATCTCTGATGATTAGTGATGTCGCACATCTTTTCATATGTTCGTTTGCCATCTATATGTGCTCTTTGGAGAAATGTCTATACAGGTCCTCTGCCCATTTTTCAATCAGTTTGTTTGGTTCTTTTTGGTGATTGCATTGTATGATTTCTTTATAAGTTTTGGATATTAGCCCTTATCTGGTGTATCATTGTTGAATATTGTCTCCTATTCAGTGGGTTGTCTTTTTTTATTTGTTGATCGTTTCCTTTGCTGTGCAAAATCGTTTTAGTTTAATGTAGTCTCATTTGTTTATTTTTTTTTCTTTGTTTCCCTGGTCTAAGGTGATATAGCAGGAAACACTATTACTAGGAGCAATGTCAGAGAGTTTACTGCCTATGTTTTCTTCTAGTTTTATGGTTTTATACCTTATGTTTATGTCTTTAATCCATTTAAATTTATTCTTCTATATGGTATAAGAAGGTGGTCTGGTTTCATTATTTTTGAATGTATCTGTCTAATATTCCCAACACTATATATTGAATAGACTACCTTTATTCCATGGGATAGTCTTGCCTCCTTTGTCATATATTAATTGACAAATATTGGCAAAAATGTGGAGAAAAGTAAACCCTCATTCACTGTTGGTGGGATTGCAAATTGAGGCAGTCTCTATGAGAAACAGTATGGATGTTCCTGAAAAAATTATAAATAGAACTACCGTATGATCTAGCGATTCCACTTCTGGATATATATCTGAAGAAACTCAAAATACTAATTTGAAAAGATATATGTACTCCTATTTTCATTGCAGCATTATTTACAATAGCCAGATATGGAAGCAACCAAAGTGCCTATCAATAAGCAATTGGATAAGTTATAATTATAATAGGTTACACAATGGAATATTATTTGGCTATAAAAAAAGAATGAAAAGTTACCATTTGTGACAGCATGGATGAACCTAAAGGGTATTATGCTAAGTGAAATAAGTATGCTAAGTAAGGAAAGTCAGTCAGAAAAAGACAAATACCACGTGATTTCATTTATATATGGAATCTAAAGAACAAAATAAATGAACAAACAAAACAGAAACAGACTCATAGATGCAGAGAACAAATTGATTGCTGCCAGATGGGAGGGGTGTTGGAGTGATAGATGAACAAGGTGAATGGATTAATAAGAACAAATTGGTAGTCACAAAATAGTCATGAGGATGTAAAGCACAACCTAGAAATATAGTCAATAATACTGTAATAACTATGTATGGGGCCAGGTGGGTACTAGAATTATCAGGGGGAATCACTGTAAATTCTATAAATGCCTAACCACTATGCTGTACACCTGAAACTAACATAAAATAATATTGAATGTCAACTGTAATTGAAAAAAATTAATATAAAAATAATTTTTAAAAAGTACCATGGCTGCTTGTTTGTTTGTTTTTGTTTTTTTTTTCCATTTTGAAAGGCTCAGGAACTGACTCTGGAGGCTTTTCTGTCAGGTCATCTCTATATATAAAAGCCTAAGTGATCGAGTGACTGTTTGACCAGTAGCAATGACATGCACTGAACACTAAGGGGCAGACACTCAATGCAGGAGTTGCCTCCTGGTGGCCAGTGTGCTTCCACAGCGGGAGTGCCGCTCAGCTGACCGATGGGTGCCAGGCACCAGGCTCACTGCTGGCAAGCACAGCTACAGCAGTGTGAACCTCTCTCACCTCTGCAGCAGCGCTCCTAAGTAGAGGTGACGTCAAGTGGAGATGGCCGGAATGAGTGGGAGCGGCCCTGGCTCAGACTCCTCCCTGGCTGCCTGCTGCATAGGGCACTACTACATCCCTCAGGGGGTGTAGGACTGCTGGTCCCCCCAGGGATCCCAGATTGCAAGAAAAGCAGGCCAGGCTGAGGGACCCCGCTGGTGCATAAATCTGTACACTGGGCCTCAAGTTTTAGGTAAGATTTCACACAAGAGTGATATCATTCGAAATGGTTCATGGTATCTCTCCGTAAAGGACAATACACATTGGAACATTATTCTTATTATTCTTATTAGTCATTAGACTGAATAACTTTTAACATACCACTTAATGATAATCTTTACTCAAATAAGTAGTCCTTGCCTGCAGTGAGGGGCTGGTGCAGTTTATGCCCAAGGAGGAACTGCAGGGTAGGCTGCTGCGGTGCAACCTGAAACCCCGGGAGATGAGAAGAGTGGAGTCAGACTTCTGGATGCTTCTCCAGAAGGGTAAGCCAGGAGGCTGGGCCTCTGCATCCTCCTGTGGGCTCTGCTCCTGGTGTACAGTGTTTGTGAAGGACCAATCAGATCAAGAGCCCAGGTCCAAGAAGAATAATTGTAGGCTGACTTGAAACTTCTGAGGAGTGCGGTGCACAGTGGAAGAAAACCAACTTCAACGCCAAGTTTGAGCGCATCTCCTGTAAATCACTGAAATGGGAAGCACTAGCTAGCCAACCTGGCATCTTCCATCCTTCTCCCATCATTCTGAATCATCTACTGTCTCTTCAATGCGCTCCTCTCAACACCCATTTACCCATCTCCCAGGACACTGAAGCAGGATGTTTGGGATTTTGTTAGATGCAGAACTTGGTCAGAGGTAGCTAAACCTCCCTAGAATCTAGTATCTTCCCAGTCTGGCTATGAAAATATAGTAAAACAAGGCTAAGTTATCCTAATTGGGAGGAAAGCCTGTCTCTTCTAGTGACAGGTTGACTTAGAACATTCATTTTTAAAATGTAGTTTTATTATTTTTAAGTGCCTATAGTGTCATTGCTGACAAGGGCAGGGAAGGGGAAAGTAGGCTATAAGAATCATATAAATGCAATTTTTTTTTGTAATCATATTGTGCATGTTTAGCAGTTTTTATCTATAATTATTTTTAAAACAAATTCCTTCATCTTCAACCTTAATCAGGCTTAATTGCTTTTGGTAGTTTTCCTAACCAATAAGCTGTGTTTTAGAGGGAGTAAGGTAAAATTTTAGCAGGTACTAGTTACAATTACCTAAATTTCTTAATGAGCATGAAGGAAATTAAGGAGTCTGTTTTTTTTGTTTGTTTGTTTGTTTTAAATTTAGCCAGTAAATTCGTTAAGAAAAATTTTGAAGCTTAGTTATGCCTACATTTTCTCCCATAATTCCACTGTCTTATGAACAACCCTGTAGTCTACAAACCTGCCTATTCACCGTCCTGTAAATATTCCCCGCTTTGTCTGATATTTTGGCTTTGATTTAGGTACAGAATTGAGAAAGACAGACAGGCAGATTGATTCTGGATTGAGGTTTGCCAGATGTAAGGGATGCCAGATCACAGGGCAAAAGAGTTTTGAAAACTGAAAGAGAATGGCTGAAGTTCTGGACTGGTGCTACCTAGGCCCGGTGCATGAATCAGCTTGGCTTGTGCCGTCTCACAATCTAGGACCCCCTTGGGGGGACATTGAACTGCCAGTTTCAGCCCTATCCCAGCAGGCCAGGCTGAAGGACCCCACCAGTGCATGAATCTGTGCACTGGGCATCTAGTATGCATATAAGATCTTTGGTTAATCTCTTCCCGCTCTCCCCACCCCATGTTTCCCTCTGAGAGCCATCAGTCTGTTCCATGTTTCCATGCCTATGCATTAGTGTCTGTACCCTGGTGGTTAGTGCATGTAATAGCTATTGGTCAAACGGTTGGCTGGTCACTTAGGTTTTTATATATATAGATTGTGAGAGTAACTGGGCAATTTCACTGGAAGAATAGGAAATTGGGGAATGTGAGTGGGACAGATTAATTTGAAATTTTATGTCTAAAGTATTTACCAAAAAAACTGGCTGCAAGACTACTTGACTGTATTATTTTTTTGGTATAAAATAGAATTTGGTATAAATTTGGTTAGACTTGGATCTCAACCAAAGGAGAGACATGCCTGAAGCCCTGGCAGCCTGCTTCCCTGTTTTGTTCAGGCCCTCCTTATTTATTCTGCAGGATCTCCGTGACATTTTTGCTGATCTCTGTCGCCTCAATCTATTCCTCTTCAAGTCTGTCCTAAAAGAGCTACTGAGTTATTTTTTCATAACCAGAATAATAAAGTTAACTGTGCCATCTAGAATGTACTGAATAAATGTTTATTTAATTTAAATTCAAATCCAACATTTAACGTTTTGAGTCATAGTTTAAGGTTGTGGAACTCTGTCCAACCATCTAACCTGCCGAACACAAGCCCTTTGTTGTTTCATATCTCCCCAACCTTTCATTCTCATTATTTCCTAGAAAAGGCACTTCCCTGGTTTAATTAAACACAATCAATTCAACTTTAGCAATCTAGTCGATCCAATTAATCCAATGGGTGCAATCCAATGAAGACATTTTCATTCTATTTCATGCCAGTAAGCCTGACGCTGCACTTTTTCACACCTGGAGCTGCTGCATACATTTTATCGATCTCTGTTTTTTAATCTAGTACTGTTTCACTTTGCCCTGAAAGTTGTCCTGGTTCATCTCCATCAATTGAAATAATTTAATTTTAAAACCTTGTGAAAGACTGACTGTTTTTGGAAGGTTATCCAGAACCTTTAGAACTAAGTTTATATATACTTCAGAGTAAGTGATTGTTAACTTAGTAATATCCCGTAGTTTTAAAACACTTTTCCTTCTCTACCATCTAATCAAATTTAAAGCAATAATTGCCTTCCTTTTCATACTCTCCTCAGAGCTCTCAGTAGGTCCTGAATTAAATAATGGGGAGAAAAATGTATCCCCATAGGAATGCCATTGACTAAAAAAGGGAAAAAAAGAAAGAATAATCGATTCCTCATTCATAAATACTGATATTGTTTTTAGTTAGTAAAGCCAAAAGTACAGAGCATGCTGCCATAATATGAAGATAACATCTGAAATAATTTATGAAAGGACTCGAAGGTTTGTTGTGATGTTTAGACACTAGAACTCACTTTTCAAAATGGACATTTTTTTGTTGTTAATCCTCTCACCTCAGAATATTTTTCCCATTGATTTTTTTAGAGTGGAAAGGAAGGAGGAAGAGAGAGAGAGAGAGAGAGAGAGAGAGAGAGAGAGAGAGAGAGAGAGAGAGAGAGAAACACTGATGTGAGAGACACCTCAATAGGCTACCTTTCACATGTGACCAGACTAGGGCTGGGAATGGAACCTGCAGCCCAGTTACATGCCCTTGACTGGGAATGGAACCCGTGACCCTTTGGTGTGTGGGCTGATGCTCTAACTGCTTAGCCACACTGGCCAGGGGTCAAAGTGGACATTTTTACAACTGATTGTATAAGACTCTTTAGTTCTAGATGCTAACAGTAGTGCTGGAATAGGACTAAGAAGCAAATTGGTAGTGGTAAAGATCATTTTGAAGAGTTACATTGAAAGGAACTTTGGTTTTAAAATATAGAATGATAAGTATTACTGAAGAGCTCATTAGTTACAAGACTAGAAAGGGCAAAGAAAATTTATATCTGACAGGAAAAAATAAAGGTCAAGCCTCTTCATACTTTCAATTGTTGGCTATATTAAAGTTTGAAATTGTGATGTGTTTATTATAGCCAGCTAAAATAAGCTCAAGAAACATTTTATTTTTTGTACATTTCTGTTTCTGCTCAACAGTTTTTAATAGAAAGTTGTAAGCACTCAAAAAGCTGTCAGGATAATTTAATGCACCCTCTTGTACCCATTGCCCAGATTCAACAACCACAAACTCCTGGCTAATTGTATTTTGTCTGTACAACAGTTCTTAAATCTCTCATCCAATACTCATATATTTCAGTATGCATCTCCAGAAGATAAGGACATTTTCTATAGTCACAAATTCCATACCATTTCCAGACATAATTAAGAATACTTAATGTTATTCAGGGTTTACATTACTCTCTCACAAATGTCACCTTTCACTTATAGTTTGTTTGAATCATAATTTAGATAAAGGTATACACTTTGCAAGTGAGTGATCAATTTTGGTCTATAGGTGATACCCACTCCAGTTTTTCCCTTGTAATTAATTTTCTGAAGATATGGAACATTTTTCTCTCAAAAATTGTTTCCCACAACCTAGTCTATGCTGGCTGCCTTCCATGTGTTTGACATATTCCCCAGGCCCTGCAGTGACTGAATACTCTGACCCGGGTTCAGAGAGTGTGTTGTGTATATTTATTTTTAATGTATAGTTCCTTTCTTCTATCCAAACACATATAATTGTTGTCTTTCTTTTTTTTTTTTTTCGATGTTAACAGCCTCTGATGAAGCATCCCTAGGTCCCTAACCTACTCCTAAATAGTGATACCTAATTCTATAATTTCTTCTTCATTTGTCAGATGTTACTTCTAGTATGAGAATCTTCCTCTCATCTGCCTCTGATACTGTTTGTTTAGGATACTGTTTGTTTAAGAAAAGCAGAATAAATGATCACTCCTTTCATTTACTGGTATTTACCGATTCCAACATGATAACTTGGTTTACAGGTATTCTCCCATGCTGGCTAGTTATCAGAAACGCTCATTTAAGTTTGCAAAGTGCATTGACGTTATTATCTTTATAAATGCTCAAATAAAAATATATTTTGAGTGTTACTTTTATTATCTTTTCATGTGCCATCCAAGTATTAGGCAGCAACACATGTAAAACAACTATTAAAAAAGAGTTGTGCATGCCTGTACAATGTAGATAACAAGAAGGCCAACGCTCCTTCCACAATATAAGTCATGCTTCCTCTAGCACTTTGGAGGATTCTTTGCTCCTTTACAATCAATCACTTGTCCACATCCCCAATACCTGGCAACCACTGATCTGATTTCTGTGCCTAACGTTTTACCTTTTCTTAAAAAAAAAAAAATCATATAGATTAAATATTTAAATTGAAACTCAGAGTATTTTTGGTGCCATTTGTAACCGAATTCTTTTCCTAGCATGAAAAGAATTAGGGCTGAAACACCTAAGCAAGCACACCCTCCATGAAGCAATATCTACAATGTTTCCTAAAATATAAAGGCTGTAGGCAAAAAAGAAAACTCTTCATAATTATTTTGTAAAAGCGACCCCGTGTTCATTGCAACATTATTTATAATACCCAAGTTGTGGAAACATGCTAAGTGTCTAGTGCTAGATAAATGGATGAAGAAATTTTGTGATATATACACACCCATGTACACAGTGTAATATTGTTCAACCATTAGAAGGAATGGAGTTTTCCAATTTGTGACAACATGGCTGGATGTCAAAGGCATCATTCTAAGAAAAATAGGTCAGACAAAGACAAATATCATACAATCTGTCTCATATGTAGAATCTTAAATAAACAAACAAATCAAGTTCATTGGTACAGAGAATAGATTTAAGGTTCTGGTGATGGGATTTAAAGGGTGGAATGGTGATGGGATTTAAAGGGTAAAAAGAAAAAATAATAAATTACAATTCTCCCTCCCCTCTCCACTTACTCGAGCTAGCATCACAGAGCCTTGGCTGTTTGTGCAACTGGAAAATAAACTGGTAACTGAGGGTGGCCCTGCAGGTCAGACCCTCAGTGGAACTTCAGAACTGGGTGACATCGATGAACCCATTCCTGACTGAGAATTCAACAGTGGCGAGGCCTGACCAGGAGAGAGGGGAACGCTCTCTGGGCCCTGTTAGCACAGTGGGAGGATAGGACAGGGCTCTGATTCCTCTTTAGAGCCTTAGGAAGTGCACAGCCCCCAGAGAGATCAACTTTCTGTCCCAGGTCTCTCTAATGAAAGGCACAGGGGGAAAGCAACCAGTGCAGTTATGGTCATATAATCCTGATAAAGACAACTTTCTTCCTGTGACCATCCATCTTTTGTTATAAAGAACAGTAGATTATTCTTTATAAACTGCTTAAAATCAAGTCGAGGAAAATTAAACCTTTTCTTGTTATATTTTTAAATATAAGAGGAAAAAACTAATTATTGTCAATTTTTAGGCCATTCCAAATTCTTTGCCACACTAGGTTTTATGACTAGTTAATGCACTGATTCACCATGACTAGCTCTTAACAATTGGAAGGTCAATTTCTGAAAGAACCAGAAGGAAAGGAAAACCCCCTTGCGTCTGGGCCTAACCAAGACCGGCCTCAATACAACACTCCCATCCTGTTGGACATTTTGATTTACTTGTCAAAGAATTTTAACAGTTGTATAGAGTCGTATAATGACAACACCAAAAACCAGATATAAAACATTTCCATTGCTCCAATAAGGTTTTCCCTGCTCCTTTACAATCACTCACTTGTCCACATCCCTGGTCCCAGGCAACCACTGATCTGATTTCTGTGCCTAACATTTTACCTTTTCTAAAGAAAATCATATAGATTAAATATTTAAATGGAAACTCAGAGTATTTTTGATGCCATTTGTGACCGAATTCTATTTCTAGCATGATAACTTTTAAGATTCATCCAGGATGTTTTGTGTTATCAGTAGATTGTTCTTTATTTTACTGTTGAGTAAGATTCCATTTTATCTAGTTGATGAGCATTTATCCTAACTCCAGGTTTTGGCAATTATAAATAAAGCTGCTATAAACATTTGAATATGAGCCTGTGTGACCATTAATTTTCATTTCTCTTGGGTACAGATCTAGAAGTGGGATTAGTGGGTTATATAAGTGCATGTTTAACTTCATAGATAGCTACACACTATTTTCCGAAGTGTTTGTACTGTTTTGTATTTCAAGCAGCAGTAGATGAGGGTTTTAGTTACTTTGCCTCCTCACCAGTGTTTGTATTAGTATTTTCAGTTCTAGGAATTTTATAAGGCTTGTAATGGTAACTCTTTGTTGTGTTATTTCATTTGTAAGAGACTTGTTCTAGTTGAGTTTTGTACTAGTGATTAAGGATTTTTGTATCTGTGTTCAGAAGATATGAACATGACCTGTAATTTTTTTCTTTTTTTGTGGTGAAATCTTCATCAGGTTTTGGTATCTGGTAAATGCTGTCCTTAAAAAAAATTAGTTGGGAATGTGATTTTTGTACTAGTGATTAAGGATTTTTGTATCTGTGTTCAGAAGATATGAACATGACCTGTAATTTTTTTCTTTTTTTGTGGTGAAATTGAGTTTTGTACTAGTGATTAAGGATTTTTGTATCTGTGTTCAGAAGATATGAACATGACCTGTAATTTTTTTCTTTTTTTGTGGTGAAATCTTCATCAGGTTTTGGTATCTGGTAAATGCTGTCCTTAAAAAAAATTAGTTGGGAATGTGATTATTTTTCAAAGGCTGTGTCTACACACAGTAATATTCTGTAATTTTAGTAGGCAATTTTATAGGTACAGAAAACCAGATCTTATAATGTACCCCAAATAAAAAAATCAGTTTTGGGGGCTTCTATTTCTACCATGATGATATTTAGTGAGATGATATTGTGTAGTATTTGAGAAGGAACTCATCTTGGCCCTTGATCCTTAATAATGCTTGATAAATATTAGTTAGTGGTAATAATAATGATAATAATGACAGTGAGCTGACTGCCATATTTGGAGCTTTTCACAAAATATAAAAACTCCTCAGAAAAGTTTTATACATAAAAACTTATATAAAAACTCCTCAGAGAAGACCAGACTTATATCCAATTATGTGGTAATTTACCACATAATCCTTTTGGCTTTAATGGAGTCTTAAGGGTAAAAAAACAACTTCAGTAGAGCCCTTGCAATGCTACATTGACAATTCTTGTTAAAACTTCTTCCAAAATGCAACAGTTTTCTCCATGGCCACCATAATCCTATATAATACCAGTAAAAGGCTAATATACAATACAAATCAACCAAACGGTGGAAGGACCAATTGCTATGATACACACTGGCCACCAGGGGACAGACAGTCAACGCAGGAAGAGCACCATTCACCCAGAAGTCAGGCTCAAGGCTGGTGAGTGCAGCAGCGGGGTGGGAGCCTCTCCTGCCTCTGAGGCAGTGCTAAGGATGTCCGACTGCCGGCTTAGGCCCTCCCCCCTAAGCCATCAGTTGGACAGTCCCCGAGGGCTCCCAGACCGTGGGAGAGTGCAGGCCGGCTGAGGGACTGCCCCCTGAATGTGCAAATTTCATGCACAGGGCCTCTAGTGATAATATGGTTTCCCTCTTCCCCCTGCCTCCCATCTGAACATTAATCTTCATGAGGAGGAGAGTATAGAAGCTAAAGACCTCCAAGTCTGGTATACCGTCTACTCCACACTCTTGACAACATGGAGGCCACAGTGATCTGTAAAGAATCGGCAACTTCAACCTAGGAGCTTTTAGGAAGGCAAATCCATGGTCCCACCCACTACACTAAATCAAGGGACTGAGGGAGGGGTCTTACAAGTCCTCCAGGTGACTCTGATATTCACTAAAGCTTGGGGAACACTGACTGAGCAGAGTTGGTAGGGTACGAGGTGGTTGGAAAAGGTAAGAGTTAAACGTGGTGCATGAAGAATAGGGCTGATTCCCCTCTATGGAAGAGATTAGTCAAAGTTTTATATGCATACATGCATAACCCATGGGCACAGACAGTGTGGTAAAGGTCTGGGGAAGAGGTAGGAGTAAGGTGAAGGGGGTCAATGGAAGAAACAAGGGGGGACATCTGTAATACTTTCAACAATGAAGGTAAATTTAAAAAATAAAACACATTTATCAGCTGAAGTCTGATCCACAGAAAAAGGCACAGGTAACTGTGGCTGGTAGCCTGCTCAGGAACTCCTTCCCTCTTCTTTTCCCTCAACTTAGGCCAGTTACATGAAGTGACCCTGGGAAATAAAGTGGATTTTATGGGGAGAATAGAAAATTTTGTTTTAAAAACAGATAATTAGGAATCTGGGTGCTGTGTCTGTCCTGTACTTTCTCTAACGTTCAGCACACTCAACTGTCAGATTTCCACCAGCTATTAGAAACTTGCCAATATTTAATGGGCCTGTTCCTTTCTTTCTAGGTACACAACCTTCTCAACCTCTCTTCACAGTACCAGTCTCTTAGAACTTACAGACATGTGAATAGTTCAAAACTTAACCTAGAAAGGAAAAAATGAACTATGCTAAAATCTTTGCATGCTGGCTTTTTTATTTACCCCCCACCTCAAACCCTGTCTTAATCTGCCTTCACCTTCTCTAAATTTTTAATTACCCCACATTGTTTTCTAAAGAGCAGTGTGCTCTTTCCATTGTGCACATTGCACCACTACGCTCATAAATTAAGTCAAGAGCGTTTGAAGATTAGAAGCCTCTAATTAAGGAAGGCTTCATTTGAGAGCAAAGAAATAGAGCGTGATTAATTCTTGCTGATAGTTGCAGTATAATTTGCCTAAAACAATTACAGGTTACTTGTGACTCACCTGATGTGAGGATCTCTGCTAGGAATATAATAGATTTGGAATTATGTTAGAAAAAGCTGGGTTGTTGTTGTAATTTCAGAATCAAGTATTATATATTGTTTTTTCATAATTAAACAGAATTAAATTTGAAATAAATACAGTCTCATTGGCTTTTGACAGAGGGAATCAAGGATGTTATTTATTTATTATAATTATAATTATTACTCTGATAACCCCACTATAGTCTGGTTGCTCAAAATAGAAAATAGACTTACTAGCTTTCCTTCTTTATTGTCCTTTCTTTCTTTCCGTATTCTTATAGAAATTACAATCACTCTTAGTATTATTAAAGAGAGAAGGCATGTGTGTGGCTGCTCAGCTGGTTGTACCAAATCCTGTTACTGTGTATCAGAAAATGGATTATATGTCTATGCAAAATACTCTTTAGTAACATATTATTCACAATAGAGTTTTTATCCATCAATGGCTCACAAAATTGAAAAATATTTGAATACTAACTAATGTATTTTAAAAGTCAATGGATATATTTTGGGTACCTGCTATTGTCAAGAACTGTAAGGGGTCTGCGATTCTGCCCGGCTTGCAAGCTCACAAGTTAACTGGTCACACAAGATCACTGGGATTTCATTACTCAGCACCGCAAGAGACATGGACTTTTATCATTGGTTTGTTACATAGGTTACGTTTCCACTGATTCTCTTCTACTCCACCCCCCTTAAGGAACCCCCATTAACCTCCCAATCTTCTGAAGAGACTGTGAGAAAAATCTGTCTAACCTTTACTCCACCAGGAGATAGGATCTTTATTATCCAGGACTGGAAACAAATCTTCCTCTGCTCTAGAAGGAAACACTATATCTTCCCAGGCTGTTTGTTACTCAAACATCATTAGAAAGGCAGTCCAAGGCTGTGCAGAAATGCCATGAAAAATTGTCTCTCAGCATTACATACTCATTACACCAGATGCTGTAAGGGACAAGAGAAGAGGAAAGATACAAATGATATGCCTTGGTCTTGCTGAAGGAAAACAATCTATTAGCAAGAGCTTAGATGGAGGTTCTAATCCTGTTTTTGCTCTTCGCAACTGTGTGTTTCATCTGGTTTCTTTAGTTCTCTAGGCCTCAGTTCCCTCATCTGTAAAATGGACACAATTACCCATCTTTCAGGGTTTCTTTGAGGATGAAATGAAATATACAATTAACTTAGTAGCATTCATTTGCTGATACAATGAAAATATTGAAATACTAGTAAGAACTAGTATGCATTAAGAGCAGTAGTGGTTTTAAATAAGTAAAAATAGAGAAGATAAGGTACTTTGCTGACCATAATTTATCTTTTCCTTGAATTCATTGGAGTGACATTGGTTAATAAAATTATATAGGTTTTACTATACAATTCTACAACGCATCACCTGTATATTGTGTCTTTACTGTTGTCTGTGTCTGAGTCTTTGTTTAGTCTCTTCACCAATCTTACCCAGCCCCAACCTTCTCCCTTCTGACAGCTGTCAGTCTGTTCTCTGTATCCATTTGTTAGTTTATTTTGCTCAATGGATTCCACATATAAGTGAAATTATATGGTACTTATCTTCTCTGCTGGCTTATTTCTTTTTTAAAAATTTTATTGATTTTAGAGAGAGAGGAAGGGAAAGGGATAGAGAGATAGTAACAAACATGAGAGTGAAACATCAATCTGCTGCTTTCTGCATGTCCCTTACTGGGTATCCAGTCCACAACCTGGGCATGAACTCTGACCAGGAATTAGACCAGTGGCCTCTTGGTTCATGGGTTGATGCTCAACCACTTAGCCACACTGTCCAGCTCTCTACTGGCTCATTTTACTTAGCATAATAATTTATAGGTTCATCCATACTGTTGAAGGAAGAAAAATCTTATCATCGTTATGATGTAACATTAATGTCAAACAAGAATGAATGAACATGTTCTTGCCTAGTGAGAGGTCTCTATACATAATCATGTACTCTAAAAATATGTGCTATTGATTTAGTATTTTTCTCTTATTCAGCAAATGTCAATGAAGTATTTTAAAATAGTGGTTAGTCCTATGCAGTGGTTACAAATCCTATAAAATGTTGGACTAGGCTCTGGATGACAGAACTCCACACAGCATATTATATCCATTAATTTCCTAGGCAATGCTGGACTCCTATGATGAATTTTATATTGGCAGAGCTAAACCAACAAAACTTTCACCTTGTTAGGACTATTGACTATAGCTGATAAATGGCAGCATCCTACATGGCCCTTCTGTATTGGAGCACATCTGTGATGACTGAATGACCATTTGAAATGGGATGGGGAATGTTTGCCAAGAGGTGATAAGACGTGACCTATTCCTTCATCATAATTCCTATTGCATAAATGTACCCACTTTTTATAATTGTGATGAAAACCAGACTGCATGCTGTTGGCACACGAAAGCATGTTGTCGCAAGGTATGACAGCATGCTACATTCAGTTGCCCTGCACTGTGTGCTTTCTGACAGGCTGCCATGATGAAATGACTTCTTTCAGTAGCTGCTGTAAGAAAAGTTTGTTTTTTTATTTGTGTGCTTTTTTGTTTGTTTGTTTGTTTGTTTTTTAAGTAAATGGGGCTTGAAACATTTGGTCAAAACTTTCAATAGCAAGGCCATTATTTTAATACTTAGAATAACACAGATCATTTAGGAATAAAACTTAGATGTTCATTTTGTGAAAAACATTCAATTAAAAATAGATCATCTCTATGCTAGATGAGGAAAAAATGAAATACTAGAAAAAAGGAAAGTAGAGAGTAAAGCGTCTGCTTAATAAGGTTCTACTGGGGATGCCTTGATGTGTTAATATCTTCGAAAGTTACCTAAATGCTATCGAGCACTCAAACAGCATCCACCAATGAAACTACTTGTATGCTCAGATAATCTTTTGCGGCTGTATCTGAACGTTAGTATGTACACTATCCACTTGAATCCCTTCTAACCTAGCTTTATTATGGCAATGCCTCTCTCTAACCCTTGGAATGTCTTCCTTATAAATGCCTTCTGAGTGCCAGGCCCTGGGATGGGCTCTCTATAATTTATATATTTACATTTTTATTTGAATTTTGGACTATTAATTCGTCCATAGGCTTTATCGCCAATGATTGGGTGAAAAGATTCCCTCCTCTTGCTCCCCAACAAATTCCCATTGTTCACATGCCCACCAAGGTAGTCATCATAATTGCTTTCTTATTATCCATCAGAGAATTTTATATGCAATCAGATGGAGCAGGTGTCTGCTTCCACACAGTCTCACCAATACAGTGTGCTACTAAACTTAAAATAATTTACACATTAATATTTTATTGCCATTTGATAAATGACTCTGGCACTCCATTAAGTTTCATAACTTGTTCAACATCATATAAGGTAAAATTGAAGGTGAGAGGATTTGAAGTGAGGCCATCTTGATTAACTGAAAAGTCTATGTCATTTCCCTATATAATACTAACAACTTATTTTAACTTGGATGAAAATGAGAAGGTTAAGTGGTCTTTCTAAGGACACATAAAAAGGAGACACACATTCAGGGTTAAGACAGAATCTTCTCATGCTTTCTTGAATGTTCTTTTTATTGCTATTATCTCAATGCTTTTGGATGTTCTGATTCATTTTTATATTTTTACTGTGTTTTTTTTTTTTTTTATCCTTGTATGTCAGTTAGGGTGATTTATATTGATATATCTTCAAGGTCACTGATTCTTTCCTCAACTGAGCTAATCATAGGCACTGTTCATTCCTCCTCTTGGTGTTTTTTTTTGTAGCATTTCCACTTGATTATTACTTATGACTTATCTCTCTGGTGGAATTATCCATTTTATCATGCTATTTTTTCCATTTAAAGCTTTTAAAATATAAATTATAGTTATTTTAAATTTCAACACAATTAGATGTATTTCCAATATCTGTGCCATACATAAGTTTAAATCTATAAAATGCCTTTTACATGGCAACGTGCTAGGTTTCCCCCCCCACACACACACACTTTCTTTTTTATATACCTCATTATTTTTGTACTTAAAGCTTTATGTATTATGCACAGCAGTAGGGATTAAGGTAAAAAAGTTTTCATGTCTAGAAATGAGTATGCCTTTCCTTCTGTAAGTCTGTAGTGTGGGGCTATGAGCCAGTTTAGTCAGGAGTTGATTTGGGTTAGAGTTTGTTGTTGCTATGGATACATTAAGAGAACCACAGTTTCAAATTCTTTTTGGGATATTTGCATTTAGGGTTAGGGCTCATTGACCAGAGGGATTTTCCCCAATGTATGCTCAACTCTCAGCTTTGGTCTTCCCTATGAGCTTCGCCTCAGATATCTTCCCCACTTAATTGTCTTTCTCTTATCTCTCTCCAGCAATATTTCAATGTTGCTTATAATTAAGTATTTGTTTTTCTGATGATAATAGATTGGGGGTGGGGGGAGTTCTCTGAGCCCAGCAGACATATCTATCCATCTCCCATGACACATGGCATAAATATACACAAATTTTTTCCCCAAAATCAATTTTTTTTTATTTTTTTTATTTTTTATTTTTTTTTTTTTTTACCAGTATTCTAAGGGCAACAGCATTTGTTCTCTCTCCCACCCCAAGACCTTAGGGACCATAGGGAATAGGAATCCAAAGGCTTTATGTTCCTTTATGTTCTTCCCACAGTGGTTGATGTCCCCCCTTCCAGGCTTTCACCATGATGGATGCCCTCTTGGACATCATCAGCCTTTCTTTCTTTTTTCTTCCCTGTCTTTCCTTTTCCAGCACTTCCCTTCACATCTCTTTTATTCCTTGTCCTCCCTCCCTCCCTTACTTCCTTCCCTGTAAGAACTTGGTGAGGTTCAAGGAGAAGAGCTTCTAAGCATTTGTGAGCTCATTCTGTATCTCCAGTCCCTAGGGCCTCCACATTTTCTCCAGCTCACACTTGACCTCTACAAATTTGCTAACAATTCTGACAGATTTCTTCTAACTATACTCTGGCAATGTTTGCCACTGGTAAGAAAGTGCTCATGTTCTGTTTTCTATAACCTGAGAGTGTGAGCTAGTTGGTTGCTCTTGTGACCTCAACTCTCCGGTGGGTATAACAAAGTAAAAAAAGTTGCAGTTTTTTCCAGCTTTTATTTTTGTTGCTGTTGTAAGGGGCTGGAAATGCAGTCTTTCCAGCTCTCTACAATCCAGACAGAAACCTAAAGTATGTGTTAATTGCAATTTATATGTACATACAACTAAATACTTACATTTCAATCAAATTTAATTTGAGTCCCTCTTTAGGATAGCTATGCAGTAATATAATTAGTAGACTATTTATCCCAAAGCATCCAATCCAATAAGGAATTTATTCTTTACCTATTCAGTCATTGCCTCTAAATTTTCTTCAGGAAGCTGTCAAGAAATTAGGGCCTCTAAATGGTAGCATTGTTATTACTAAGTAGAAATGGAAACTAATAGCATTCAGGTTTGAAAGAGGTATTTTTGGTAAGACAATATGAACTCCCCATGAATTGAATGGGCTCTGGTTTATTGGCAGAAAATGGGAAATGTTCATTTGAAGTCCAGTCCATTTTTGTCATTTATATATATATATATATATATATATATATATATATATATATCCTCAATACAGAGAAACCATCTGATAGTTTAATCCATTATTTCCCAGCAGAGCAGCTGTCTTCAATCATTTAGAATCGTCTTTTCTGCACTGTAGGTGATTTAAGTGCTGAGCTAAGTGAAACGAGTATTAATTTTTCAATTTTATACTCACTTTAGACTGTGTAGATATTTGACTCCTGTAATATCAAGTTACCCACTCATTTCACAGTGTACAAACTGGTGTCTACTTTTGTTGTAATTTTGTTTAGAACTGGGGAAATATACTAGAACAGCTAGTTATTTCAACATGATCATTTTTCAATTGAAACTTTTTAGCTGACTTAGAAAGCTCCAGATAACAAATCTGTTTCAAAACATATTATTGACATGGGGAAAATTCACCCGTTTCTCTTTGAAAGTGCTCTAAGCTGAGTTAGGAAGTCTTTTTCATTAAAGTTGTAGTTTAGATAATTTAGATATTAGCTCCATTTTTTTTTTTTATAACCTTTCATTTTGTTCTCAAATCCATTCAGGCCTCCCCTCTTGGAAAAGACAAAGGCATAACTCTCCCCCATTGCCTGGCTGGCAGTGAAAGTCTAATGGATTGTTAAAACCACAGACATTCTGATAGGAGACAAGACCTAGTTTTGCACTATTTTCCCATAGGCATTTGAAACAGCCCCACCCCTGTTGTCCTGCCCTCCTCAGGTTAGACATTCCTGTCAGATTGTGAAACCACGCCCTTAAGCCAATCAGGATGTGGTGCAGTGACAAGTCAGGGGTAAAAAGGAGAAGGGACTTCCTGTTCTCTATGCTCCCACCGCATTGTTGCTGGTTGCAGTGGCACCATTCTGCAGAAGTAAAGTGCCTTGTGGATCCCTCTTCCAGGGCCTGTTTTATCCCAGGCCATCCATTAAGAGCATTTCTAACATAGCTGAATCTGAGGGGGGAAAGTACAGAATGTCTCAATTCCTTTATAGAGGAGTAAAAATATTTGGTCTAATATTATTGATAGAGGATGCTATAGAATTTACATGCCCCCAATTGTGGTCTCTGTTCTAAAACGAGCTTGTGAAAACTTGAGAAAGTCACTTGTCCTCTTTGATCCCTAGTTTTCCTAAAATAAAAATATTATTTGTTCTTTCTGCTTTTGAAGATCAAAATATCAAGTTAGGACCAGGTTAACTATTAACAAAGCCTTAAACAAGTGTTAGTGAAAAGAATTTTTAGGGGTAAAATAGGCAGGTTTAGGAAATTTTAGAAATTAAGGCATCCATGGAAAAAACACAGGCTACAGAGTTGCAAAATTTCCATATGACAGAGGAGCAGGGAGCAGCAAAATTATTGTATAATTACATAAGACAAGGTAGCTGGGAATAGCCAAAGGTACATATTTACAAAATAAAGGGAAGGAGGAAGAAAGCCCAGAGGGAATAGGAGAACAATGGGGAGGAGGGCTTCCTGTGTCAAGTTTTGGTGCGACTTTTGAGCTCAGGAGTTGCTATAGTGACCAAATCAGAAGGGATGGTACCCTAGCTGGTTTGGCTCAGTGGGTAAGAACTTTGGCCTGTGGACTGAAGGGTCCCAGGTTTGATTCTGGCCAAGGGCACATGCCTGGGTTGTGAGCTTGATCCCTAGTAGGAGGCATGCAGGAGGCAGCCAATCAATGATTCTCTCTCATCACTGATGCTTCTATCTCTCTCTCTCTCTCTCCCTCTCCCTTCCTCTCTAAAATCAATAAAAAAAAATATATATTTTTTTTTTAAAAAAAGAAGTGGGTGATGACCAATCAGAGGGGATATCAAAGCACAAAGCTCTGCAGCCTTTAAAACCATAGAAAGCAGAAACCGGTTTGGCTCCTGGATAGAGCATCAGCCTGCGGACTGAAAGGTCCTGGGTTAGATTCTGGTCAAGGGCATGTACCTTGGTTGCAGGCACATCCCCAGTAGCGGGTGTGTAAGAGGCAGCTGATTGATGTTTCTAACTCTCTATTCTTCTCTCTTCCTCTCTGTAAAAAATCAATAAAATATATATTTTTTAAAATAGGGAAAAGGGACTCAGTGGGATTCTTCCCCCTCCCCACGTGGGAGTCTGTGCTTGTTTCTCAATACATTTCCACGTTTGCTATACCATTTTCCCTCCATGGTTTCATTCTTTGACTTCAAGGGACAAAGTGCCCGGGAAGCCATCCTGCCCAGGGGAACACCACACATTTCCAGTCCAAAAATTCTGCATCATTAGCCAAGTAGTCGATACTATTGTAAATAGATATTGGGTACAATAAAATAAAATTTAATAAATAAACAGATAAATAAATATTGGGTGACTAATTTATTTATTAGGAAATAGCACATAATATATTCCCAATACACCTTTTTTTATTCTCTCCAGACAGGTAGATTCAGCTACTATGTATTATAACAATTGTTATAATATCTATTAATTATCTGTTATATCTGTTTTCCCTTCTAGATAATTGGCCCCATAAGAGCAATTTAGTTATTTTTGTAGTTCTTAAATATAATGTAGAACCTAGAGTTGCTATTAGTATAACAGTAAAATTGACCACTTATTGAGTATTATGTACTAGCAATAAATTCAGTGGTTTAAGTACATATTTTTACATGATGCTTTCAACTTCTTTGGGAAATAGTTTTAACTCATGGGGCATAAAGTTCTAGGGGTATTCCCCCATACTTTTATGAGTTATACCTTCATAAATTCATGGTGAAGGTCTATGAAATCCCCTCAAGGCTCTGGCAGGGGTTGCTAATGAGCAATCACTGAGAGATTCTTCCAGAGCATTATGCCTAACACAGATCCATTATCCAGGCAAAAGACTGCCAGAGTTTTATCCCAGCTGGAGGAATGAAGTTTCTTTCATTCCAGGACCTTCCAGCTTTTCTCTCCCACCTAAGGGAAGAAAATAATCAGCAGAGTTTAGGGCTTCTGAGAAACAGACGATGAACACTGGGGCCAGGAAGGAAGTAACGGGATGGCCCTGGAGAAACACATGTAACTCACAGCCAGAGGTACAATGCCACAGAAAGGCTGAGACTTAGTCAGAAGGTTATGTAATGCTCCTCTCCCCCACACTTTAGCAGCATCCTAACAGGTTATAGTATAAAACAATGGATTTTAGCTGAAAGAGCTGCAGACATTTTTGGAGGAGTACTTAGGGAAGTCTGAAGTCAAGATGAGACCCCAAGAGAAACTGAAGCCTCTGGTAAACAGTAAACCCAATATAACTCCTATACAGATTCATTTAATTCTCACAAGAAAAGCTTGTTTATTTGGGTTTCTATATCCCAGGATGTAGCTTTCAACAGAAAATTAGAAGACGTGCCAAAGGCAAGGAAAAAACGAAACAAAACACAGAACAGTATGAAACGCAAAGCAAATAATCACAACCAGACCCAGATGTTAAAATTACCATATAGGGTTTTTACATTGTAATGAATGTGCTAATGGTTGTAATAACAATTTAAAAAGTTGACAACATATAAGAACAGATTAGCAATGCAAACAGAAAGAGTTAAAAGGAATGCTAGAAATTAAAGATATTGTACAAAAAAATGAAGAATACCTTCTGCATACATATCAGTAGACTACACATAGCTGAGGAAACAACCAATGAGCTTGAAAATAAGGTAATGGAAATTTCCCAAGCTTAATTGCAAAGATAAAATAGAATAAAAACAAAGCAGAAAATTCAAGAATTTAGGGACAATATCAATAAGTAATGTTTGTATAATTGGAAAACCAGAAACAGAAGAAAGAGAGAATTTTGACAACAAGGTGGTTGTCAATAATAAAAATTCAGGGGGAAGGCCGATAAGATTAGAACTGAAAAATTCCAGTTGGGTTTTGGGTATTATGTCTTTAGTAACCTCAAAAAGGGCAAATTCAAAGAAATTATGAGAACAATGAGGAAGTGATTTATGACCTTTGCCAGAGAGCTCCCAGTGGTTGAGGGGCAGAACCTGAGTCTAGTGAAGAGAATAGGTATTAAGGAAATGAAGACAATAAGTGAAGACAAGTTTAAGAAGTTTGTCATTATTGGAAGAAGAGGAAAAAAAAGTAGCTTAAGTGGCACACAGGGTCAACGGATGGCTTTGCTTATAAAAAAGTACAAGAGAACATAGAAAGTTTTATCAATTGAGGAAAGAGATAATAGTTGACAGTCAGAGGCTGAAGATACAGAAAGGGAAGGGATCATTGACGTAGGGATGTGTCAGAAAAAAGAGAGCCAGAGGGAACATTTATGAAATCTGGAATATAAGCTGGTTTTGAGCAGGAAAGTGACCACCTCATCTTCTGACACTGGAGGGAAATAAGTACAAATAGAGGCCAGCTTTTTTTTTTTTTCTAGGAGGAGGGCACAGGGGCAATTCAACCAGTGTGCCACAGAATTCTCCTGATTTATCTATTCTTTTTTTGTGTGTGAAGAAGGTCATCATTTTATGAGAATACAAAAATGTTAGATTGAGGTACTTGAATAAAGTGGTATCATTTTTAAAAAGATATGAAAGAACTACAAATGAAAATTTGACAGATGGGACAGAAGAGATTTGAGTGGACCACTAAAATTATAATTCTTGAATCTGTGATGGCCTTGATTCAAGTGATGGTATGGTATTTTCCAGAACACGCAGGTAGATGAATGTGGGTACACTGCAGGTGAATTGTAGGATGGACTTCTGGCTGGGAATTTGTAAGGCCAATGCAGTGGAAGGAGAGGGGGTGAGGAGGTTGAGATTGCTTGTGAGAGAATTTTTCAGGGAATCACCCATATCTGGTGGAGGGGAAGACCATTAGAGTTGATGAGGTAAAGGAACTATAAGGGCTTGAATAAATAGATCACATGTTTGTTGCAATTGCCTACGATAGTGATTTTCAACCTTTTTCATCTCATAGCACACATAAACTAATTACTAAAGTTCTGCAGCACACCAATATATATATGTATATATATACATATATATATACATATATATATGTGTATATATATATACATATATATATATAAAAAACTTTTTTTTTTTTTTTTTTTTTTTTTTGCCAATGTGACAAAAAGCATAGGTATCATTTTGATTCGCTCACACTGGATAGCTTTTGTTGTGTTGGCTGTTATTTATTTATTTATTTTTATTCAACAGCCTAAGGGAAAAGAGGTCAGTGCCCCCAACTAAATAGTCAGGTATTGCATGTTTTAAAAATTCTGTGGCACACTGCTTGAAAATTGCTGACCTGGGATGATGCCAGCAGTTGGCACAGAATTATGTTTATGTGGGTAAGAGCTGGCACAGTTTAATCCATAGCTTTTGTATTAGGGTTTGTCCAAAGTTTTCAAATCCCACTTAAATCTGTTTCCTCCTGTTCTCAAGCAGTCATGTAACAAAGAACACTGAGCTTTAAGATGCAATACCTAGAATTGTTGAAGGATGTAAGGCAAAAAACAAACAAGCAAACAAACAAACAAAACACAAGTGAAGCATCTGTTGTAGGTGGAGATGTCTAGAATGAGAGTTATAAAATATGAATTATGTGCTCTGGTTATTAAAATCCTGCCTGGTCCTGGGTAAGTGACACTGAAGGGCTGTAGTTCTGTGATTTATAAAATAAAGGGATCAAGCAAAGAAATATCTCCGATCCTTTCTAAATTTGAAATTCTATTACTCTTCTGCGTCAAAGGCATAGATTACTTTGTTTGTTTTAAATATTGAAAGTGCCTGCATTTAATTATTTGGGCTACCTCCATGAGCAAGATATGGACAAACAAGCATTACAATTGCACGAATCTGTATTAGCTTTCAATTCCAATCTGGAGTTGCACTTATTTTACTCCACCTCTAAGTTCTTTTTGTTTAGGTAGGCAAAATAAATTTTTTTGAACAGTGCTAGGACTTTCTGAGTAAGAGATGGTTATAGCTGTAGAAATTATTACAAATTTATTACTTTGTATCCAAATCCAGTTGTTTGAGGCAGAAAACGACTTTGACCAACTTTGTTTTCACTAAACAACAGGGAACTGTGGTCCGAAGGCTCTCTAAGGTAGAGTGAGAAGTGACATTTTGATTTTTTCATTCTACCCATTGCTTTCTCTGGGTAAATTTATTCTGTAAAGCTATACTTCTGCTCATGCTTTTTGCACCAGATCCCATTTCAATTATGAATGGTGCACACTCTAAAAGCATAGCTTTCATCCTTCCTCGTCGTGCTCTTCATGAATGAGAGCTTGACTTTGAGAATTCTCCAGCTTTCTATCAGAAATGCCATCACTCTCTCACCCTTCCCCTTTAAGACTTTAATCTCTCAAGTAAATAAGCAAGCTGGTTCTAATATTGAAGCTTGTGACATTTGGCTGGTCACTCATTTCTAGGCTAAATTGCTTCCTTACCCTCTGTACCTTAGCCAGGCTGTTTCCTATCATACCCCGGGATCTTACTCTTGAGTCCATATTTACTAACCTTCTGGGTAAATTCTTTAGATAGTATTTAATCAGTAGCCCTTTGTAAAGTGCAAGTAAATTACAGACCACTTATCTAGGTCAATCATCAGCCATTTTTCAGGCAAAACCAAATTATATTTCCTGAAAATGATCATTGGTCAACTGGGTCCATACAGGACACGCTTAATTTTATCACTTATTTTAATTTTCCTTTTATTACAAGTATGATTAGTATTTCCAGACTGGTGTATATACTTTTCTTTCTTTTTTTCTGATGACTTGAGAGTAGTCTGAAAAGCTTGCATTTGGTGAGGGTCAGCCAGGAAACAATGCATTTCAATTTCTGTCTGCCCAGAAAGCACTTGGCAATTACATTCCTTGGAAAGTCTTTAAATCTCTCCTCCATTTCACAAGTTGCCAGGTCATTTGATTTGACAGAGAAATGCACTGAAGCTGCAGTTTAATAGTATGGCAGAGGGCGAAGCCAGCCTCACAAGGTAAGAGCACAGAGAACACTGGCTAACCTCTGCCCTTTAATGCAGTTTCATGATTTTATATTCACTCAATATCCTTGGTACTGAGATGCTCAGTGAAATCACTGTGCTACGGTTGTCTGACATTATTATAAATCTTGGGGTTCTCCACTCTAAGAAGTTAGATAGAGGCATTGAATATTTGATCAAATGAATTCCTATGTGGTTCCTCTCTAGAATGCATGCTGGGTGTCTATGAGAAGTGGGAGTGGGGAGGATTGGCCTAAGCAGTAACTTTTCAGGACTGCAAATTTATTTCTATGAGCTAAAGATTAGTGTATGTTGGGGATACGGGGATAGGGATGGGAGAACCAAGACTCTAGTAGAATTTGGGGAAGAGTTGCTCTTATTTTTTTAAATGTTCTTATAAACTGATACTAATCCTCATCTATGATTCTTTTTGGATTAGATCAACTGGACATACTCAGAAATGTGGAAGTATTATGACACAGGGCATTTTTAGCTTTTAATCCAGTATTGGTGAATATTTTCCTGCATTGTACCCACTCTTAAGCAGCTCCTTTTGTGACAGAGTCGTGTCTTACTGCATTAAATCGGCCTCTGCCTGATGCTGACTTAATAATGGCATGCAGCCACAATCTTATTAGCTGTGATATGGAGGAGCCCCAAATAATTCATCATGATGTTATGACTAATTTCTATTATGTGGCTCACAGTGGTTGATAGAGAGCAGTCAGACTGCAATAAAGCAATCATCTTCTAGAATGATTGTACTGCGTGATTTAAATATATGCTAGAACATATACATTGGAAATAATTTTGAAAATTAAGAATTAGTATCTTTCTAATAAGTTTACTGGCCACCCCTATATTGCTCTTTATTTTCCCCTTCAATCCCTCCTTTTAATACTAGACTTAGAATGGAAGAACAGAGCTTCCAGTCTTGGATTTGGAGAGTTTGCCCATGTATACATTACTATGAAATCCACAAGATAAACTTTAGATCTTATGAAATTTTCTGAGGGAAATCGCAGTTTGTTTTTTTTTTTAATCTTCTTGCCTATTTCCTTTAGGCTAACCCGCATTTTTTTAGTTATGGCCATGGAAACTTATCCGGATGCCTTTCTCAATGGTCCTGAGGCATGGTTGACTGGAGATACTGATGAAAGTTCCTCCATTGCGTTGCATGTTGGGCGTTTTCCCTCTTCTTCAATCTCTTTGGTTTAAGCTGCACTTTAGCTTCTCCACCTCCAGGTAATGGAGCTACTCCCAGGGATAGAGGGCTATGATACAGAGGCTGGAGCCGTGCCAGCAGACGCATTAGGTTTCTTCTCCTACCCCCAAACCCATTGTCTGAAGTTTTTAATGAGAATTTTGAAATTTGAACTCAGTTTTAAAAAAAATAGAGACAAATTGCTCTAGGGTATGAGATTTCACATCTTCCTAGGTTTTTCACATCTGTCCTTTTCAGGGAAGAGGGTGCAGATGGCAAAGTGATGCGTGCGATAGAGCTGCTAGTCTGGAATAGGGCTCTCGTTTAGACAGGATCAAAGTCGGTTTCTTTTAACATTCTGCACTGCTTTTGCATCTTATTCTTGAGAGGGAAACGTAATAGCTTAATTTACAGAAATTTTATTTATAGGAAGATTATTTAATAAACATCAGAGTGGACTGTTAGGATTCTAGCCTAATAATATATGCTAACAATAGGGTAGATAATCCTTCTGTTACCCAAACAGGGTTTCTTTATCTTGTTAAATAAATGACAAAAACTCATAAATTGTCAGCTACCACCTCTATAATTCTTTCTTATCTAACTTTTTCTCTTATTGAAAAAAAAAAAATCACAACGATTTCTGCCTGTTATTATCCTGGACTTCAAAATAAGAAACAACCTTCTCTAGATGAGGAAGAGAGGACAACTTGCCTCTCCCCTTTTTGCAGGAGTCCATGATCAAGGGGATGTTTAACTTCGGGTTAAGATAGATTGGTTTCAGCAGCTCTACTTGTGATCTTTGAGGACCTGACTCTTGGTAAGGATCTCTTCCCCTGGTCCCTTATGCCCCATTATTTTCCGTGGTGCTGAGTGGTGGTTTTCAGCTGCTGGGAAAAGTAATGGCAGAACATGCACTGACCCTTGTCCATGCTCAGGGAAGATGTCATAATAACAATTACCTTTCATTCTAACTTCAGCACTTTTCTTAAAAATCAATTCAATGCAACCCAAATACATGCTTTGATGTGTCTAGGAGCTAATAGATTTTAATAAAATAATCTGTGGTAAAGACATAGGAAGTAATACCTCATTCATAGAACAGAATATGTGTTGCAAGAGCACAAAACCTAAACTTGAAACACAGATCTGAATAAAGCAAGCTATTTTAAAAACCACAGATTCTCTTTGTTTTAAAAACTGTGGAGGCAGCTTAGAGAGTGTTTTAATTGTCATTAGTTATATGGTACCGCTTAGGTGAGACGGACTTGTTTCTATCATTACCTGGGTAGAAATTCTAATAAACAGAATTTGCTTATTTCGTGTAGAGGCCTCTTCTCTTGGGCCACACTCACCACAATGAAAGTCTATATCATTTAAGCCTTCTCCGTAATTCTCCCATACATGTTCTGCAGATTAGTAAAAGAAACACTAATTCAAACTATAGTTTGGACTCCCCGCATTATGTTATACAAGAATGAACAATAATAGGTCCACAGCTTTCTCCTCTTCAGAATCCTATGACAGTGACCCAAATTTTTCTCCATGTTTCCTCCTTGAGAGACAGTGTGTTTAATTGATAAATGTTTTGGTCAAACGTACAGCATATGATGATGAAATTGTAAGAGAGCAGAAAAGAAGAAAATACTTGCATGGGGGCTGGATATGGAAGGAAAGCAGGGAAAATTTTGATGAGGTTGTCTGAAGTATATGGAGTATAAAAGAACTAGATAGGAGAACAAAGAGGATTCCGGAGGACTATGAAGTAAAAATAACTAATCTGAATAGCTCTAGGTAGAAAGTCTCATTCTAAATGCTGCTTCTTTGTCCTTTGTCTACAATTACTTTTATGGTTTTAATTAACTTGTCTCCAATATGCCGCTTACTCTGTATGTCCAATTTAACTGAGTCCAAAGAATAGCCCTCAGTGATGAATGGATTTGTTATATGTTGATACAGTGCCATGCTCTGAAAGTGATGCTGACTGTGGTCATAGTTCTTATAATTAATTATGATAATTAAAAAGTGTCTGCAGGTTCATGGGTAGTACAGAAATATTTATATGTTGGCCAAGATCAAATCTAGGGGTTAACATGGCCCTGTTCATGAAGGCATCACAGGGAGGCTTATATCAAGCTACTGCTGCTTTTCAATGACTGTCACAGGAGGGTGGATTTTTCATTTAGTTGTCTCAACTGGAGAGCAATCAAATGTCATAGCTGTTGGTCATATAATAGTGTGTGTGTGTGTGTGTTTATATATAAATGTATATTTCATATTCTTAATTTTATATATTTAACATTGAATTCCATTCTTTTTATATTTCTAATTAGTTCTCAAATAAATGTCAGAAATTGTGTGAACTCTTTTTCATTTATAGCTCAGTTTATTTTTGATCATTTACCATAAGCCGCATCTAGGAAGACTCCTTGGGGATGTTCAGCAGATACATATCTGGTAATTCTCATAAACGTTAAGATAATTTATAGCGTTTGGTCATGGCTTGCCTGCCATTGTTTGAGACTCGGCTCAGTGGGTATTTATGTCAGTCCGTAAGAATGCCACCCTGGGGACGGTGACTGAGACTGAGGCAGTGATCATTTGGCAGTGGGTAATGGCTACCACCTTTCCTCCTGTTCTTGCTGTTTTGCACCATGACATTCTGTAAAAGGCAGAAAGCGTCAGCTGAGCACCTATGCAGGAGGAGATGCTGACAGTGGGAGAGTTCTGCAGAGAACTGAGGGGGTGGGGGTGGGAAGAGGCCTGGTGATAAAAGTCTGAGACCTTAGTCCCTGGCATCAGTTGTGACTGCTCCATAAACTGGCTTCTCTATAGCCAGGGACTGGGAATTACAAAGTGGGGTTTGGTGAATTCAAATCCCTGTATTTGGCAGATTCTGCATTTGGAGCCTTTCTGCCTTCTGTGCAAAGCTCCTGGTTTTCTAGGTGTGAATGCATTCTCTTTGCTCTGACTTCCTTTCTCTTACATTTGCTACCAGGGGTTGAATGCTATTAAAGATCTAATGACTCCTGCTTCCATATTCTCAACCTCAAACCCATTTCCAATTCTTGTTGACTTCAGGGCAATAGATTTTTTAAATGTACATGATGAAGACTGTCTCACAAGTGCTGCCTATATCCCATCTTTCCAAAGACTGTAGGTGTTACAAACGTTGTGGTCAAACAGGCTTAGCACATTAGCATTCTCTTCTTTCTATGATTTCATATTTGATGAATTACAAAGGTCTAACCCTAAATGTATCCTTTTTATTTTTGAATTACAAATGTAATATTGAAATACCTGGTAGATATCAAGTTAAATAATATGAAACTTAAAGTCAAGTGTGTTTTTTTTTTTCTAATTTTCTTGGATATCCCTAGCTCATTCCTCAAAATTAATCACTGGTAATAGTTTGATGTATATTCAGTTCAACCTTTTGAATGGAGACATATACATTTAGTTTAGGATTTTATTTAAATGACATCATAGTAAACTATTCCTCTACAGTTTGCTCTTTGATTTTAACAATATGTCTTGGAGAGTACTTTATGTCTTCCTCTCATGTCTCAATTATATAGCTACACCATTCTTTTTAATGGAGGATAGTAATTCACGTTAAGGCAATATCATGATTTATTAATGTGTTTAAGTTTGTTCTTGGTTTTTGCCATTACAAATAATATGCTTTTATGTACCTGTGTTTCTGTAGGGTAGATTCCAGGAAATAAACCTTGAGGTTAAAGTAGAGACAAATTAAAATTTTTTCATTGATCCTGCAACTTGAAATTGATACACTGAAATTGCCAATATGTCAACTATATTCCTACCAAGAGTTTATGAAAGTACCTATTTACCTGCATCATCACCAATATAATGTCCTCAATATAGGCTACCATTTATCTTTTAAATATTTTTCTTTCTTTTATTTTAATTTTTTTAAATTTTATTTTATTGTTTAAAGTATTACAAATAGCAGTACACATGTCTCATTTCCCCCCATTGATCTTCCCCCAGCCTCCCCTACCCCCCAGCACATGCCCTCACTCCCCCTCCCCAGTGTCTTGTGTCCATTGGTTATGCTTATATGCATGCATACAAGTCCTTCCGCTGATCTCTTACCTCCTCACCCTGCCACCCCTTCCCCAACCCTCACTAGCCTTCCTGCTATAGTTTGACAGTCGGTTCGATGCTTCTCTGCCTCTGTATCTATTTTTGTTCATCAGTTTATAATATTTTTAAGTGATTGGTAACAAATTGTACTTCATTGTTGTTTGAGTTTACATTTCTGAACTACTAATGATGTTGAGCATCTTTTCATATTTTTTAAATACCATTTGCATTTTATTTTATTAATTTATTATTCCTAGTATTTTCCTGTTTCTGTATAAGATCTTATATATTATGAATAACATATTTCTTTGTCTATTATATATTGTAATCTATTTCTTTCTTGTTTGTCACTTGTCTTTATACTTTGTTTCATATTGTATAAAAAAGCTTTATACTTTCATTTAGTTAAATTTATCAAATTTTTCTTTTATAATTCTTGTTTTTTTTCTTTTTGTTGTTGCTGCTTTATATAGGAAAGCTTTCCCCATGAGAAAAACATAAAATGTATTTTTCTGTATTTTTTAAAATAATTTCAGTTTTATGCTTAGGTCTTTAATAAGTCTAGAATTTATTTTTCTGAATGATGTGAGGTAGTGGAATAACTATGTGTTTCAAATGGATAGCCAATTTTTTCCACACCGAATATTGAATAGTGTCTCCTTTCCAATTAATGTGAAATACCACCTTGTCATAAGTAAAATGTATACATATAGGGTGTCCCCCAAAAATGTATATACATACTTTAAATAATTATAAAGACAGTGTTTATTAAAATGCATCTCATTTTCAAAATTGAGCTTATCAGCTGTGTATATATTTTTGGGTCATACTGTAGATAAACATTGATTCCTTTTAATTTAGCTCAAGAATATATTGATCATACTCTTTAACTTTAAGCTTCTAATCAGCATTCACAAAGATGGGTAGCACCATATTCAGGAGAGACAGCAGAAGGGATCTTTAGCCGAAACCGGTTTGGCTCAGAGGTGGAGCGTCGGTCTGTGGACTGAAAGGTCCTAGGTTCGATTCCGGTCAAGGGCATGTACATTGGTTGCGGGCACAACCCTGGTAGGGGGTGTGCAAGAGGCAGCTGGTCAATGTTTCTCTCTCATTGACGTTTTTAGCTCTCTATCCCTCTCTCCTCCTCTCTGAAAAAATCAATAAAATATATATATAAAAAAAAAAGAAGAAGGGATCTTTATTACCTTACCCACTGACCTCATTTCTTCAGACATTGTTAACTTCATTTTCAATCATTAGCAACAGAAAAAAGTTAATTTTTATTGAGAATCACTTAGATGACAGATCTTCTGTCAGAGGGTTTATCTGTATAATCTAATTAAGCCTCATCACACTCAGTAGGAATGGTAATACTAACTCCATTTTATAGGTGATAAAACTGAGGCTTAGATAGTTTTAGAGACTTGCTCCAAAGTAATCAAATGAGAATCTGTATCAGAGTTGGTGCTCTTTTCACCATTTTCCAGTGATCCTTCGTGAGTTATTTAAGTTTTCTGTTCTTCGGTCCACTCTCATCATATGGGAATAGCACTGTATTTCCTGTTAACCTTTGGATTCATTCTGAATAGCAAATACAATATGAGAAAGTACTTTAAAAATAATTTGAACTAAAGATAACATTAAATCAGAGGTTGCAGTTCAAATACCTTCCCACTCCCCCCCCAGGCAGATAAATGAGGTAGGAAGGAGGTAAACTGCCTGCCAAATAAAACATTTTTGGAATCCAATTTGGCACCATGAGGCGCTATGCAGAACCTCTAGTAAACATATGCAATTATAGAAGTCTATTATTTTAAGATGTTTTGTTATATTTGGGGGCCATACAGCAAGATGGTGAGGAATATGAAAATGGAGTCAGACATACAGGGACCAAAATTGTAACTGCATCATTTCCTAACTGTGTGATTAAGGCAGGTTGCTAACTTCTGTGAGCTTTGGTTTTCATCTGAACAATTTTAAGCAATTAATTTAATTTGAAATAAATGTCTGTTCTTGTATTTTTTTTAATTTCCTTCTTAGCTTCAAAATCATCTTATTATCTACTAGAGGCACAATGCACAAAATTCATGCAAGATTAAGCCTTCCTTCCCCCAGCTGCCGGCACTGGCTTCTTTCTGGCACCTGGGACTTGGGCTTCCTCTGGCCACCAGCAGGCACAGGGACCTGGGCTTCCCTTGCAGCCCTGGCTTCATCCAGAAGGTCATCTGGAAGGACATCCAGAAAGATGTCTGGTCTAATTAGCATATTACACTTTTATTATCATATATTAAAATTCCAGTTATGATAATTATTAAATGAATAATTTAATTAAATAAGACATAAACAGAGATCTGTTCTAATTGGCAATTGATAGTTTTGCCTAAAAATTGTCAGTGATATTTTAAAATATTATAATTACTAGAGGTCTGGTGCACGAAATTCATGTATAGGGGGGGGGTCCCCTTATCCCAGCCTGTCCCCTCTCACAGTCTGGGGGCTGTTAGGGGATGTCCTACTGATGGCAGGAAGCAACCCAGCTGATGAGGGGAGGGCGCCACACCATCACCCTGCTGCTGCTGGCATTGCCAGTTGCTGCAGCTGCCAAGGTGTTTTCATCAACATAGACTCCAGTCCCTTCACCACGAAAAAATGACAGCTTTCTTTAGGCATTTTCTAGATGTCTCTTTCGTAGGATATGACCTTCCTTCCTCCCTTCCTTCCTTCCTTCCTTCCTTCCTTCCTTCCTTCCTTCCTTCCTTCCTTCCTTCCTTCCCTCCCTCTCTTTCTCCCTCCTTCCTCTTTCTTTCCTTCCTTCCTTCTTTCTTTCTTTCTTTCTTTCTTTCTTTCTTTCTTTCTTTCTTTCTTTCTTTCTTTCTTTCTTCCTTTCTTTCTTTCTTTCTTCCTTTCTCTCTCTCTCTCTCTCTCTCTCTCTCTCTCTCTCTCTCTCTCTCTCTCTCTCTCTCTCTCTTTCTTTTTCTGTCTCCCCTCCCCTCCCCTCTCCTCCCCTCCCCTCCCCTTCCCTTCCCTTCCCTTCCTTCCTCACATGAGGATATTTTACCATTGATTTTTAGAGAGTGTGGAAGACAGAGGGAAAGACACAGAAAGAAATCAATGTGAGAGGAACACTTTAATTCGTTGCCTCCTGCATGAGCCCTGAACTGGGCCCTGGCCAGGGAGGAACCTGCAACTTAGGTACATGCCCCTGATCAGAATCAAACCTGGCTCCCAGCCAGGGCTGCAGGGCTGGTGCTGGGGACCGGCCCCCCTGCGGGTTTGTGTCTCCACTGCTCTGGCTCCAGCAGCCCAGTGCTGTAGCCACAGGGCTGGGGATGGGGGCCGGCCCCCCTGCGTGTTGTTCTCTCTGGCTTCAGGGCTGGGCATGGGCCTCCCTGTCTGTTGTTCTGTCAGGTCTGGGCCCGCACCAGGCCCCTCCTCCTGAGCTGGTCATGACCATTATGGTGTCCTGGCCTAATTTGCATATTACCTCTTCATATATATTATTATTATTTTTTAAATATATTTTATTGATTTTTTACAGAGAGGAAGAGAAAGGAATAGAGAGTTAAAAACATCGATGAGAGAGATCATCAATCAGCTGCCTCTTGTACACCCCCTACTGGGGATGTGCCCGCAACCAAGGTACATGCCCTTGACTGGAATTGAACCCAGGGCCTTTCAGTCCATGGGCCAATGCTCTATCCACTGAGCCAAACCGGTTTTGGCCATATATATTATTTTTAGCTAAGAATTTTAGTACAGGGTAAGCTAGGGTAATTTTCATTTAAGAAGAGATGTTTCAAATACCAAAGGGTATTACAGCATAACTATTTCACAGAGAAAGTATTATTTAAATGTTTTCCATTAGGTTTCTTCATGGCTATTACATTTTTTAAATAAAGTGATTTCTTCTCTAAAAGTTACTAAATAATTTTGTTAGAACTGATTACCAAAATTTTGTCACTGTGAACACTTACCTCTGAGTGCTATTTGCTTTATTATACATCATCACCAGTTGTTATTACATACCTGCTGTGTTAATAGAGCCCAATGCAACATACCAGTCTCCTCATTATTTCTATTGCACTTCTGTGACTTCATGTGGCAGAACTATTTTCCATGTTGAGTACTCTCTACAGAATAACTGAGGGTAAGACCAAAATATGAGTTTTAAAATTCCTACATATTATGCCTCCCTGTCCCTTAAACGCTTTATTTTGTACCTTGCATGGAGAAATTTCATAGTTTCTTTAGTAAAACTAATGATATACTTCAGTGCTACAACTTTTATATGTATGAGAAATGCAATATTAGATCTATTAGCATTATCCATTTGGAAAAATATAACCTGATGATGCAATTAATTATCATATAGCTTTATAAACTTAACAGATAAATTTCATTTTTTAAATTGTTAGCTATGAAATTTAGAAGATCTAAATATAAACATTGTTGTACATTTTCCTTGCCCTTTTTCTTGTTTGTTAGAAGTTCTTTAAATGTCTTAGTCAAAAAACCTTCCTGTTGTTTTTCGTGTTTTTTTTTTTAATATTCAAAATGGATTTCAGGGGATTTATTTGACAGATGTTCAAAGATCCATCACTGCTGCCTGTTGCTACCAGTCATGACTGTTAACCAGGCAGTATTTATAGGAACGCTAAGGTTAAGATAAAAGCTGTAGTTACAGAATGATTCGGTGTCTGCATCATTTTAGAAAAGAACCCTAATACTACTCTTATTTTACAACATTTGTGTAGTAAGCTGCTCCTTAAGTTTTAAGTTGAAAAAGGAAAGGTAATAACATCTGTACTGTGAAGAGAGATAATGTTCAAAATAGTATCTGTCTTGCATGAAGGTGGGGCTGTGATTTATCCATCGTCTTACTCATCACCTAGGGTTGCATAGAAACATATTTCAAAAGATTTTGTATGTGAGCATTTCCCTCTCCTTACTCTGGTCAGTGTCTGAGTTCTGTCTCCGTAAACTACCATCCCTGACACCATGCTGGCTTGAGGGTTACCCCAAAATATCAGGAGACTTTTGTGTCTTGAAAACCTTAGACATCCCCCCTGCTTTGGAGTTTCTGGCAGATGTCCTAGTCTATGGAATCAAAACCATGTGCATAGCATAGCTATTAGATATTCACTGGTAGGCTGCTTATCTTAAAAAAAGGGGGGGGGGATCATTTTGTGGACAAAAAAATAAAGTACTAAATCTGTTAAATTTGTATAAAAAACTAATTATTTAGAGATATGTAGGAAAAACACCTACCACTTGGTTGAATTGAACCATCTCTCCCTCTTCCTGCCTCTCTGAAATAATATATATATATATATATATATATATATATATATATATATATATAAATAAAGGATATGGACCAATGACTATTGGGCTCTCACTGCTAAGGTTCTATCCTGGAAAAAGTGATTGGCAAAGGGGTGTCTGTGAGGGCAGAAGCACCCTCTGAAATTTCTGTGTGAGAATAGAGGAAAAGCTATGCTGTCTGTATTTTTATTTAAAAAGTGGTGCATTTACTTATTAAGCACATTTACTAAGAATTATTATTATGGGCATCAAGTCAAATGCTGGGTATAGCAATCCTTGCCTTTATGGTGATATAGTCCAGTGCCATGGTCGGCAAACTGTGGCTTGCAAGCTCTTTAGCCCCTTGAGTGTGGCTCTTCCACAAAATACCACGGCCTGGGTGAATCTATTTTGAAGAAGTGGCATTAGAAGTTTAAGTTTAAAAAATTTGGCTCTCAAAATAAATTTCAATCGTACTGTTGATATTTGGCTCTGTTGACTAATGAGTTTGCCTACCACTGGTCTAGTGGAATGTCAAGACAGTATGAAATAGTAATGGAGGTATTCAGGAGACAATGGAGGGCGTGGCAGGTGGTCTAGCTGCAAGGACCATTAAGAAGATCAGTGAGAAAAGCCAGCAAAGACCGGAGGTTTGAGAAGCAGGAGGGTTAAGGTGGCAGATAAGCAATTAGAATGATATTTTTTAACGTTGTTTGAAGAATGGATTAAAAGAACAAACATGAAAATAAGAGAAAATTTTAGAGGGAGAAGCAATGTAACCTGGACTAAGGCAGTTTACAGCAAAAGGGAGAATACTTAGAAGGTAGAATCCAGAGAAATTACAAAAAAACAGAGGAAGAAAAAATTATTCATATGACCCTATCAAAAACAAGCAGTATAATTCTCATCAGATACGGATATATGCATATATATTTATACTCGTGGCTTCGTGAACGAAATTTGTGCAGGTGGGGGTGTGTCCCTCAGCCCGGCCTGCACCCTCTCCAGTCTAGGACCCCTCAAAGGATGTTCTACTGCTGGTTTACAGGGATCAGGCCTAAACCGGCAGTCAGACATCCCTCTCACAGTCTAGGACTTCTGCCTTCTAACCGCTTACCTGCCTGCCTGATTGCCCCTAAACAATCTGCCTGCCAGCCTGCTCACCCCCAAATCCCCCCTCCCACCAGCCTGATCACCCCCAACTGCCCCCCCCCCCATGCCAATGTGCTTGCCCTCAACTGTCCCCCCGCCCCCTGCTGGCCTGCTCACCCCCAACTGCCCCCCCTGCTGGCCTGCTTCCCCCACCTCCCCTCCACACTGGCCTGCTTGCCCTCAACTGCCCCCCTGCTGGCCTTCTAACTCAAACTGCCCGCCCCCCTGCTTTCCTGATCACCTCCAACAGACTCCCAATGATGGACTGCTCATCCCCAAATGGCCTCCCTGCTGGTTTGCTTACCCCCAATAGTCCTGCTCCCCCAGCCTGATCACCCACAACTGCTGTCCCATCCTGGCCTGATTACCCAAAACTGCCTTCCCCTCTTGGCCTCTAACTGCCTCTATCTTGGCCCTGCCACCATGGCTTTGTCCAGAAGAATGCCTGAAAGGTTTCCCAGTCTAATCAGCATATTACACCTTTATTAGTATAGATAATAAAGGTGCATGGGTTGGGGCCAGCTGGTTTGCCCTGAAGGGTGTCCCAGATCAGGGTGGGAGTCCCACTGGGATGCCTGGCCAGCCAGGGTGAGGGGCTGATGGCTGTTTGCAAGCTGGTCAAGCCCCCCATGGTGGTGTGGCCAGCCTGAGTAAGGGGCAGAGGGCCATTTTCAGGCTGGCCACACCCCCTGGCAACCCAGGCTCCTAGCCCCTCCTTTTTTCCCTTTTTCTTTTTCTTTTTCTTTTTCTTTTCTTTTTCTTTTCTTTTTCTTTTCTTTTTTTTTTCTTTTTTTTTCTTTTTCTTTTTCTTCTTTTCTTTTCTTTTCTTTTCTTTTCTTTTCTTTTCTTTTCTTTTCTTTTCTTTTCTTTTCTTTTCTTTTCTTTTCTTTTCTTTTCTTTTCTTTTCTTTTCTTCTTTTTCCAGCTTCTCCTTGAGCAGAGCTGGAAGCAGGTATCTGGGATTTATTTATCTTCTATTATATAATTGAAATTTTGTAGCCTTGAGCGGAGGCCAGGGCAGGTGGAAAGCTTGGCTTTCTCCATGGCTGGGGCAACCTGAGCCTCCTGCTCACTCCACCTTTGTGGATGCTGCCATCTTTGTTGGGGTTAATTTGCATACTTGCTCCTCATTGGCTGGTGGTGTAGCAGAGGTACAATCAATTTACATCTTTCTCCTTTATTAGTGTAGCTACTAGTGACCCAGTGCTCAAATTCGTACACATTGACAGGAAATTAATTAGACAGTGACCAGCAGGGCAGGACTGGGTGAGAAGGGCTGGACATGCCCTGGAGCCAACCTCCACTGGTCCTCCCCCAGCATCTGCAGGTGAGTTGGGTCCCTCAAGTGGGGTCCCTCAGCCTGGTCTGCAGAGAAAGGCCGAGACCAACTCTCTGACATTCCCTGAAGGCTCCCGGTATGTGGAGGGAACTCTGCAAGGTTGCTGTTGAACAGGGTGTGGAGCACAAATGCAAGTGTACAGTAAACCAGATTGGGGGCTGACGGTGCCTCAGCAACAACATAACCCACGGCCAAAGGTGGAATCATGTGGCCCCGAGAGGAATCAGGCTGCCTCCTCTCTGGTTTCGGGGTGTGTCACCTGAGAACCAGCACTGCCAAGTCACTGCAGCTCAACGGCTCCTGTATTGAGCATTTGTCCCCTGGTGGTCAATGTGCATCATAGCAACTGGTTGGATGGTTGGACATTTAGTATATTATTAGCCTTTTATATATATAGACTAGAGGTCTGATGCATGAAATTTGTGCAAGAGTAGTCCTTCCTTCCCCTGGCTGCCGGCACCAGCGTCCCTCTGGCACCTGGGACGTGGGCTTCCCTCTAGCTGCTGGCAGGGACCGAGGACCTAGGCTTCCCTCACAGCCCTGGCTTCATCTGGAAGGCCAGCAGAAGGATGTCTGGTCTAATTAGCATATGATGCTTTTATTATTATAGATAGTGATGAACATTTTTCTGCTTATTGCCTATATATTTTTATTTTGTAGCAAGCTCTATGAAAACTATGAAAAAAAAATTTTTTTTTTTTTTACTTAATCACTATTTACCTTTTTGTTATTCCCCAATTTGGGAACACCTTCTTTTTCTTGGGTGCTCATTATCTTTATTTTGGTGTCCTACCCATTTCTATCCAGGTCCTGCCTTCTCACTCCTTTACTTCCTGGGTCCTGTTAGCAAAACCAACCCTTTATACTGTTGTTTTCTAGAAATCATGGTAGGCAGAATAATGGATGTTCCTGAAACCTATAAATATGTTATCTTATATGTCATCATGGATTTTGCAGATGTGATTAAGGACCATGAGATGAAATTATCCTGGACTACTTGGATTGGCTCAGTATAATCTCCAGAGTCCTTAAAAGGTAGAAGAGGGAAACAGAAGAGTCAGAGAAGTTATGTAGATGAAAACAGAGCTCAAAGAAAGAAAGAAAAATTAGGCTATTGGCTAGGATTTAGGAAGCATTCACGAGCCAAGGAATGTTGATGGCTTCTACAAGCTAGACAAGGCAAGGAGATGGATTCTCCAGTAGAGCTTCCAGATGGAATGCAGCCCTGTGAAACCCAGTTTTGACTTCTGACTTCCAGAACTGTAAAATAAGTAATTTGTGTTGTACTGAGGCACTAAGCTGGTAGTAATTTGTCATAGGAAACTGCATACAGAGATCTCTCTGAAAGAAGCATACAGACTCACTCATAGGGAGGAGCAAACCATTGACAAAGTTTAACATGTGCTCTTTTCTTTCTTCTTTTTTTCTTTTGTTAATCCACAACTGAGAATATTTTCTTTTTTTCAGAAACAGTTTTTAGTTTTTAATGAACTTGTAAACAAACAACTCCCATTTCAAAATAAAAAATCCCAGATTATGTAGATATTTACAGTGATTACATTTACCTGAGCAACATACGTACATATTCAGTTTTAAGATATTAACTAAATTTCTGTGACAAATTACCATATGCTTTTTTTAATACCAAGATTATAGAGTTAATGCAGAATCCTAAGGATAATCTAGTAGTCAGTATGTTTTTCTCAAGTCTTCACTTTAGATGCTGTTATTTCTAGCACAGGTTAGCAGACAGTCTTTCAGAGGCTCAAACATTGGAATCTTGGTTGCTACCATATCAGCTGGCTTGCAAACAAGAAGCCAACCATTTTAAGAATGTTTTGAGTGAACAACTTGCAAACCCCAGGGGTGGGTAAACCCTAAGAATGCACATTGTGAGCATGCACAACCATCATAACTGTGCTTAAGACTGTTCATGCCATTCTTCTGAAATGAGATCTCAAAGCACTACAGTTCAAAGAAAAAGACTTTAACAAAAATAAAATTGGCATATGCACAATTTCTCCACCAATCTGTGGTGTCGACCATTCAATTAACTTTTCCACTTGAAAAAAAAAAAATGCAATAGAAAACTGGACACCATGTTTCACTATCTGGGTTATTATTCACAATGACAGCGACTACAACTCGGGACACAGCATCACCAATGCTGCTCAGATCCAGTTTATACTGAAATTAAGCTCTTTACACCAAGTAAATGGTTGTCCACAACCATTGGCCAGTGTTCATATGAACTAAAATTTCTAGATTTGGGGAGAAACAAATGCTGCTCGGGTCATCTGCACTGTTCCTTCTATTCCTTCATTCATGCTCAGAAACCTGTGGGAGGTTGGGCCTGCTGACCCTGCCCGGTGGAGGTGGTTGCCTGCTGGGCTGCTTTCTGCTTTAACATCGTCCAGTCAAACGTATAGTCGTACTGGTGGTTCAGGGTTCTGAAAAGAATGCGGAAGAGCTGCCTCAGGTACATGTAATCCGGGGCCTCCTCGAAGCGCAGCCCACGGCAGTAGTTCAAGTACATGGTAAACTCTGCAGGAAAGCCCTTACATAGAACTTCCACAGGGATGGACATCTTCTTCTCACTGATTTTCTCGTATTTCTGTTTCTTTGTGGCAGCCTTTAACCCTTGCCACGGCAGGCTGGTTCTGTTGAAATACATCAAGACGTACCCTAGGGACTCCATGTCGTCCCGGCGGCTCTGCTCGATGCCCAGGTGGGCGTTGATGCTGGCGTAGCGGGCCGTGCCGGTGAGGTTCTTGTCCTCCCTGTAGGGTATGTGCTGCTTCGTCCTGTTGTCCCTGTACTTCTTGGCCAGGCCGATGTCGATCAGGAACAGCTTGTTGCAGTGGCGGCCGATGCCCATGAGGAAGTTGTCGGGCTTGATGTCTCTGTGGATGAAGTTCTTGGTGTGCACGTACTCGATCCTGCTGATCATCTGGTCAGCCAGCATCAGCACCGTCTTCATGGTGAACCTCCGGGAGCAGAAGTTGAAGAGGTCCTCCAGGCTGGGCCCCAGCAGGTCCATGACCATCACGTTGTAGTCCTTCTCCTGGCCGTACCAGCGGATGTGCGGGATGCCCACGCCGCCCTGCAGGATCTTGTAGAGCTTGCTCTCGTACAGCAGCTGCGGGTGCCGCGCCTTCTGCGACTCCAGCTTCACCGCCACCTCCTCGCCGTTGGTGATGTTGATGGCCAGGTAGATGTCCCCGAAAGAGCCGGACCCGATCTTCCGCACCAGCTTGTATTTCCCTCCCACAATGAACTCGGTCTTGGACCCGCTGCTGCTCGCCGCCGCCGCCATCGGGGGGACACGAAGGCAGAGGCTGGGGTCCGCCCCGACACCTCGAAGAGGAGGACGCCGGCCTCTGGGCTGGTCAGGGAGCCGGGCTGCGGGGCAGCGCCGCAGGGAACGGGGCGCGTCGCCTTCTGGCGTCACAGGGCCCCCGAACCCGCCGAGGGGAACCGCGGCCCACCCAGTCAGGTTCCCTTGGGCGAGGCTGCCTTCTGTGCGGTGTTCTCCCGGCTCCCAGGCTGGGCACTGGTGTCCCGTGGCCTCGCTTTCGTAGGAAAAGGGGCGCCATAAGGTTGGGCAGTGATGCCCCAGCCACCTGGGCCAGCGGCCCGAGGGACCCCTGTCACCCGCAGCCATCTAGTTACTCAGAGTATTTTTTCCCATTGATTTTTAGAGAGAGTAGAAGTGAGAGGGAGACACACACAGAGAGAAAGATGGATGTGAGAGAGACACACCAGTTTGTAGTCTCCCGCACACACACCCCAACCAGGGCCAGGAACTGAGTGATCAGTGAGGGCTGCTTCCTTCCTTCCTTCCTTCCTTCCTTCCTTCCTTCCTTCCTTCCTTCCTTCCTTCCTTCCTTCCTTCCTTCCTTCCTTCCTTCCCTTCTTCCTTAAAAAAAAAAAAACCTTCTAAGGTTAACAATTTCAGGAATAAGTCTGCTGGGGAAGCTGGTCTTGGGTGAGCATGTGTGATGGGAAGATCTTTCCTGGAGACCTTCACCACACTCAGGCTCCAGGAGTCATCTTGCCTCCTCAAAGTCTCACCGAGACTCACCGACTCAACTGAGGTCAGTGCAACCTCTGCATGTGAAACCCTTTTCAGTTATAAAAGATTTCAAAACTTCTTGTGCATGTATGTGTGCATGTATGTGTGTGTATGTGTGTGTATGTGTCCATATTTTGGCATGAATGTGGATTCAGATACTATGCAGTACATTTTTTCATATTCAGTTTCACTTCATTTTATTTTTTAAATTAATGCTTTGTATGGACTCGTATCATTATTTCCAAGCGGTTGTGCACTCACGTCTTTGGTTTATGATCTCTCCCAAAAGGGAGCTTTCCTGCATCTTGAATAAGCAACAGATGTTGAATGTGAGGTGCTAGGGTGGAAGGGGGGGGGCGCACGGAAAGATGAGAGGACGTATTCTGCAGGCCGATGGAACTGTGAGATTGAATAGATGTTCAATGAAATGGAAGAAATGGAAGAACTAGAGTGCTACGTGATACTTGCATTGTTTTCAATTTATCAAAAACTGCCACCACTTTAGCCTCAGAAACATAGCGGATGCAAGCACGAGGGCCACTGATCCTCTCTTTCTACTAGGCAGGGAGGGAAAAAAGAAAGTTTCGTCAGTGTGTCATAAGGTCTTTAACCAAAGCTGTAGGTTTGAAGAACAAAAGGAAATCAAAGATATTATTGGAGCATGAAGACAAGAGTGATCTTTTAGGGCACAGGTGCTTTATGGGTTCAAATTTGCATCTGCAATGGTTCTGAAGCCAACACTGACATGGGTGAAGCCTGTGTCTTTCTCAGCATCTGAGGCTTCCTGGTGAGGTTCCAGAGCTCCCTCAGAACATATTCCTGGGATCCGCTTTGACTATTTCAAAGGACAGAAAAGCGGGGCGGGCCCTACATCAGGCAGAAGGTGGTGACATCTTAGTATCAAATGATCTGGAAATGATTTCCAAGGGCCGCCAGAAACTTACATCTGTATGGCTTGTGAACATACAGAACGATTCAGCAATATGAGGGCACCGACAGAACAGACAATACAAAACCCATTTACAGTTTTGGGGAACTATGCCTAAAAGATGTTAAATTACTTATTTCCGATCACAGATTGGGTAAGTTATAAAGCCAAGAGCGGCTGGCACCGTGGTCTGACGTCTAGTCAAAGTTGGATCTAGCACACCCTCAACCGCAGGGAGGTCTGCTGATGCCCTGGAGCCGGGGCTCCACCTGAGACCCTCAGGGCATGGAATGTGGACTCTGCATTTTAAACAATTTCCCCAGGGAATTCATCTGCACATGAAAAGTCTGAGAACTTCTAAACTTCTACGATCTCTTGTTTTTCAAAGTGTAATCTGTGGACCAGCTTTGGACCAGCATCTTCTGGGAGATGGTTGGTTAGAAATGCAGAATCTCATGTCAAATCCCAGACTTTGGGGATCAGAATCTGCACCCTAAGAAGATTCTGAGTCACAGATGCATTCTATTCAGAGAAGCACTGATATAACCTGAACATTAAATGCTAATAAGTGTCTTATCAAATTGAGGAAGATACATTTGGGATTTAATATATCTGACTTTCGGTTTTTCCCTGAGTGAAGCTCCAGTCAGCTGTCCTCATTTCTGTGTCGGCCACAGGACAGGGCAAGGCCCGTGTTAGAGGACCTGCCCAGTCTGACTTTACTTATCAGACAAGCTTATGGAAAATGTTGCTCCACTATCCAGACTGCTGAAGCAGTGAGGCCCATCAGATATGCAAACTCTAGCTATCTTATTATCTCTGCATGCAGTCTGCTACACAAAACAGAACCCTGAGATAATCCTGATCAGCATTAATCACTGAAACTTGAGGATGGAGAAATGGAGCAAGTGGAAAATTCTGGAAAGGGGACCTCAGGTAGGAATTGAAATTAGCACCAATGGGAGGTAGTGCCTGTGTTTCCTATTCTGCAGAGCTTCTGTTTTTTAAACTATCATTGTGCACAGAAACCTATCCACTGAGGATAAGATCTCTGAGGAATGACTTGTGACCATTGGCAAAATGAGCAGCTTGTTATCCCTTTGGGGAATTTAATAGTTGTTCCAGGAAATCCGAGTGTTTTCCATCTCAGGAAATCCTAGGATTTAATGTTGTTTTAGGAATTGAAAGTTCATTATGGAGAGAGGAAACTCAGCAGCTTTTCTGAACTATTTCCAATACATAATACATGATTCATATATGATAGGTCACCTGTGAAAAGTTATATCAAATCACCAGCAGACTTATTTGGCAGGATGTTTCTTGGCTGATGCAGAGTGAAAAAGCATGATTTTAAAGGGCCAGAGAAACAAACTGTGTTCCCAGTAGTTCCTAGCAGAGGCTGGGTAAATTTGACTTCACCTAAAATATTCAGATAGAAGAAAGAAAGAAATCTACACAGGAAGAAACTGGTAAATATACAGACCACAAGGGGATTTTGGAAACATGATGAATGAAAAATATTACTTTAATTACCTATATTAAATTTTTAATTTAAAAATTCCCTCAACTATTGGAGCTCCCCAAATTTCAAGAGGATCACATGATGATGTTTCCTAAAGGACTACATGCTTTATATATAATTTCAAATAAATGTTTAGAGGCTGCTTTAAATTTAATCTTAAGGGGCAATTCTAGAAAAATGGAATGGAAGAGGCTGTGTTAATTCTAGTTTGAGGAAAAAGAATTTCTAACAAAGCAACCAGATTCCAGGGCAGCATTTGCATCGCTCTGAAGAGTTAAAACAGACAGTATTAAATTTGTAAAAGCTTACCTTGCAGGAATGTGGAATTGGTTAATATCATTGTAGTCAGGAGGAAGGGAGTGTTATATTATTTATCCCAGGATCTTTGAAGGCAGCTTTTTTTTTTCTTTTCCCTCTTCAGCTGGTTCATTTTAGTGTTAATGAGCATTAAGCTCATATATCAAAGAGAGAATAATAAACCTTTAAATGTCAACCCAAAGGAGGTCTTTATTTTTCTACTTGAAGCTGTGAGGCAGTGAAGATAATTTAAGATATGAAAACCAGGAAAATTACATGAAGATTCATAAAGGGAAAATTGAAAGAGGCATGAAATTGCAGAGTATTTGAATAAGAGAGTATTCTACCTGTATATTTAGCACACAATGCTGAGGGGAAAGAATACTTTAATTGACAATGTGGAATTAGAAATTTGCAGTAAAAATTTGGAAAAGAAGACCCTTAAGCTTGTCTTTGAAATGACAAATGTGAACATTTATCATTAACTTTATAATCTCTAAGGATGAGCTGATTGATGGTTCGGACAGCATGTTTTCTGTCTTGTACATGGTTCTAAATTAGAAAAGAACGAATTAATGAAGGGTCATAGAGGGTGTTAGTAAAGGACTTAAATCATTGCAGTGCCCTTGCTGAGGCTAACAATAGTAAATGGGCTGAAGAGGTTAGGGCAGAATAAAATATTCCTCTTGACGACAGCAAGAGCAGGTCTCTCTGAATGACAGTATCACAATGTGCCAACTGAAAAGAAGCTTGAGTTAGAACAAATCCTTCGAACTGAGTGATTCAACAAATTCAATAGAGAAAGAAAAAATTTTATTCAATAACAAAACATACATGGACATAAAGGCATCTAGAGAGGTCTGCATGCAGCTACTCTGGGTGGTTCTGGGCATATAATTTAGGAGAAAGTTGGAACGTATTCAAACAAGTGAGCAGGTTATCTCAGAGAACTAATGGATGTGCCTTTTTTCTCTCTGACACAGAGCTTTTGTTAGAGCTGCTTTTGTTGTGATGTGGTTATTCTGGGCATATCTCTACATGCTTCCTAAATCTGATTCCATTTTTACTTTCTTGAAGCTTAGGTGGTGTCTGGTTTTAAACTGTGGGACCTAGAGAGCTGAAAGTGTACACCCAGAGAGGAACTTTGGAGAGAAGCCACGCAGATAATTGCAGATACCCAGGTCAAGGCCTACGCACATATTTGCAGGCGTTCTGGTCACCTTTGTGTGTGATAGGACCGAAGCTTCCTGACGCTCAAACCATCTGTCATTAGGTCTGATAGGTTACCATTCAAAATTCAGTCCTTGAAGACTTTTTTCAGATCTTAGAGTTACCCATGTGCCAGTAAAAGCTTATGAGAATGGCGATCTTCTATGTCTTTGTGAGTTCAGTTTTCAGCAACAGGTTAATGAACAATTTGGTAGGGAGTAGGAGAGCCAGAAATTATTTCATAAATTAGGTTAGGGTAACTGACTCATGGAAAATTATCTGGATTAATGGAAGGCTTCAAAGGAGAGACTTCCTTTTCTTTTCCTCTTTGTTCTTTTCTTCCTTCCCCAACTCCTTCTTTTTAAGGGCTTTCCTGAGAAACTTGTGCTGCTCACCTTCAGAAATGTCATGTGAGGTACACCAGTTATGAAGCACATGAAGCATCCTCATGCTGCCTTTTTCTTTGCTGTTTGCTAGTCCAGCCTCTCACATTTACAGAGGCCCTGTTCTCTTAGGCAGCTCAGGTGCCTGACTCTTGCTAACAAGTCAAGATCTGATAGAAAATTCACTCTAAGCTGTTAATGATTTAATGTGTGACTCCTGCTTTATAGAGAAACTAGAGGCCCGGTACACAAAATTCATGCACTGGGAAGGGTGTTCCTCAGTCCAGCCTGCACCCTCTCCAATCTGGGACCCCTCAGGGGATGTCCAACTGCAGGTTTAGGCCCGATCCTTTGCCAGCCTGATTGCCCCTAACTACCCTCCCCTGCTGGCCTGATCACTCCCAAGGTTTTTATTAGTATAGATATGACCCTTCACAGAACATTTTACTAACCCTGCTTTACAATAAGGGCTTAACAATTGAATCATTGGGACCAGACACCAAGATTTCCTTTCTTTGAATAGTGGAAGGAATAATTATCTTATCTTTAAGTTGCCCTGAAATTAAAATGAGATAATGACTTAGAAAAGTATAAAAGCACCAAATAAAGATAACTGTCTTTTTCATGTACTGAAAAGACAATAAAGTGGTAAAATGAAAAACACTATTTTTTAATTCTCCCCCATCCTTCCTTTACAGCCTTTATTTAAACTTTGAAATTTATTTAAAAAAAGAAGTTCACACAATTTTTATTTCTTTACATTAAATATTATTTTGTATTAGTTTCAGGATTTATATTAGTTACAGAATAGTGGTTAGACAATCGTATACTTTGCAAAATATCCCCCAATATTTTCAGTACCCACTTGGTATCATACCATCATTACAACATTATTGACTATATTCCATATTTAAGTGGAAATGGGTTTACAGGTTCCTTCCAGTCTTTCTTTTGTGTTGTTAGGCTTTCCATTTGTTTCTCACTTCTTCCCTCATTTTCCTTATATATTACCTCAATTGGCCATCAAAGTTCAGTGAAGGCACTGGGACATGCTGGTTAGCACTGAGAGCTTCTCTGAATCACTTCAGTCAGTCCGGTACCCTGCAGTGTGACACCCCTCCACTGAGGTGGCACCACCCCCCCAACCCCTGCCTCAGGGCTGCGGGTTCTTGTTCCTCTGTTTTGGGGCCACTGCAGAACCTCTCTCTCTGCAGGCGAGGCAGATCCCTGCCCGCTGGTCCCCTACCCCAGCCCAAGCCCCCTCTGGTGCACCCTGCCTCTCCAGGTTTTTGCCTTTGATCTATGGCATTGGTGACAGCACACTCCTAGTAAGCCTGGAACCCAGAGGGGCACAGGGTCAGTTCTTTGCCCAGAATGCTAGAGGTTGCAGTAGCATTTGCAGATGTTGCCCAGAGCCTGCTGGCGAAGGGAGCGCCTGTGTGGGGTGTCCTCAGAGAGGGATGGTGAGGCACTGCTCAGCGCCCTTTGGAACACCCACCTCTTGGCCAGTCGCTTTGCCAAAGCTGTGGCACTTGCCCTGGAGCTGCCCCTCAGGCAGCCCCGCAGTCGGGCCTCGGGCCTCTTCTTCCACATTCAGCCTCATTCATCCCTCTCTCCTGAAGTGCTTGGGCTCCAGGCCTGAAAGAAAAGAACCAAGACCAAGAAGGACAGAGGAAGTGAGTTTTAAATCCCCACATCCCATTCTCTGGATTTCTTCCCACACCTCCTCTCTGTGCCACATCTTGAACGGGCACCCTGAGGCCTGGCCACATGGCCTCTGGGCGGCTTGGTAGAGTCGGTCTCCATAAAGCTGTGAATCTGTGGCCAGAGGCCCGGTCTGGGTCTCAGCAACTCCATGCCTGCGATGTTCCTGGGGCCCCACAGAGTGGCTAAGCAGGCCCAGCCATTCCTCCCCTGGGCGACTATGTTCCTGGAGCCCCAGGAGAGTGGCTAGGCGGGCTGACCATGCCTCACCTGGGAAGTGATGTTCCCATGGGAGTGGCTAGGCAGACCACTGCCCCTTTCGGGGCCTATGATGGATCCAGACCATGAGGGTAGCATCTGGCGCTGCCCACCCCACCTCCCAAGGCCCCGATGGACTGGCACTTTGCCAGCTGTGTCTGGTGCTGCCCACCAGGCCTCCCCCTGGCCCTGATGGATCTGGACCCCCAGGGGTGGGCCATGGTGTTGCCCAGCCTGCCTGAATATGCAAATTTACCTGCCATCTTTGATGGGTTGATTTGCATACTCACTCTGATTGGCTGGTGGTGGTTGCTTGGCATAGGGGAGTGATGGTTAATTTGCATGTTTCTCTTTTTTTTAGTGTAGATGTATCTGCAAAGAAAAGGGAAGAGAGCAAATAGGAAGATGAGGGCAATGCTTAACCAAACCCAAGGAATAACTAATGAAAAGCTTTCAAACATTTTACACTTGCAAGAGGGAGACAATTTGGGATTATTATAGGTTCCCCGAATACTTTTTAAATAATTCTGTTTCTGTGTGAAGATAAAACAACTTGTATTTATGAGGACATTCATGTATATTTTACAAGGAGGTAAGGGCATTACTTTTTAAAATTACAGTCATATTTTCATTTCAGTACATATATATATATATATATATATATATATATATATTTACAAAGCAGCAGTCTTCTAAGGAGTACATTTTATACTCAAAAATAAATTAATTTTGGGGCACAAACACAAGACATCTTTAAAGAGAAATGTATTCCCCAGCTCAAATAAAAGTAATTCGATGCAAAACTAAATAATATAAATGGAAATTTTTTATTTTATGGCATAGTTTTCTTTTAGCTTGGATATACAAGGATGTAGAATACTTAAAGAATATTGATGGGAGAAAATTATGGGAAGTTGACGTATGACAAGAACAAGGAAAATTTGTTGGGAAATGATTTTTAGCATCAGTTCAGAGCATAGAAATCTGTCTCTTTTTAATTTAAGAAATCTGAATTAAGGTAGTGTCAGAAAGCAGAAAACTTGAACTACTAATTGAGGGGAATGTGATAAAGGAACCAATACCAAAGGGCCAGCAAGAACAGGCCAAGCGGCACCCAGCTAGAGGAGCTGCCTGGGCAGAGCTAATAGGCCCATGGCCTTCTGTAGTGGAAGCAACTAAATCATGTTGAGCTGGTAGAAGAGAGTTGGAAAAACAAAAATTTTAGCCAGTCTTACTCTCTTTCCATCCAGCTATTTCTTGCCCCCACTCCTCTTTGGTAAAAACCGAAGGGAAACCAAAATGCAAGTGAGCTTGTGGACAAAATCTGTATAGACCAACCCTTTGGAGAACAGAGCTTGGTGTGGATCCAGAGGGCTGAAAGGAAACTATCCAATACAATTGCCCATTGTCATATTATCAATTTGAATTCAATCTCTTTCCATTTTTATGCCTGAATTGCTCATTTTCCCATTTTCAAGACTAGTTTCGTTGTAGCATTAATGTTCTCGCTAAGTTTTCAGGCTATTTCTTTTGTTCTCATTTTGTCCTTACAATTTCACAAAATTTTTATCGTCTTTCCTCTGACTAACATTATCCCTTGGTGCTGAGTACAATCACGGTTGCTATTCTTGGATTTCACAGCTGTTCTGGAAATTGGGAGGCCTATATTTCATAAAATGTGTAATAGTTTCTCAAATTACATTTATTGAGATATTATACCAAGAAGATAAAAGTTGGTTATTAAGAAACAGGTATATAAAAGAAACACTAATTCAAACTATAGTTTGGACTCCCCGCATTATGTTATGCAACAAGAATGCACAATAATAGGTCCACAGCTTTCTCCTCTCTAGAATCCTATGACAGTGACCCAAATTTTGCTCCCTGTCTCCTTCTTGAGAGACTGTGTTTAATTGATAGGAGAAATGTTAGGTCAACATACAGCATATGATGATGAACTTGTAAGAGAGTAGAAAAGAAGAAAATACTTGCTTGGGGGCTGGATATGGAGGGAAAGCTGGGAAAATTTTGATGAGGTTGTCTGAAATATCTGGAGTATAAAAGAATTAGATAGGAGAACAAAGAGGATTCCTGAGGACTATGTATTTTTAAGGTATCACTATTATTTGCTTTATGTAGCAATATTTTAAGGTGTGTATGTGTGTTTAATTCCTTTGGTAGTTAATTGTATTCCCTCAAGCCATGCCACTAATTTAAATTAAGACTATGTAGAAATCAAATTTATAAAAATTAGTCTTTTGGAAGTTGTCAGTCGGGTTCTAGATCTTACTTAGGCACATGGGTGGGTATAAGGAGGTCCCACTAGTCTTAATTGTAGGATGCCCTTCAGACAGGCCTGTGAAATTAGACCACCAATATGCTTCCAGTGAGACGTAAGCAGCATTACTGTGACTTGTGACATAAGTGGGGTATCTGGTGGCTCAATACTCCCCTGCAATCTCTCCTCCCCATGATGAAGACAATGCCTTGGGGAGGGAAGTATTAAATGCTAGAGTCTAATGTTTGTTTCCTGGGAAGTTACCCATTTTCCAGCAGGGCAAGTGTGTCTGAAGATGAATTATTAATATAGACATGGTCACAGATCTCTCCTCTCCTAATACTAATCATGTTATTTTGAAATCAGTTTTTCTCCTTCCTTTCCTCTCCTAGAGAGGAAGGATTCATAGTGCAACTGATAACAGAAAGAATTTTCCGAGAGAGGTTTGGAGGTGGAAGGCACATTGGGAGAATGCTGTAATGGATTAGCTGCAAGTTAAAAGATGGGGAGAACGAAAACAGATTTTAAATGAGTGTTTCTAAGGATTTCATAATTTCATTTAGAACTTTGGAAAAATACAATTTTATATTTTGGGGTAATTTAACATTTTACTTTGATTTAGTCATTCAAAAATATGTTCCTGGGAAACCCCTGGGGAAGTAGGGGAGCTAAATGTCAACCAAGGACTAGCTCTCAAGGACTCCAGCTTGCAGGTGCTTTGCATATAGTTGTCTCTTCTGGTTAACAGATTTTCCATCCTCATCAGTATTCTGTAATAAACCATATAGGTTCTGGGTTTATAAGATTTACAATAGAAACAAAAAATATATATATAGGCAAATTTTGTCTTTGGTGGCCTGGGTCTTATTGTTCTATGCATTCCTCATAGATTCTGGAACCTCTCTTGTCAAATACCTTTAAATTTCGATAGCTTATATTTTGCTTGCTCTTTGTGACCTAAAAATCTGCACACTGCTATTTGGGGGAATTTTCTTAATTTCTTAGGACTTCACAGTTTTTGATTTATAAAATAAGGATTCTAATCTGTGAGCTCTAATTATTGTGTTGCTAATGAAGATCAAATGAGATAATGAATGAGAAAGTGTTCTGGAAATTGTAAAGTGCTGTAAAAATGTAATTATTAGGAGCAGAATTGTTTATAGCCTGGCAGTAAGACCTGGCTAGACCTTACAGTAGGGGCAAGTTTCAAAAGTGCCCTTCTCTGGGCCCCTCCCTCTAGAGATCTAATCTAATTGACCTGAGGTCTTGGCATTGGAATATTTCAGAAGCTCCCCAGTATTTCTATTGGGCATCCAGTGTTGACCAAATAAAACAATGGTTTCTTTCTGAGAAAGTTTATTCCTTCCCCATGTTGTCTTATTTATTTATTTATTTATTTATTTATTTATTTATTTATATTTATATTTTTACATTTTGCAGTTTAGGTTTCATCATGAATTGTGAAATTAGGAGCTTTGTCTTTTAAAGGAATTTTAGTTTTCAGGGAGATACTTGCTAGAGTACCTTCATAGGGCTTTTGTACCTCTTATGGGATTTGTTTTAATCTTCCCCTGGTGAGGGCCAACCTTGGAATAGTCATAGAAGTCATAATAAGAAAATGAAAAGGACAGGTTACCAAGTTGAGAACACACTAGGAAGGACTAATGTGGGGGTATTTTAAGCCTCTGAATCATAAAAAAAAAAAAAAAAAAAAAACCACACAAAAAAAACCCACAAAAAAACCCACAGTAGAATCTGTGATAAGAGCTGTCTTATGACCCATAGCTTTTAGAATATTCTGGTGACACATTTTCCTCCAGTAGTCTCCTTTGCTGTTTTGCCTCCCTTCCCCAGCAAGCAGAGTCACATTGTTCCCTGTCTCTTTTGGTGCATGAAGTTAAAAACAAGCCAGCCATCAAAACAACTTGGTTAGAATTTTATCATTGCAATCATGAGAGTATTGAAAAAAACTTATTTTCTTCTGCCTGGTGTATTTAACATAAACTACTCATGTATAATGAAATCTTTGATAATTTCATATATAGACATATAGGTGTATACACTGAGTGGCCAGATTATTATGATCTCTGAACACATAATAATCTGGCCACTCAGTGTATATCCTGTAAATAATAGGCTAATATGCAAATTTTCCCATCGACCAGGAGTTCAACCAATAGGCAGGCCAGCCAACTGCCCATGTCCTATCCCCCTGGCCAGGCTGGCTGGACCCACCCATGGACAAATTTATGCATTGGGCCTGTTATATATATATATATATATTATGGCCACTCAGGGTATATATAAAATAATCTGGCCACTCAGTGTATGTATTATGCATATATATATATTTAGTCTGTGATGTTTAACCTTAATCTTGACAATGGACATCAAATTTCCAATTACTCTTTCTATGCACCTGCATATGTTATCATTTAAAACATATTTATATATTCTTTTGGAAAAAATATACTTCTACCTTTAAAAATAATTTTGATCATCTGTTTGTCTATCTGATGGTGCAGATGAGTCTGAAAACTTCCAAAAGAATTCAAAACAGTCATTCTGATCATTGCCAGCAATTGCCATGCCTGCAATTGCAAAGCTGCTATGATTTAAAAATAATGCCATAATGATTAATCTTAAAAATAAAAATGAAACTATTAAACATTGTAGATCCTGTCTTGTTTTCATAGAAAGTAGTAGAGAAAAATTTGAATGAACACATCCGATAACTAGAAACAAGTATTTGCATTATGAAAATGATCTTCCATAGAGGTCTTTGAAAGTTAGCTCTGAAATTGTTAGGCTCATACATTGCTGCTGACATGGTCAATTGAACTAGTTACTCATTTGTGGGAAAGTATCTTAAGAAAAAAAATTAAGAACCTTATAATTAGGTATACAGATTTATTCATCATCGTATTATATAGAGTTTGGGAAAAAAGGAAATGGCCTAAATATCAAACAATTGGACAATAGAACAATTATAAAAATTTTAAAATGAACACAAGAAACCTGAAAAATGGCACATTTTTAAAATGTTTGAGATAGCAAATTTCATGTTAAGTGTATTTTACCACAAGATATATATCTTATATAATATGGAAGCAATGAAGCAATACCTATTAGCATGTAATATTAGATGAAAAGCAAAATAGATTATAAATGCAGCATAATTACAATGATGACAAATATCCAAAGATAGAAAAAATTAGAAAAGATACATTAAAAATCAAAATAGTATTATTTAAAATGTTTTTCTATTTAATACTCAAAATTTTAAAATATTTTATGAAAAAATGAGCTTTAAAACAAAATATGCTAAAATAAATTGAATCTATGTACAGAGTTCATGGAACCTTTTAAAATTATTCTCATCATTAATCCTATCACTAAATGGGTATGTAAAGAAACTAAATAATTTACTTTCATTTTTGTACTACATATTTCATGCAAGATATTACTGCAAATAGACGTTTTTAGATACAAACAGAGAAAAAAAACTAGATATTTTAATAATTTGTGTGGGTGAGAGGCGAAATATTCAGTATCTTGTTTGAAAAACAAGACAAAAATAATCAGAATAAGATGCTGCTGATAAAACTGATGAAAGCATAGGAGCTACTTTTATTTTCTGTGGTACAGGAATGCCTCAGCATCGTATAGTGCTGTGGAGTTCTTAATAAAACTCAAACTTACCATTTAAGCTCTAAAGCTAAGTAGCAAATAAACACTAAACAAATATTTTGATAGGAACCTTTCTGAAATGTATTACACACTTCCCTGCCTTCCTAAATGGTTTCCACTGAATTTAATCTGACCTTTTTGGTTTGACTTACATTAATGGCTCTACCCTGCTGAGCATGTATAATTCTTTTGTTTTAGTAGTTGCTATGCCTCTTCCCTTGCTATCAAATGTCACTTCTCTCACAGAAGACATGAGTCGGCCTCAATAGAACTACCTTTTACTTCCATTTGAATTGCTTATGTCCAATTTGTTTCTGATGAGGTAATCTCTATAGTAAGCTTTTTTGAGCTTTGCATATCATCTTATATGGCAAAAGCCTAATATGTTAAGTGTCCAGTTGACTGGTTGGCCATTCAACCAATCAAAGTATAATATGCTAATGATATGCTAAGGCTGCTCAACCACTCACTATAACATGCACTGATGACCAGGAGGCAGAGCTCTGACTAGTAGGTTACCTTGCTGCTGGGTTCTGGGCTATAGGAACTGAGCAAGATGAGCCAGACACGTTCTAGAGCCCTCCCACAGTCCCTTCCTGGCTGGCCAACCTCCCCCGTCCCTCCCCAGCCCTGATTATGCACCAGTGGGGTCTTTTAGCCTAGCCTGTGCCATCTCACAATCCAGGACCCCTCAGGGGATGTCTGAGAGCCAGTTTTGGCCCAATCCCACAGGCCAGGCTGAGGGACCCCACTGGTGCATGAATTTGTGCACCGAGCCTCTAGAGTGGTTAATAATGTAAATCATCTGGCATCCCAAGGAATAAAGGACTTGAGTTTTTGGAAAGTTTTTTTGACAGCCCAGAGGCTGTGTTCTTCATTATGAATGTATGACTAGGTTCTATAATACTCAGGCTTCCAGAAGTCTGGTTCCCAGATAAATGTGGAATCACAGAACTATTGTAATACTGAAGTAGTAGAAAAAAAAGGGAAACAATGGTAATAAGCAAATTATGCTTTGTCAATATTGTCTTAATGGGTAAAATGGAGAAATGATCTAAAAAGGAAGCCAGGAATTGGAAGACTTCCAAATGGGAAGAAGTAGGCATATGTAGTGATGAAATGTAGAGGAGAAAGGGAAGAATTTTTAAAAAATCATTAAGTCTTTCAGTATTCAGTATGTGTGAGGCTTTGCCGATAGCCACTGAATCTGGATTTTTCTAAATGTCCAGCAAGCCATACTTAAGGAAAGAGTTAGGAGACAGACTACAAAGGTCCCCCCAAAAATAAAAACAAAATGGGAGGAAGAGACTAAAAGTTATAGAGTCTTAATCAAAACCTGATACTTCTAATTGCTATATTCTGAGATATGATAGAAGACCTGTCCAAACTCATAAAATTTAACAATCCCACCCATGCTGACCAGAACAAAACAGTTATGATTCTAAGACTGGGAACATTTTGTTTCCATGAATTGCAAGTCTTTGTTTTTGGAGTTCCAGTAGAAGAAGAGGGAGAGACAGGAGAATCACAAGTATTTGAAGAAATAGTGTCTGAATAGCATGCAAATTATTTTAAAAAGTATAAAAGTCTACATCTCAAAATTCAAAGAATCTGAAGCAGAATAAATACAACCATATCTCAGCATATCATAGTGCAATTGCTAAAAACGAAAGGTTAAAAAAGTCTTAAAACAACTAGAATAAGAATTTTCACTGACTTCTTACCAGAAGCTATAAGGCATAAGGCAATGGAATGGCATCTGTAAAACTAGGATTGCGGGGTGGAGGGAGGGAGAAATACTGTCCGTCTAGAAGTCTATTTCCAGTGAAAATACCCTTAAAAAATATAGAAAATACCCTTAAAAAATATAGGCTAAATTTTCAGATTAACCAAATTGAGAGAAATTCTTTTCAACAGATCTGCACTAAAAGAAATATTAAAAAGAGAGTTCTTAAGGCTGAAGGAAAATGGTATCAGGTAGAAAAGAAGATCTGTGTGAGGAAATAAAGAACCAGAAATGATAAATATGTGAGCAAGAATAAAATATATTTTTTAAAATTTTCAAATATCTTTAAAAGATAAGGGACTGTTCAAAGAAAAATAATAATGAAATGTTATTTTGGTACATTTATGGAATATGTAGAAACAAAATTTATGACAATAGCACAAGGAAGAAAGCATAAATGCAGGTATATTATTAATTAGGTGATTCTTATAGCATATGGAAATTGGCATTATACTAACTCAAAATAAGTTAGGGATGCATATTTTTAACCCCAATAAAATTACTCTAGATAAAATTACAAGAAAATAGAGGATATATAATGGAATAATAAATAATAGCATTCAATATATACTTGTATTCATAATTTTCAGAACTAAAGAGAGAACTAGATAAATCTATAAATATAAAGATTTTAAAGCCTTTTAAAATTGTTGATAGATTAAGTAAACAAACAAACAAACAAAAACTAGAGAAGACTTGAAGTCTCTGTCAATCAGCTTGGCTTAATTGATATTCACAGAACACTAAACCCTGACACAGTAGAATATACATTCTTTGTAAGTGTACGTTAAACATTCATTAAGATTTGTCTAAACAAATTCAAAAGATTAAAAATTGGATTTCATAAAAAATTAAAACTTTTAGAAAATGAATAAGCAAGATATATACTAGGATGAAATATCAGCATTATTTATATCTAAGAATCTGTATCTAGATTCTATGAAATACTACTAATGTTCAGTTATAAGTAGATTAAACAACCCCCAAACAGGCAAAAACCTGAATGGACATTTTAAAAGGATTGATATACATGGCCAATAAGCACATGAAAAATGCTCACCATTATTAATTATCAGGAATATGCAAATGACATAACATATAGAATGGTATAAAATTGAAAAGACTGAAAATACCAAGTATTTTTGAAGATATGGAGCAATTGTAACTCTTCTGTATTGCTAGTGGGAATGTAAAATGGTAGAACCTGTTTCAAAATGTCTTATAAATTTAAACTCCTGACTCTAAGCCAGCTCTCCTACTCCTAAATATTTATCCCACAGAATTAAAAAGATATGTCCACAAAACCTCTTGGACAACAATGCTCAGAGCACTTTCATTCATAAAATCCCCAAATTGGAAACAATCCAAATACACACCAGCAGGAGAATGAAGAAACATGAGATACTACTCAACAACACAATGGAACAAACTAATTATCCTAATGGGGCTGCAGGTCTGAGTGAGGGGTAGGTGGCATGATGGAACTGACTTAGTAGTTATTCAGAATAAAAATTCTGGTGTGACATAAATATTCTATGTATAAGATTTGTGGGTTACATGCTTGTTTGCATTTGTCAAAATTAATTGAGCTGCACTCTAAAAATCTGTACATATCTTCATAAATAATAAAAGAGAAATCCTTCTTGAGACAGGATAGGTTATAAATAAATGTAAATTTCTATTTTTCTTCTCGCTAAATATAGTTTTCTTTCACTCACTTAAGGTTACACCAGAGACAGAATGAAAAATTCAAAACTTGTGGTTAGAGAAAATAGTAATATTTAACAAGTTGGAGAACACCTTAGAAATTCAGTATTAGTGTTAGGCTCCTTTTGAGAACCTATATTTTATGCTGCAAGATGGAAGTTAGGGTTCATTCAATATGTGTTATGTTCCAAAAATGTCTGGTTACTGAAATGATGCTTATCTTTATTCCCCAACACCTGCAGAGGTTTCATAGCACTCTCCATTTGTATTTTTAAAGTTTCTGGTGGGTAAAGAAATGAGAAATGTTTAAAAGCTTTGTGACTTTCTGCTTGTGGATTTTAAGTGAGTGAAAGAGAATCTTTAATCAAACTCTAATTCTTTGGGGAGACTATTTTATTTATTTTTGCTTTAGCTGTTTCTATGGAATGAACCTATTTTTAAAAATAAATGCTGACATTTTGAAATTTTGAACTAATCTTCAATATTCTATGAGAAATTAATAATGATAAAATATTCCTCATTAAAACAAAACCTAGGATCTTTGAAGTTTTTTTTGTTTTGTTTTTGTTTTTGTTTTGTTTTTTCCTGGCAAAGGACTCTTGGGGGAATGACCCACTACTTCCACCTTGATGCAGAGATCCATCTCCCTCCGTGAAGATTTATTAGAACACAATTTCGGCCTTTGTGAAATATAGACATGAAAAGGATAGTTGCATCTACCTAAAAAGATGATTCTGATTCAAAGGATCAGCATTTTTTTATTTGGAGATTCAGATCATCTCCACTCTTCATTCATGTCATCCAGGTGCAGCCCTGCTCACAAGAGCTCCAACATGTGCCAGGGGTCCTCAAACTTTTTAAAGTGGGGGCCAGATCACGGTCCCTCAGAGAGCTGGAGGGCCGGACTATATGAACTACTAATCCCTACTGTAACACCTTGGCTGCGCTCACTGCCCAAAAAACCTGGCGGGCAGGATCAGACTCCCCTGGGGGCTGCATGTGACCCGTGGGCCGTAGTTTGAAGACCCCTGAGCCAATCAGTGTGCCCCACTGCTCTATCACCACCAACAAGTTCCGAAGTGGGCAGTTGATGTAAGCCATACCAACCAGAGTAAATTCTTATAAAGAGTTCCCAGAACAGCCCAGCTGGTGTGGGTCAGTGGTTGAGAGTCAACCTGTGAATCAGGAGGTCATGGTGCGATTCAAAGTTAGGGCACATGCAGGCTCGATTCCCAGTGTGGGGCATGCAGGAGGCAGCCGATTGGAGATTCACTCTCATCACTGATATTTCCATCTCTCTCTCCCTCTTTCTTTTTATCTGAAATTAATAAAAGACATTTTTTAAAAAAGAATTTTCAGAACAAAATGCTCTGTAAAATGACTCTTTTTCACTTGGACTGGATTTGCCCGTCCTGTAAACTCTGGCAGCCATTTTGCAGCCATGAGGAAAGAGCCCTTAGAATGGATGAAATCAGATACAGATGACATTATTTTATCTGCTTCCCGCAGGGCATGATGTCAGACATACTCTTGTACTGTTTCATTTTTTTTTTTTTTTCCTGCTTGAGGCTAGTTCAAATTGGGTTTTCTAGGCAAAATAAATAAATTGGCACTGATACAGGGAATATTATCTATGAGACAAAATTAGTCAAATTATTGCTGTAATAATATGCAGAAAATATCTTGTGATAAGGCTATGGAATGAAATGGAGAAAAGGTAGAGCTTACATTCTCTAGTATTGATTATCTGTGTTATCTTTTATTTTAAATTTTATTAAGTAATTATTCTCTGTTCAGAAATTAAAGATAATTTTAGACATTTCATCAAATTTATTTTAACTATCCAGTGAGGTAGTAATTATTAACCCATTTCACAAATTAGGGACCTGAGCTTTAGGGAGGTTACATAACATTCCCCAGGTAATGTAACTGGTGAATAGTAGAGCCAGAATTTGAACCCATATGTGTATAGCTTCAAATATGTGCCACTTATTATCATTTGACTTCTTTGAGTAGTTTTCTGCAATTTGTGACAAATAATATTTCCCAGCATTAATATACTTCAACCATAATGTAGGGCTAAATCATATGATTAACTTCTAAAACCACCATGTCATGTTCACATTTATTATAGCAGATTCAAATTAACAAGATTATTTTCATCCTATGTGCACAGTTTTCATATTTGAGCTACAGAAAGATGTCTACAAAAGTCATTGTTAATATAAATTTATAATCTTTTACATCTGTTACACTCTACTTTTATTTCTGACCTTGTGATTTGAATATCTTCAGCCTACTTATCTGAAGAACACAAAAGTTTTAGTCTTAAAAAAATGCATTTGCTTTCATGGCCCCCATTTGTCAACCAAGGCTTTAGGAATGAGACAACATGGGAAAAGAATGGAAATTAATACTCAGAGATGAAAATACAGGGGATTTTAGAGAAAGAAATAAAGCACAAAAGACACAGAGCTGAAAAAGAGTTCTGTGATTAAAAGAGAGAGGTCTAGGTGCTATTCTCAGCCTGTCAACACAATAGAATTACCTGTGGGTCTTTTATAAAATACCCATACTTGGGTCTTGCTCTGGACCAATAAAATGAGATTTCATTGCTGAGGCAGCTGGTATTATTTAACTAGAGGTCTGGTGCACAAAATTCATGCACTTGGAGGAAAGGCCCCTCAGCCCGGCCTGTGCCCTCTTGCAGTCTAGGAGCCCTTGAGTGATGTCCTACTGATGGCTGAGACCTGCTCCTTAAGGGAGTGGGCGGGCCTATGCCATCAGTTGGACATCCTTAGCAGCGCTGCTGTGAAGGCGGGAGAGGCTCCTGCCACTGCTACTGCGCTTGTCAGCCATGAGCCCAGCTTCTGGCTGAGAGGTGCTTCCCTGGTGGTCTGTGCACATCATAGCAACTGGTTGTTCTGCTGTTCAGTCTATTTGCATATTAGCCTTTTATTATATAGGAAGCTTCACAGCTGACTCCAATGTGCAGGCAGTATTCAAGGCCATTGGAATAAAGGAGGAAAAAAATGGCACTTTTCTTTCAGTTTATGTAATTGTAGTCATTTTTACATGTTTTAATTTTTAATTCACCTATGAATTAACTCACTAATTTGAGCATTTATTTATTCATTCGTCCTTTCATTTATTCAGTTATTCAATTACTCATCTAGTACTAATTCAGTCAGCCACTCATTTATTTGTTTTTTTCTGTACATCTTTATTATTGAAAATATTACATGTGTCCCTTTATTTCCCTCATTGCCCTCTCCCACCCCCTCTCCATAAGCCTTCATCGCCCTATTGTCTGTGTCTCTATGGGTTATGCATATACACATATGAGTTCATTGGTCAATCTCTTTCTCCCCTCCAACCTCCCCTGCCTTTCATTTGAGGTTTGATAGTCTGTTCTATGTTTTTATATCTCTGGGTCTATTTTTGTTTATCAGTTTATGTTGTTCATTAAATTCCACATTTGAATGAGATCATGTGATACTTATCTTTCTCTGGCTGGCTTATTTCACTTAGCATCATGCTCTCTAGGTCCATCCATGCTCTTGCAAATGGTAAGAGTTCTTTCTTTTTTTACAGCTGTGTAGTATTCCATTGTATAGATGTACCATTGTTTTTAAATCTATTCATCTGCTGTTGGGGACTTAGGCTGTTTCCAAATCTTAGCCATTGTAAATTGCGCTGCTATGGACGTAGGGATGCATATATTCTTTCTGATGTGTGTTTCTGAGTTCTTGGGATATATTCCTAGAAGTGGGATCACTGGATCAAATGGGAGTTCTATTTTTAATTTTTTGAGGAATCTCTAAACTCTTTTCCATAGAGGCTGCACTAGTGTGCATTCCCACCAGCAGTGTAAGAGAGTTCCCTTTTCTCCACATCCTTACCAACATTTGTTGTTTGTTGATATGTTGATAATATGCTGACATGAATGGTACCTCATTGTTTTGATTTGCATCTCTCAGATTTATTTTTTTTTCAATCACTGATTTACCAGTAGAGTCAGTCACGTAGTCAGTTTACAAGCACTTGAGTACCTAAGCTCTTGCTTTCTGAGATATAGAAGTTCATTGTTTTCCTGAGCTATGGTTGTTTTTTGCCAGTGTTTCTCACATTTTGTCCTGAGGAATAGTACTTCTTGTCTTATTAATAAGAATTACAGGAAACACTAGTTTATGGGCCAATTTTGAAATTATGAAAACTTTTCCTTTAATGTAATTTGCATGGAATGGATATCTCTGCATCTCTGAAACATTTAAGGATACTGGAAATTTTAAATTTAAATTTGCTGAAGTGAGAGGTTGACTGAGGAAAATAAATAAATAATATCTAATTACCACTTTCCTCCCACCTTATACCAAATAAAGTTTGCTTTAATATCATCAGCTGAAAGATGCAGAAAATGACTATAATTAACTCTGTTCAGTTCTTAGTCCTTTTTCTATTTCTAGATCATTCTAATTCCCCTAAAAAAGCTCAATTATATATCTTTTAATCCATTCAACTAAAAGTTCTTCAACCTCCCACCTTATCAACTTGAGCCGAATTTTGGGTTGGTATACTCTGTTTTAGTTGCTGCTTATTTATCTGTACTAATGTTCAGGGCCTTAATATAGCTCATGTTACATAGTCAGTGGTTGTGGTTTATTTTTGAGTGAGAACAGGTTGTCGGAACTGCATGTTCTTGGACACCAATACCAGCCTGATCTTTCTCACTTACTGAATCTCAGGATTATTAAAGAAGTTTTATTTATCCTAAGGTATGGTATACATTTTGAAGTAATACTTGTGTTTAATGTAAAAAGAAGGATTTGTCAGACTTTATAAAAAATCAGCAATGTCCAAACTGCACCAATTTTATACATTCTTGAATTTTTACAACTCCAAGGTTTCACATCTGATTTCTCCCCAAATAAGTTGCTTAGAGATGTCCATCAAAGGTGCTATAGTCTTGACAGCCTTAGAGCTTAAGCATTCTTTTGGTTTACCCTGACTTCATAAAATCATTGTTCTTTTTAATGCATTCGTTAAATCATTTTTAGTTAAGTATACTGTAACACATTAAATTTTTCAAATGACAAAAAATGAATAAATGAAAATATATTACTTTTGTTTTCTGGTTAACCAGTGTTGTTTCTATAAGTACCTCTTACAGAAAATTTATATGTAAATAACATTGTAGCCTGAGTTCCCCAAAAGGAAGAGAGGATTTATCTAACAGCCTCTACCTCTAATTGATGAAATCTTTAACTCAAGAAACTGTAACTCTCCCAAATTTCCAGGTTGAGCATGATGAGTGTTGAGCAGAATCTCTTGGGGAAGCCTCAGTGCAGGATGTGAGAGATACTTGGTGTGGAGATGAGTTAAAATAATGTCAAATGAAGCCCCAGCCTCCTCTATGGAGGCTTTCTCCTCTTCACAGTCATCACTGGAAAAAGAGACAGTTGAGGCTGAGAGGCTAAGTTGATGCTTCATGTGCTTTCTATGTATTTGTGTGTGCACACACGTGTGCATGTGAGTGTAATCTTAATTTTCTGTACTAAAAATACTAATTTTTAATTCATGGTTTATGGCATTCTATTTTATAAATTTTTTGGCAGATTACATATTTTTCTTTTCACAAAAATCCCCAACTATCATCCACATTAATGGCCATAAAAATTATGGCCAAACTTTAAAAAAGCTACTTATGGCCAAATAATTTGAAAAACAAAATGATAAAAATTTGTCAGTTTTTTACAGCAAAAATTTTATTTATTGTAGCATGTGGATGTATTTTGATGAAACAGTTTTAGTTCAAGTGGTGCCTCCAAATGTCAGAACCTTAGGTTCAGTGAGGATCTTAAAAAGACCTTGTGCTTACAGGGCTGTTTTTGAATCCTAGAATGGATACATATTTTCCATGGGACTTATCCTTGTTTGAAGATTCTCCTTTTAAAGGACACAGATATAATCCTAGTAAAAGCAAGCTGTTAGTTAAGAATATAGCTAACATGCATGCATGCACACATAACACTCATGCAATACTTAGAACATATCGTAAGAAAAATGTCAGAAAGATCTGATGCGCTCAAAATATCAATGAAAGAAGAAATGAAAAAAGTAGACCTGATGACCCAAGGAAACCTATATGAGGAGATAATTTTCATTACATTGAACTGAACGATGCAATGGGAAACGTAGATGTCTGCAGTCTCAATTTAGAAAGCCACGATGTTGGTTGATGTAGGTCATTGTGTAAAAAACACAGAGAACATTGTTCATCTAAAGAGACTTTCTTTATTGGACTGGAAATAGAAGTTATGCTCCCAATGAGGGTTTATGTGGACAGCAGGATTCATGATGCTTGAACCAATTCAACAGCTTTCCTGAATTGTCTCTGCAACTGATGAAAGCTAATTGAAGTTCAGGACTTCTCCTTATTGATTGCTTTTACTCCAGAATTCCTCCTGTATAGTCAAAATTATGGACATATTTTTTAAACCACTGGAATCTGAACTAAAGTGGAAATTTTATAAAAAAGCTAAATCTTGAGATGGGTTTTCAGAGTTTATTTGCCTTTAAAATGTGAATCCTTTATGCTCTAGTCTAGTTGAATTACAGATGAAATTACTTGTCACGTTATAAAAATGTAATAGCCTAGGAACTACTTTGATTATATATTTTTTAAAGTCTTATTTTTTCTTTAAACACAGTGTTCATTTCTCATTGCTTCCTACACATGAGGACTATGGTCTGAGTGATTAAGTTTGCTCTGTGCATGGCAGGTATATAAAATATGTGGATAGGAATAAAAATTTGTGATTAACACAGGGTAGGTTTGTGTGAGACATCATAATTTGCAAACAGCCTGAGAAGTAGAATTTCTGTAGATTCACAATTTAACTGCAATCAGTGGGCAGCAGTAACCTTATCACCTCCACCAACGCTCAGTGTAGTCACTCTTTTCAAGCCTTCTCCTTTACTGAGGTTTCTAAAAGCGCTGTGAGAAAAGTAAGTTCCTGTATATTTTACTAATGATAGGAATAAATAATACACGTTTCAAATAAGAATAATTAGAAAAAGAAAAAAAGCAAGGAAAAATATGTTCAATCCACAACACTCAGAATCTGTTTTATTCAGGTTAAGAATTAATAACAATTCTCCTTCTACTATCTTATTTTTTAGCAAGTTGAATGAATGCCAACATTGCTTTTCAGTTTTAGGGATAGCAGTAATCTATTTTCTTTTGCAGTAAGCTTTAAAAATGTTTGTTTGATTATAATTAAGGCATATTAAAATAATCAGTTAATGCAAGCTAATTAGTTACTATCCTTGATTTTTTTTTTTTTTTTAAATAAAGATACTCAGTATTGGAAAGACTGCTGCTGGAATGTAAACTGATCCAACTTATTCAGAAAGTAATTTGTTACTATCAATCAGAAGTCCCCAAATGCTCATGTTCCTTGACTCAGTAATTGTATTTTTAGGATTTTCACCTAAGGAAAAAAATATAATAGTCTAAATAATGCACAATGTAGGCAAACATTTATATACTAGAGGCCCGGTGCATGAATTTGTGCATGGCTTGAGTCCAGCCATCCCATCCCCTGATCAGGGTGGGGGAGCCAATCTGGTGTGGGGTCGTCTAGGAGGGGCCATGGGCAGTTGGCCAGCCAGTCCCGCCCCCTGGTTGAACTCTTAGTTGAAGTCCTGGTCAAACTCCCGGTTGAGGGGACAATTTGCATATTAGCCTTTTATTATATAGAATAATGATATCAATAATAGCTGAACTTACTATACAATAGGAATTGTGATAAAATTTTTATCTCATATAATTATTTTCAGATCAATTCTATAAGGTATTTACTATTGTTGCCTCCCTCTTATTGATAAGAAAACAGGTCCAGTAAAGTTAATTATCTAATAATTACACAGCTAATAAGTGGTGAAACTGGGATAAAAACCTAGGTATATGGAATTATATACCTAGCCACCATTCTTAATGGTAAGATTAATACTTTCAACTTCTCTGCTGTACTGACCTTTTTATTTGCAGCAACACTGTGCTTTGTATAGTGACAAAAAGGGGGAGGGGTGATTAATAATATAAAAAAGGTTAAAGAAATCACAGATTAGCTATGTAATGAATTATTATACCTAAAAAAAAAAGGAAGTTCTGAAGGAATTTAATGGCATGGGACAATTCTTCTGATATAATTTTAGGTTGAAAAGATGGATATAAAATTATAGTTGAAATAATTTGTTCTTTTCATATTCCTGAGTTTGATGGTTGTAAATGCAGTGCACTGGTGCTATCTACAAAGAGGAATTAGATAGGATCCCTCCCACTTAGAATTCTTTGTACAGAAGAGTGGGCAAACATTTAAATTGATGCTTAGAGTAAGATGAAATAAGTAATTTGTTACTATTTGTTAAGTGAGGGAATATGCATATCTTGGGAGAGGAAGCTAGTCTGGTCAGGATGAAGGAGACAGAGCAGCTCCCCAGAGGAAGTGTGATATCCATTATTTAAAAATATGGAAATGATATGCAAGAATGAGCTTAATATCCAACATGTTAGAGACTATTTTTAGGTAGTGGAATTATGGGTTCTTCTTATTCTCTATGATTTATTTATTTTCCAATATTTTAAAAATAACTTACACATTCTTTCATAAACATAAAAATGAATTTGTTGAAGATTTATTAAAAATTAATTATATTTAGGATTTACCTAATGCCCATTATGGGTTGGTCTGTTGCAGAACACTGAAATTAAAGTCTCTTTAATCTTAAAAAATAATACTTTTAATAATAAAAATAGTAGCTATTAAATTTCACCACTTTCTTTCATTGTTTAATACTAGTATTTATTTAGAGATGTTGTACTGACAGCACCTCTCTGATTATATGTCCTTTTTTTTTTTTCCAGCTTGGTAGATAGCTGGTAATATAGAAGTACTTTAGTCCACAAAATAATGAGGCTAAAATTAGATGCTCTATAATCCTGAATGGCTGTTCCTGCTATAACCATAGACATAGTACATGCATCAGCAGTCCACTAAGTAGTCTAATTAGACCTAAAGTCATTCATCACTTATATTTAACGAACATTGTGATAGCAAATGCTCTGTATTTTAAGTCAACTTTCATGGAATTACTAGAGGCCCGGTGCACAAATTCGTGCATTGGTGGGGTCTGGTTGGCTAGCCCCAATGGGAACCCTTGGGTTGGGCTGGCAGGGGGAGGTGCTACAGGAGGTGGGCTGGCCCAACCCCTGATTCAGGTGCAGGGGGTCAATTGGGAGTGGGGTCAGCTGGGAGGAGGGTTTGTGGGTGGTTGGCTGGCTGGCCCTACCCCTGATCGGGGTAGGGGTAGCAGATTGGAGGCCTGGCTAGCCAGAGGGAGGAGCCAAGGGAGGTTGGAGGTGCTGATCAGGGCCCTGAACAGAACAGTTGCTGCTACAGTGCACATCATGGTGACCGGTTGTTCTAGTAGTTCTGGTCATTCCATTGTTCTGGTTGCTTGGCTTTTATATATATATAGACTAGAGGCATGGTGAATGAAATTTGTGCATGGGTGTGGTCCCTAGGCCTGGCCAGAGATCAGGGTTGATCAGGTTCTCCGCCTACACGCCTCCCCAGCTCCTCCTTCCCTCACCACCCACACACTACCACCATGTGGTTCCCAGCCTGAGACCAAGCCCCAGTTGGGTGATTGGGGCCTGAGGCTGGGAGAAGGGGCTAACCACCACTGCACAGGTGGGCAGTGGGCCAATTGGGGCATGCCAGCTGGGAGGAGGGATGGGGGAGGGATCCAGGGGGCCTGGCCCCAGTGGGGTGATTGGACCTGCTAGCTGGGGGGGAGTGGAGAGGGGAGAAACCAGGAGGTTGTCCGGCAGACTCCATTGGCAATCAGGGCCTACTGGCTAGGCACAGCCCCTGCATTGAGTGTCTGCCCTCTGGTGGTCAGTGCACAACATAGTAACTGGTTGTTCTGTCATAACAGTCACTTAGGCTTTTATATATATAGATAGATATATATCAATAGATATATATAGATGAAATGTTAGATTATAAAGTGTGTTGATTTTTTACTTGCTTACATTATTAGTTCATTTTAAAATTTAGGCTTGATCTTTTGATCTTCCTCTTAGTATATGTGTAATGTTTTGCATAGCTGTTAAAATACAGGGTGGGGCAAAAATAGGTTTACAATTGTTCATATGGAAAACAATACAGTAATTGATAAATAATAATACAAGAATAAATTTTATGTTCTGTGTACTCACAACTGTAAACCTACTTTTGTTTACCCCTGTATGTGGTACAAATACCTCATGTTTAAAATATTTATAGCAAAGGAGATATCTGTAATACTTTCAACAAAAAGATTAAAAAAGAAATGACAAACAAAAAATATTTATAGTTTTGATATGGTATGTTGATGTGCAAAGAATGGAGTAACCTAGGATATTTGTGAAGCCAAATATGCCAAAGGCAAATTAGGACCTTGAGTAAAAATGCCAGAGTCAACATGACAATAAGACATCTAAATTACTGTCAAATAAATCAGCTGCTGGAGGGAAGAAGAGGAAGAAAATGAGAAACGTTAATTGATCTTCTCTCCAGTCACTTTACCACCTACAGTGAGCCTGGCTCCTCCCCATCTCACTGTATTGTGTTTATTCGAAAAAGTCAAATGGCTTCTTTAAAGATAATTTAATTCCTTTTAATTAAGGAAATGTATTTTAATAGCTACACGTTGATACATGTGGTGTTCATAGCTCCCAATATATTGAACAGCACTGCTCATTAGGAAACTCTTTAAAAAGTCATTTAGTGCAGACAGTATCTTGTGCCTCGCAAATGCAAGCCTATAATTCAGGCTCCACGTAATTGCAACATTATTCAAAAACACAAAGACAAGTGTTATAAACATCCAAGAATGTAAAGCTTATGTGTATACGATCACTGGAAACAATGACTGGAATATATCTTCTAAATGGGCAGTAGACAACACTCACCATTTTCATTTTTCTTGCTTTTATTAGAAATGTATGCATTGGCAAGAACCTAGCATTATCTAGGAGCTAAGAAATCAGTGTTTTGTTGCCTCTGCCCCTGCAAATGGCTTTAGATTTAAGCATTTCTGTTATTGATGAAAACAAAGGTCGTCTAAGTTAAATTCAGTGATGTAGTCTCTTTGCTGAGCCATTGCCTCACCCAGACAGGTGAAAGTGCAAGGAGGATGATTTGATCTTATTTCCTTGCTGCTGCTGGCACGGGTGGTTATCACACATGGTGAGGGCTTTCCTCAGGGGCCCTGCAATGGGAGACCCTGAGCAAAGGGGGCCCGCCCACCCTCCAGGTGGTCATTTCTGGCAATGAAAGTTCAGCTAGGTCACAGTGTCATAGGCTGGTAAGCCTGCCAAGGAAGCAGCCTTTCCAAAAACAATTTTATCATTATTATTTATTATTATTATTATTATTATTATTATTATTATTATTTTACGTTTGTTCTGTCAGTCTTATGGCACAGTACACAAAGGATTTGTTTTCTAACAGAGGAGCCAATTAGAAGGCGAGCCTTCAGTGTTGTTTTTCTTCTCGATCTTGCTGACAAAACCCAGGTATTCTTTATCTAAAATGTTCAATTTTATTCATCACTTACCGCTATCTGGATTTCCCTGGGAATGGCTTATCCACGTTAAGGGCTTACTTTGTGCCATATAACACTCTATTGGAGCTAATCATTGATATGCTGTGAAAGGAGTATTTGCTTAGTACTTAACAGACTGTAACAGTTTCTTTAGTTGCAGAGAGTTAATTGTGTCAGGAATAGTTTTCAAATAAAAAAAAAATCTGTAATAACTGTCACTTCTGATACCAACTTGGAATTATATGTTAACTGCTGGAAAGTCTTATGCGATAGGAGTAAGGAGAATTAGGCATTTGTGAAGTGTTGTAAATTAGCCCTTTCAGAATGAACTGTTCTATGGCAATGACGACCATTTATTGAGAACTTGTGTGTCAGACTCCTAGCATACATAGAGATCTGGGAATTGAACCATGATCTCCTGGTTCATAGGTTGATGCTCAACCACTGAGCTTTGTGGGCTGGGCCATAATCTTTATGGCAAAGCAATTAAATAGGTGTTATTATTCTTAATTTTTCAGAGAAGAAAAATGGATCCTTAAGGAGGTTAAATAATTTGCACAAATTCACAAAACAAGATATGGACTGGGACTAGAATGCAGGTCTTCTCACCATAATTCGTTTCTTCCTTTATACGAGTTATCCTCATGGGAATCACATGGAGCTCTTGTTAAGACACATACAATGTTCTCTGTGTTTTTGACACAATGACCTACATCAACCAACAAATTGAGACTGCAGACATCCACATTATGTAGGATTACAAAGCATAATTCCTTTCCATCTTGGAAATCACACCATTCAGTGGAGGATGTAGGAGTTATACAAATTCATTAGTTATATAAATTCAAAACCACACATAGAAGGCTTTTCCTGAGATAAGAGAAATCCTCATATAGGTCTGATGTTGGGGAAAAGAGTAATCCTCACCTTTTAGGCAGTCATGCCATTGCAGGCTTCTCGGTTGTCATTAGGTTTTTGATCAAACGATTTGACCTGCATGTTGTTATCTATCAATATATGAACACGTGCAATATGGGTTTTGTTAATGCATTGCTATTACTGCTTGGGAAAAAAGTTTTCCTTATTATGGTGACCTGGACATTCTCCTCTGCAGCCTGTTAATTACTAGTATATTCTTGACCATATGATTGTTGGCCCCAGACTGTGGTCATCCTGGATATGAGGGTCAACCTCACAGAGCAGATAGGCTGAAATCCTCTGTTTGAGGAGGAGCTGCCACCCAGCCCACCCCACTCTGCCGTTATAACCTCATGACAAATTTCCATATTAAGTCTGTGTTCAAATTTCATCGAGGAAAGAACAGCAGATTCACCACCGGACCTGCCCGTTTCCCATTACCTTTAATAAAACATATTCCTCCGTGAGGAGTGACATTTTAAAAGAGCAGACCTTTCAGCAGACTGTCTCTCTCTGCCATTGTGCGGAGCTGAAACCTGCCAGGTCACAGAGGGAGATGCTGGGGGAGTGGATTAACATGTAAACCAACCTAGGCGGCCTAAAATGATTAATTCTAACGCGTACTCTGTGAAATTCATTTCACCATGAGAGCAATTACACTGGAAATGGATTTATATTCAGAAGGCTTCCTCACCCCTTTCCTCTTTGGAAAGTGACAGACTTTGTTCTTCTTGAAATGTTTGCTTTTAACTATGTGGCAAATTAATTCTGTGGAGTGAATTTTGTCACTAAAACATGATACAGAAAACTATGGATGGAAAAATAAAAGGTATTTTCTAAGAACATAGAGAGTCCCAGTTCTCCTGGGGTGCTTAACTTAGAAATGCAGTGGGTATAGTTTGTTGAGTGTTTCTGGATTTTTAAGGAACATATTAACATTCATGTAGGTAAGCCTTGCTTGTTTTATTTTAACATGATAGACATTAAGACACTTAATTATAAACAAATCATGGAAGCTAAAAGCATTGGGAGTTAGCTATTGCCCTGTTCTGAGCACACAGCAGTCCTCCACACCAGGTCGGAGGCTGTGGGGCAGAGCTTCGAAGACTTGAGCTGGCCCCTTGAAGATAGGGGTCTGTGGAAACTGAACTCATTCTGGAATCTTCTATTTTATATCACTCCAATCAGTGTAGTTTCTTTCATGAGGATGGCAAAACATTATCTAAAACTGCAAACCTTCAGTGGACTAGCTGTGATAAGTACATTTTAAACTCCTAGACCTTAGATCCTACCTCAGTGACTGTACATGTCACTGGAGCTTCATGGGCAATGGTTTATCGCTGGCAACTCCCTCGCAGCATCTTTGTAGTATGGTCTTCAGAGGGGAAATGTTCATCAAAAGACTAAGCTCGATGAACCATGGATTTTTTTTTAATATGACTGTGATTAATCAAGGGGCATAACCAATGCTTTTGATTATGTGACAGGCACGTAGGCCTTGTAGGTGCAGTGACTCAGCTTCACCATTTCTCTATCCTCTAGTGTTTGGTGTTATTAAGACAATAAATATTTCCACAGATTTCAAGTTAATCCATTGACTAGAAAAAATTGCATCATTATGGCTTCAGTAAAGGGAGTATTCAAGAAAGGGCTTAGAATTGACTACACAGAAGAGGAAGAGCCGTTGGAGGAAGTAAGTCCTAAATGACAGCTCTTAAAAGTGGAGGCAGATTCCCAGAAATGATGTTCTGAGTTGAGTTGCATTTCTGAAAAAGCACTCAGAGCTCTTTGCTCTTTTATTCTGCCAAAGTGAAGTCACTTCTAAATTTGTCTCAACCTATCACTCAACAAAATGAGGTTTATCTGCCCCATAGTTCCACAGAAAGAAAACCCTGTACGCCATGTCAAAGAAATATGCTATGGATGTCAGATCTTCCTCTTTGTCAACTTCTCTGGCTTGAATTCCACACAAGTCCTTGCCCTTGAGTGCTGGAGGTGGGTGATTAGCCATAGAGTCCAATCAAAGCCCTTAAAAACCCATAAGTATTGATAGTTTTCCAGATGACAGGGAATTTGGACTCTGAGTTTAACTGAAACATGGTTGTCTTCTCAAAAATTTTAGTACACTGATTACTTCATGGTGAGACTTCCCCTCACATACCTACACCTCTTCACATGACTTGTACTGCCTTTCTCCTCCCTGGCCTGAGTGCTGTACTGATACTTCCCTAGTCATAGCCCTTCCTCTTTCTTCCCTGGTTTTTACACACACAATCGGGGAGTGGATAAATTTTATGCGATTGTATGGTAATCTTTAACTTCTTTGTAGTCATGCTTTTATGTTATAACCATGTATTTTTTCCACAATCAGAAGTGTTTTAAAAATAAGTAAAAATAATAAGTTAAATAAAGGGATACATAAGAGAAATGTTCCAAGTAGTTTTCTTTGCTTAGACCAGAACTGCCTCCCACACATATCTCTTCAGGAGCATGTTATTCAGTATTCTTTATAGCCACATGTGTCACAGGCTAATCATTCATTTATTTAAACATCATTGGTTTTTAATCCATATTACTTCAACACTGTTGGCCTAGTTGGCAGCAGAAAGCATACTGACCTAGCTAGTGGGTGCAAGCCTCAATGTGGATGAGGAACAGAGTCAATGGTAGTGCTGATGATGGCTTGCAAGTTAAGAAGCTTATTCAAATCGCTCACTTTTTAAGTTTCTTAAGCAAGAAGAGAAAAAGATCTTTGACCTAAATTTTTAAATATAAAGGTGAAAACAGTATTGGTCAAATTCTGCAATCTTCTGTTAAAATTAACCAAACAAACACAAATTTTCAAATGATTTTGTGAATTTTGAAGAATGATAGACTACCCTTTTAGGAAAAAGTCTCTGGAAAAAAAATAGATAAGCATCATCTAAGGTTAATGTGTCTATAAAATAGAACAAGGGAGAAAAAAATAGTGTACACAAAATAATATTTAGGATTATTAGCTGGTATGTGTGTGACCAAATTTATTAGCTAAGTAACATATGTTTTATCTATCTCATTTTTTAGTTGACTGGCCTAGAAAACAGGTGATTATGAAGTAAGTAATAAGGAAATCACTGGCAAGGCATATAATTTGTTTTAAGGGGAATAAACATAAAAAATAAAGCCATAGCCCTATCTTAAATGTTATGGTTTTTAAAAGAGTTTGACTGTTTCTCCTGAAATGCCAGAGGTTGAACAAACACCACCAAGATGGTGGGATCTCAAAGGAGTGGGGACCATTTCATCATACCCATTACAAAGGTATTTTCAATCCTGGACCATTTTGCCATGGCCAGAGAAGGTTCCAAGTTGATTTATTTATTTATTTTTAAAATATATATATATATATATATATATATTATTGATTTTTTACAGAGAGGAAGGGAGAGAGATAGAGAACTAGAAACATCGATGAGAGAGAAACATCAACCAGCTGCCTCTTGCACACCCCCTACCAGGGATGTGCTCTCAACAATGTACATGCCCTTGACCGGAATCGAACCTGAGACCTTTCAGTCCGCAGACCAATGCTCTACCACTGAGCCAAACCGGCTTCGGCTAAGTTGATTTATAGATTTGTCAGTAGCAAGTGTCCTTTAAACTCATGGTAAAACAATATTCCATGTCCCAACTAGCTGAAGGGTTGAGTTTTATTATGGGGAGTGCTGGAAAGCAAATCAGTTTTACTAAAAAAGAGATGTTGACAGGAAGCCAGGAAGGCAGGTCAACAACCTTAATTGCTCTAACCCTTTAGATGAGATATTATTAGCTGAAGCAGCCTCCACCTTGTCTGTCCTGTGTAAGTTTCTGTTATTTCCTGCCTAAGGGCTACATGTAAATTTCTGTTTATGTTGCCTAAAATGTTTTTCCCAAAGCCTAAATGAAAGGGGATGGCAGGGCCAGAGCAGGTAGTAGTTCTCCCACTAGAGTTGGACTATGGCCTGGTCCCCCATATCGCCAAGTTGAATTTCTTCAAGTCACAAACCTCTTCATTTGTGTGCAGCCCTTCTCCAGAACCCAAAGCCTGAATTGGAACTCTTTCCATGTGGGTCATGAAATAGATTACTATATCTGGAGTCACGAACAGGACTACAGGGAGAAGGAAGATATGTATGCATTAAGATAACATGAAATGCACAAAAGTAGTATGGAACTATGGCAAGTATGTGAGAAACCTTATAAGGGCTGCTATATGACCATAGCAGATTCAGAAACAACTATAAGAACCAGTAGTTATACTGTGCAGAAGCTTTTTATTTTGATGTAGTCTCATTTGTTTATTTTCTCCTTAGTTTCAATTGACAAAACAAAAACAAAAAAACAAACAAACAAGAAAGCCCACTGCAAGGGAGAACATATTTGCCAATGCTATCTCAGATAAGGGTTTAATCCCCAGAATTTATAGGGAACTCATACATCTTAACAAAAGGAAAATAAACAATCCAATCAAAAAATGAGCAAAGGACCTAAATAGACACTTTTCAAAAGAAGACATTCAGAAGGCCAAGAGATATATGAAAATATACTCAAAGTTACTAATCATCCGAGAGATGCAAATCAAAAGGACAAAGAGGTACCATCTCATATCTGTCAGAATGGCTATCATCAACAAATCAACTAACAAGTGCTGGTGGGGGTATGGAGAAAAAGGAACCCTCCTGTACTGCTGGTGGGAATGCAGACTGGTGCAGCCATGGTGGAAAACAGTATGGTGATTCCTCAAACAATTAAAAATGGAACTCTCGGAGAGAATCCAAGATGGCTGCTCGGGTAGGCAACTAGCCGCAGCCGCACACAACAATTTTAATAAAATACAACTAAAATATAAAATGGACATTACCCAGAACTACAGGAAAGTCGACTGACTGGAAATCCTACAACAAGAAGCAAGGAGAAAACCAGAAGGAAGCACGGAGGAGCTGTAAAAGCCTAAGGTACGGAGACACGCGGCGCGCGCGGAAAGGACGGAGCCGGAGAGGAGGGAGGCCGAGTGCCTGGCGGGCGTTCCCTAGCGGAAAAGAGATAAAACTCTGACTGTGCTGGGCCCCCAACTGCTCTGAACCCCAGTTCTGGGCCAGACCCTGGGGACTCAGGCTCAGCCATAGGGAGCTGGGCTGTAAGTCGGAACCCCGGGGTAGCGGAGAAAGGAGGTCCCGGAGGCGCGCACACTGCCCCCAGAGAAGGGACGGTCGGCTGTGCCGCGGGATTGCCCTGACGGGAAGGAGACTGGGGCTCCAGACTGCTCTGAACTCCATCTCCAACTCCACTTCCAACTGAACTGAACCCCAATACCGGGCTCATTGTGGGAGAGCATAGACTGTTTGGCAGCAGGCGAAAATCAAGGGCACCTTTCTCTCAGAGGCACCGGCAGCGAGCACTGAAGGACCCGCATAGGGCGGGGCTGACGGAAGCCAAAGCTGCAGGCTCCACCCTGAAACCCCGTCCCATCTGTAACTGCGAAATGCGACAACAAAATAGATCACAAACGAAAGAAATGGAGGACAAAAAGCGTCTGGATATAGAGTTCAAATCTACGCTTATAAGGTTTTTCAAGAATTTCCTAGAAAAGATGGATAAGGCCTATGAGGATATGAAAAGAGATCAACTAGAATTAATAAGGAGTCAACAAGAAATGATAAGGGATCAACAAGAAATAAAGAATACATTGTCTGAAATAAAAAATATTCTACAGAGTCCTAAAAACAGAAGGGAAGATCGCAAGAATCAAGTCAAAGATTTGGAACATAAAGAACCAGAAGACACTCCTCCACAGAAGCTAGAAGGCAAGATAATCCAGAAAATTGAAGATAATGTAAGAAACCTCTGGGACAACTTCAAGCGAACCAACATCAGAATTATGGGGGTTCCAGAAGATGAGAGAGAGCAAGATATTGAAAACATACTGAAAGAAATAGTGACAGAAAACTTCCCCCACCTGGTGAAAGAATTTGACTTACAAGTCCAGGAAGCGCACAGAACTCCAAACAAAAGGAATCCAAAGAGGACCACACCGAGACACATCATTATTAAAATTCCAAGAGCAAAAGATAAAGAGAGAATATTAAAAGAAGCAAGAGCAAAGAAGGTAGTAACTTATAAAGGAGCACCTATACGATTGTCAGCTGACTTCTCAACAGAAACCATGCAGGCCAGAAGGGAATGGCAAGAAATATTCAAGGTGATGAATAGCAAGAACCTATAGGCAAAAATAAGCTACCCAGCAAAGCTATCACTCAGAATCGAAGGCCAGATAAAGAGCTTCACTAATAAAAAAAAGCTAAAGGAGTTCATCACCACCAAACCAGAATTATATGAATTGCTGAAGGGGGTTCTTTCAGAAGAGAAAGTAAACAAAGATAAAAATTATGAACAACAAATACGTAATTATCAACAAGTGAATCTAAAAACCAAGGAAATTAAAAAAATCTGATGAACAATATTAACTGTTGAATATAATAGAATCAGAGGTATGGAAGGGGAGTGAACTGACGATTCTTGGGGAAAAGGGGAGAGGGGGGCGTGGAAAGAGACTGAACATAAACTGTGCACCTATGGATGAGGACAATGGGGAGAGGGGAAAGGGCAGAGGGTGGGGTGGGAACCTGGTGGAGGAGAGCAATGGTGGGGGCGGGGGGAAGGAACATTTGTAATAATATGAAAAATAAAAACTTATTTAAAAAAAAAAAAAAGAAATTAAAAATAAAAAAAATAAAAAATAAAAAAAATAAATAAAAATGGAACTCTCATTTGACCCAGTAATCCCACTTCTAGGAATATATCCCAAGAAACCAGAAACACCAATCAGAAAGGACATATGCACCCCTATGTTCATAGCAGCACAATTTACTATAACTAAGATTTGGAAACAGCCTTAGTGCCCATCAGCAGATGAGTGGATTAAAAAACTGTGGTGCATCTACACGATGGAATACTATGCTGCTAAAAAAAAAAAAAAAAAAAAAAAAAAAAAAGGAGGAATTCTTACCATTTGCAGCAGCATGGATAGACCTGGAAAGCAATATGCTAAGTGAAATAAGCTAGTTGGAGAAAGATATCACATGATCTCACTAATATGTGGGATATAATGAACAAGATAAACTGATGATCAAAAATAGATCCAGAGACAAAGAAGCATTGAACAGTCTGTCCAACCTCAGTGAGAAGGCAGGGAAGGTGGTGGGGAGGGGCAGTAAGAGATCAACAAAGGACTTGTATGCATGCATATTAGCATAACTAATGGACACAGACACTGGGGCAGTGGGGGCTTGTCCTGGGGGATGGGAGTAGTGGTGGTGCTGGGGAGAGGGGTCAACCAGGGGGAAAGGAGACATATGTAATACTTTAAACAATAATAATTTTAAAAAGAACCATTAATTATAATTCACTCCTGGTAAGATGGACAGGACCGTGGCTTGCTCACAGATTTCCTGCCTCAGGTAAACGAAACCGACCTGCTATGTTTTGGTCCAGTCATGTTTATCACCCTCGTGTAAGCCCAGTTCATCAAAAACAGTTTTACTCAGTATTTTAACCAGTTCAGTTTGTATTTGATAATGAAAGTTCTAGTTTCTATGCTAGTTTTATAATGTCACAGGTTAAACTTGACATTTCAAGATGGCTACGATCATTATGTCTTAATGTACACTGATAGGAATAGCTTTTCAATCTGTCTTATCCTTATGCAAGATGCCTAAGCTAACACTCATAATAAAGCCAGTGTTTCCATTGCTGCAATGGAAGCCCAAGGAAAAGTTTAGCTAGGTGCTTTCTGAACTGAAATGTCCAAATATATTGGATTTCTCAATTCTCAATCTATCAAATCAAGAGCATTCTCCGGAGAGGAATTGACTGACACACTTTCATCTAAAACAATCCACACCAAATATCACATCACTCAGTAGAGTAAAAGGAAACTTTGTTGATTTTTTTTTAATGGGGACTGTGAAAATAGACTAATAATTTAGCTAGACTTGTCAGTTAGTCTTGACAAAGATAATATTGCAGAAGAACTTTTCCTCTTAAAAATATTATTAAACCAGAGAAGTTTGGAGCAAAGATGATACAAATATTATGTTTATGAAATATACTATATTTTAATGAGAAGATGCTATGGATAAATATATGTTAATTTCGTTTAATAATCTGCTCAAGTTTTTCTATTCCTTTATTATGGATAAGATGCCCAGGCATAATCTCTGTATATGCCTATTACAGAACATTTTAATCATCATTACCTATTTCCTTCACAGACTCTTTGCACATAAAATTTTTGGCTTTTTCTGTTTGTGAATCCAGCACATTGCATAGTATGGAAATTAGGGAATAGATAAACATATTAATATGAAAACAATGAATCAAAAGCAGTATGGTTTGTAATGTCATGCCTGACTGTGGTTTCATCCAGTGGCTCAGAGTTTGGATTCCTTAATTGAAAAGCATGTAAACCTGAAACATTCCTTGCTAACCCTGTGACCCTGGGCAATTTACTGGGCCTCTTGAAGCATTGGTTACTTGATGTGTGTCATAAGATCAATTGTAGTGCCTAAACAAGGGTTTATGAGGATTCAATGAGCTCAAAAGTTTTCTTCTTAAATTTTTAAAAGACTGCCTGATTTATAGTGGGTATCAAAGAATGTTAGCTACTAATTCATACCTTTTAGAAACTAAGAATCGTATTATCCCTTTTTTTTTTAGTTTATAGCTTTGTCCCTGTAAAATAACATAAAATAAGAATAGAATAAACTTTGGAGTTAAGACACTTGACATTGAGTTCTTTGCCAATTCTGAACAGCCATAAGGGTCCTTAGGCCTGCTTTCTTATAAGAATTTTAAAGTTTAAGTCTCCTATTTGTTGTAAGAATTGAATGTAATTATATTTGCAATGTGCCTACATTAGTGCAGTAACAATATATGTCGATCATTTCATTAGTTAGCTTTGCAGTACAGAAATTATAGATTATCCTATATAATAAAAACCTAATATGCTAAGTGTCCAGTTGACCAGTCGGTCACTCAACCAATCAAAGCGTAATATGCTAATAATATGCTAAGGCTGCTCAGCTGTTCACTATGATGGGCACTGACCACCAGGGGGCAAACAGTCGACTGCTCGACCACTTGCTATGATGTGCACTGACCACCAGGGAGCACAGGTTTAACTGGTAGGTTACCTTGCTGCTGGGGTCCAGCTGATTGGGACTGAGAGAAATGGGCCAGACAAGCCCTGGAGCCCTCCGGCAGTTCCTCCTCAGCTGACTAACCTCCCATGTCCCTCCCTATCCCCGATTGTGTACCAGTGGGATCCCTTGGCCTGGCCTGTGCCCTCTTGAAATCAAGGACTCCCACTGTGTGCACGAATTCGTGCACCAGACCTCTAGCCTATATAACAAAAGCCTAAGCTACCATTATGGGGAATGACCAGTTACTGTAATGTGCACTGACCATCAGGGGGTAGACGCTCAATTCAGGAGCTGCCCTCTGGTGGTCAGTGCACTCCTACAGGGGAGCACCTCTCAGCCAGAAGCTGGGCTCATGGCTGGCGAGTACAGCGGCAGTGGCAGGAGCCTCTCCTACCTCCGCAGCAGGTGGGCAGTCAGGAGCAAGGGTCCCAGACTATGAGAGCCCAGATTGCAAGAGGGATGTCTGATTGCTGGGCCTAAGCCAGCAGGCAGACATCCCCCAAGGGATCCTGACTGCGAGAGGGCACAGGCCGGGCTGAGGGTTCCCCCCTTCAGTGCACAAGTTTTATGCACTGGGCCTCTAGTCTACACTAATAAAAGAGAAACATGCAAATTGACCATACCTCCGCTATGCCCACAAGCCAATTAGGACTGAGTATGCAAATTAACCCAACCAAGATGGCTGCAGCCACGGAGTGAGCAGGAGACTTGAGTTGCCCCTAGCAATGGAGGAAGCCAAGCTTCCTGTAGCCCTGGCCTTCCCTGGCTTCCACTCAAGGCTACAAAGTTTTAATTATTGAAGATAAATAAATCCCAGATACCAGGGCTTCTGCTTGGGTCGCCGTGGGTCATGGCTGGCCTGCAAACCACCACAGGCCCCTCATCCAGGCCACCCCATGCCCCAAGAGATCCCCCCACCCTGATCCAGGACATCTTTCAAGGCAAACCAGCTGACCTCCCCCCATGCACCAGGCCTCTATCCTCTCTAATAAAAGAGTAATATGCAGATTGACCATCACTCCAACACACAAGATGGCTGCCCCCATGTGGTCAAAGATGGCTGCCCCAATGAGGACATAAGATAGCCACCACAAGATGGTGATCAGGGGAGGGCAGTTGGGAGAGACCAGGCCTGCAGGGGAGGGCAGTTGGGGGTGACCAAGCAGGCAGAGGAGGGAAGTTAGGGGCAATCAGGCAGGCAGGGGAGCAGCTAGGCATCAATCAGGCTGGCAGGGGAGTGATTAGGGGATGATTAGGCTGGCAGGCAGAAGCAGTTAGGGGTAATCAGGAAGGCAGTCAGGTGAGCAGTTGGGAGCCAGCAATCCTGGATTATGAGAGGGATCCCAAATTGGAGATGGTGCAGGCTAGGCTGAGGGACACACCCCCCATGCACAAATTCCATGCACCAGGCCTCTAGTATCTATATATAAGTAAATAAATTATATATTATTTGCCCAAAGAAATTCATAAAAAATAGATTTGAGGACTGTACATAATAACAACAGAGTTAAACAGATGCATATTGTATTGCTGAGAGCAATTATATTAAAAATGACTAAAACCTGATATTATTACAGGTCAAAGATATTCTCCCCCCCTGTTTAGGCATTTTTTTTTTCTGGTGAAGTCATTGGGTGGGATAGAAAGTTTGATTTTGTGACAATGTATTATTTTTAAGACAGAGAGCCTAATCTGATCACTTTCCTTTATCTTAAAGTGTCCCTCTCAATGAAAAATCAATAATCATTGGTGACTAATTAGTTTATATTTTATTGTCCAGAAATGAGAGACTGCTCAATATACCAAATATACTAACTGGATAAAAGCAAGTATAATTGTATAATGCTTAAAGCCCAATCTAGTTTTTTTTGTTTTTTTTTTTTTTTTTTTTTTAATCATAAAATACTTTAAAATTAATATGTGAATCAATTCCCTAGATGTAAGTAGACTGATGGCGATTGGCTTATAGGGTGCTCTTTCTTGCCCCAGATTTAGATAAATGGAGAACAGAGAACTGGGTGTACAGAATACCAGTGAAATAAAGATCTGGAAACTTTCCAACTAATTTGATCATTGTAGATAGTAGATATCTAATCTGCCTTGTCTGTGTAGGTATATCCTTGCTGTGTTGGAATTTGATGCATGCAACCATAGTCAATAGTTTAATTAAATACTTTCCATTGCACAAATATGTCATCTTGATTCAGAATTGGGAACACATTTAATGGAAAATATTCATATTTAAGTACCATACCTCACCAAGTAATTTGGGTTAAACCTGATTACTGAAGGTATTTATTTCACTTTGATTATTCTTTATTAAATTGCTCTACCAAGTTATACTGATTAAAATGCTAATGATCTATGTTAATAATGGATTATAATTAGGTTTTTAAAATTTTCCCAAATTAGTAGGACTGAAATATTTACAAGAAATTCTACTTACCTGTGTATGAGGTAATGAGATATGAAGTTTCAAAATAAGACAGCCAGAAGCCATTTGAGGCCATAAGCTGTTCTGTCAGTTCGTTGTTATTGTTGTTATTGTTTGAGACAGTTGTAAAGCTTGCTGTCTAGAAACTTTTATGACATCACTTCTATAAATAATGAAATAGAGGTATGGAAGCAGAATCTTGAACTATCTGTAGCCACTCTAAACCTAATTTTTCATTTTCTATCTGTAGTCACTCTAAGCCTAATTTTTCATTTTCAATCTACCACTGGGGCCCCTTGGCCTGGCCTGTGGGGCCTGGGTAGAAACCAGCTGGTGTATTACATTGGCTCTTATTTGTGTTAATAGTATTAAAAAAGACATTTTGTATTTGTAAACATTTTTGTCAGATTGATACATTTAAAAATAGCAGATATTGGTTCTAATTAATTACATTGTTTGTAGTGATATTAATGGGAATGACGTCTCAGCTACAGTACTAAGTTGACATAATTTTTATACTGTCATGATAAATCCCTTTAGTGGGATATCACTGCATGTTCTACTGAGGGGCACTTAGGGACATTCAGCTGTTTTATTGAGTTGGATATTCACATATGCACACAGAGTCAGAGATTAAGAATTTACATGAACCAAGAAATGAGGTTTTTTAAGTGGAAAGGGGAACATACCCAGTTGCTGCAGTTCTGCAGGCTACTTAAAAGTCCTCTGCAAAGGCCTTTAAACATATCTCCATGCACCATAATGTGATGTTTGACAAAATATATATATATGCCTAAGCAATAGGCCAACCGTTCAACCAGTAGCTATGATATGCACTGACCACCAAGGGGAAGACGCTCAACACACAGGCATGGAAATATGAAACAGACTGATGACTCTCAGAGGGAATGGGGGAGAGTAGGACAAGAAGAGATTAACCACAGATCTTACATGCTTACTGGAGGCCCAATGCATGGATTCATGTACCATTGAGGTCCCTTGGCCTGGCCTGTGGGGACTGGGTAGAAATCAGCAGTCTGACATCCCCCAAGAGGTCCCAATTGCGAAAGGGCACAGGCCAGGCCAAGGGATCCACCAGTGCACAAATCCATGCACTGGGCCTCTAGTTTAAATATAAATCTGATAGGGATATTTATAATGTTGATCAAATATTGACAAGCTGATTCAATTTGTAGAGAATTTACTTTTTATAAATTGTGTTTTACCAAAAAAAATGAGCATTTGCCATTTTAACCCCTTTTAAGTGTTCAGTTTGGTGGCATTAATTCTATTCTCATTGTGTAACCATCACTGTCATCCATCTTCAGAACTTTTTTCATCTTCCCAAGCTAAAACTCCATATCCATTAAACAATAATTTTCCATAGCCTCCTTCCTCCAGTCCCTGGCAACCACAATGCTATTTTTAGTCTTTATGAATGTGACCACTGTAAGTGGTCTCATGTAAGTGGAATCAGACAGTATTTGTCCTTTTAAGATGGGCTTATTTCACTTAGGAAAATGTTTTCAAGGTTGATTTCTGTTATAGCATGTGTCTGAATTTTCTTCCTTTCTTGCTGAATAACGCTCCATCGTGTTCCATACAATCTGTTCACCTGTCAATGAACACTTGGGTTGCTTCCTCCTTTTTGCTATTGTGAATAATTTTGTTATGAATGAGGATATACAAATATCTGTCTGAGATTTTGCCTTTAATTACACTGGAAGTAGAATTGCTGAGTCAAATGGTAATTCTATTTTTAATTTCTTTGCATATTCTTAGCAGCTAAATCATTTTACATTTTCACTAACAGTACACAGGAGTGTGACTTAATCCACATCTTCATTAATACCTGTTATTTCATGTGTTTTTGATAATAGCTATCCTAATGAATTTGAAGTGATATCTAACTATGGTTTTAATTTGCATTTCCCTAATGATTAGTGATGTCAAGAATATTTTCATGTGCTTATTAACCGTACGTCTACCTTCTTTAGAAAAATGTCTCTTAAAGCCTTTTGTTCACATTTAGACTTAGTTGTTGTTTTCTTGATTTTGTTGTGTTTGAGTGTTTTATTCTGGATATTACTCCTTTCTTAGACAGGTATGGGCTGAATTATGTCACTCTAAATTTCATATGTTGAAGTTTCTAACCCCCAGTACCTTAGAATGTAGACGTATTTGGAGATAAGATCTTTAAAGAGATAATTAAGTTAAAATGAGGCCATTAGAATGGGGCTCTAACCCAATAAGACTGGTGTCCTTGTAAGAAGACAAGAGACACTGAGGTGACCCTGAACAGAAGGACAACTATGTTAAGAGGCAGCAAGAGGGTGGCAACCTCAAAGCCAAGGATAGAGGTCTTAGAGGAAGCTAACCCTGATAGCACCTTAATCTTGGACTCACAGCTTCCAGAACAGGGAGAAAATAAACTTCTGCTGTTCATGCTAGCCAGTATGTGGCATTTCGTTATGGCATCTCTAGCAAACAACTACAGTGTATAAAAATTAAAACATGAATTTATATATACATGGAGCAAATAAATTGATAGTAGAGATCAAGAACCAGGCAGATACATAAATCTTCTCCCCTACCCCCCAAATTCATTAAGAAATAATTCACAAATATAATTGTATACTTTGAAAGAGTACAATGTGATAATTTGATATACATATACATATGCAAAGATTACAAATACCAAGATAATTAACACATGCATCACCTCATAGAGTTCATTTTTCACGCACGTGTGTGTGTGTGTGTGTGTGTGTGTGTTGGGGGAAGGGTAGTGAGAATGATTAAAATCTAGTCTCAGCAACTGTCAAGTATACATCATAATTTAATCACCATGGAAATTTGTTCTTTAAACATTTTTCAGAAAGTAAATATTTAAATTCAATATTAAATTGGACTATATTTTTCCAGCAAGGGTTGTAATTTATTAACAAAACTTTTAAATGTTTGATTCACTTCTTTGTTATCTTTGCCATTTTCTTTAGTGCCAACTAAAGTTTGGATTATTCTTTAGAGTTTCAGAATGAATCAAATCCAGGGATAAATTATGAAAATTAAAATGTTTCCTATTCTATGGCATGGAGTAATTAGATGATATGCTTTAGTATGTTCACCTTTCATTTTTATAAGCTATTTTTTGAAATGTTATTCTTAATATATTATATAAAGGCAATGTTCTCAGAAGGGTGAATAACATTTAATACCTTGTACTTTTCAAGTAAATGTCAGTTCTTTGGGCCTTAAGAAAATATTGTTAGGAAATAAACTCATAATTCAGTGTTTTTGGAACATACAGTTGGGAGATCAATATGAAACAACAGCTGTGAAGAGAAAGTAACTTTTTCATAATTAGCTCAGATTCTTTGAACTGAAAAAGCTGGATCAATAAGGCCAAGTAGTGAGAGAGGAATAGCTTCTCTTTTGTAGGCCACTGTAATTCAAGGTACTCTGTTCCCATTTATTGCCTGTCTTCTAGAGTGTACACATGTTGTTCAGCAAAGTTCACCCTTCAATGTTTCCGGAGGCCAAGATTTAAGCAATAATCCTTCCCATTGGTGAATTTACTTCTTAGGAAGTATTACTTAAACTATACTATTTGAAAAGCATCTTATTTCTCCTTTACTTGATTAAAAAATACGACGATGGCTCAGTTGTGGAGGTGACAAAGGCCTCTGTGACTTTGGGTCTTTGTTTAGGTAATTCATTAGTTTTTTAAACCGGTTTAAACAATGGAGTTAGTTTGCTTGTGCACATGTTAAAATGTCCAGAGTGTTAGCATAATACAGTGTTGGCCGACAGGGTAATCATGCTTCTCCTCCATCTTTCTGGGATTATTTTGGCAATTCCTCCTTAGTTTTTGGCCATATTCCCTCAAGAATTCAATGTGTTATAGCAGGTCTCTACTTCTCTAAGTGAACTGTGCCCAAATAGGACTCACTCCTAGCACCTGGAATGGGGATAATTCCCAGAAATAGCACAAGGAAAGGAGATACTTATAAGGGCCCCTCTATCCTTAGATGTAATTGTGCACCAAGATCTTTTAGATTTTTATGTTTGTTTGTTTGTTAATCCGTACCTGAGGATATTTTTCCATTGTTTTTAGAGAGAGTGGAAGGGAGGGGGAGAGACACACAGAGAGAAACATTGCCATGTGGGAGAGACACATGGATTGGTTACCTTCCACACGTGCCCCACCGTGGCTGGAGATGGAGCTTGCAACTGAAGTATATGCCCTTGACCAAAATCAAACAAGGGACCCTTCAGTCTGTGGGCTGGTGCTCTATCCACTGAGCAAAACTAGCTAGGGCCAATATATTTTTTATTTTAAATTAAAAAATGAGCAAAGTTCATTTAGAAAGACTCAGCAATTCATTAATTTGATTCTAATAATGGCCAACTAGTTTTAGTTTTAGAATAATGCACAATTATGCATATATAGTGCATCTGGCTCATAAAAACCAAGCAAGACTATAACAGTATCTTCATTTCTTGGCATCAGTACTACTGTGCTTATTTTGAAAAGGACAAGAGATCATTAAAGTGAGCCTAGTGTTTTTAAGAAGAACCCACTAGTTAATTTAATGTAGAGATTGGGCAATTAAAAATAAATACTTACAGAGCTTCTTGAGGGAGATACACTTTATTAGGTGCTAATCTAGCTGATTAGGCAGCAATCAGGCTTCTTTGTATTCAAAATAAAGTAGTTAATATGACAACTTTTTTCATTTACTCTGGTTAGGACTCTTAATTAGGTCATGAAGGATATTTAAGATAAATGATGACAGGTCTGGGAAGAAGCTGGGAATCTGGTTTAGAGCCAACGTTGTCTTACTTAACTATAGTTAGTTCCACAGAAGAACAAAATGAGATGCCATTTATACTCATGTCTTGATATTTATTGCATAATTATCATGTCTTGATATTTTATGCATATTATATCTCTGTGGCACAGAATCTCATGTACACACTGATTCAACCATCATTTATTGAATATCCATTATGCATATGAAATTTTTAAAGGAACAAAAGCAAGAAAGACACAGTCATTACATTAAAAGATCTTATAATTCAATGTGGAAGATATATACAATATATTCATGAATACCAGCCTAAGTACTAAAGAGAAGTATAAATAAAATTCTGGGAGAGAAGGAAGACAGAGCAGTAAAAATAGCCTGAGAGATAGAAAATCTTCCTAAGAAACCAATATTTCAACTGGTGCTTGAAAAATGAAAGCAATAGTGATAAGTGGAAGTGAGGCGGGCAGGATTCTGCCTACCTCCAGAGGAAGAAAGAGAAAAGTATATCATGGGGGATGATGGCATAAAAGTATATTATGACCAAATCTACAATAGAAAGTCTTGAATGTCATGCTAAGGAATTTGAACTCCATCTTATGGATTATGGGGGAATCATTGAAGAAAGAACAATGAGTGCGTAAAGGATTATATAAAATAGTGGTCATATAAATTTGTAACTGTAGCTATGTGAAGCATTGGACATTGAGAAGTTCCAATTCTCAAAGGAGGATGGAGGAAAAACAATTATGAAGTGATTGCAATAGTCCTAGTGAAAAATATTTCCATAGTATCATTGGGGTGAAAAGAGTCAGAATTGAGAGACATTTAGAAAATGGGATTAATGAATATTGATGATGTAAAGGACCAGGTAAATGGTCAAACATACTGTGGCTGAAACTGCTGTTTACCTTTCAATGTCTGTTTTCCCTTTCTTATTTAATATCACTGTCCAGAAATTTTAGCTGGCAGGTTGCCAAGCAGCTGAAAGATTTGTATTTTAGAGCTTCCATGCTGGGTGTGGCCATGGAATTAAATTTGAGTCTATAAGACAAAGTTCAATTTCTAGAAATCCTCATTGAGATCTGTGTTTTCTTCTGCCACTTCTTCCTTCCAGGTGCTGACATGTGGGTGGAATGGGTGCCAGCACCCCCTGACCACCTGAATATGAAGAGGAAGCCAAGTGCTGCAGCCCACACCCCTGCTCGCGAGGAGCAGGGAAGTAGGAGCCTGAGAGACTGCAGCGCAGCCCCAGAATGCTTGCTTCTGGATACCTTTCACTGACAGAAGGAAAGATAAAGGTATGTTTTTGTCATTTACATTAAAAAAATTTCTGTCTCATACATTTAAGCTTATTCCTGACTAATCCAGTGACATCAGATTTCATGTCTGAGAAATTACAAAACAGCCAGAGGGAACTCAGTCACATTTTACTAGCAAACAATCCCCAAATCTCAATGGCTCAGAGCAACAAAGGATGTTTTTCCTTGCTATGTCACCTAGCCATGCCTAAGTTCAAGGGAATGCAGAAGTGGCATCTTCTTATGTGCCCAGAAGGAGAACAGAACCAGCAATATTAAATAAACATCATTAATACTCTGTATCACAGAACTTTTTAGAAATGATGATGGCATTAGTCAGAAAGAGGAAACAAGAAAGAATAAAAGAAGAAAGAAGAGATAATGAATTTAATGAAGGTTTCTTTGTGTGAAATATGGATTTGGAATCTGATTGATGCCAGATATAATGCTGAAATTCATCTATATACATATAGAATTTGAATCAGTGGGTAACAATGAGACCACCCGTGGCAGGATTGCAGAGAAGAGATGTGACAGAATCGTGGAGAATTACTGCAGTGAAGCCGGCAAGGAGAAGAAAAGGATCTTGTGAGAGAGTGAAACTGGTCAAAGAACTAGCAGGAAAGCCAGGGCAGAGCAGGCTCACAGCCCAGAGGAGGACTTTGCAGAGAGGTCGTGTCAAATTTAAAACATTTGAGAAAGCAAGTTTTAGAACAGTGGTGGTGGGGGAACCAGACTGCAGTGAGTTATGAATCAAATGGGGTAAAACACATGAGCTAGAAGTGAAGTGTTTAGAAATTACAGAAAAAAAAATAGATTAACTAGGACACAGAAGCCCAGTCAACCAAAAAATGTTGGGGAAGTTGTGAATTTTAGGGATTAACATTTTGTTGAACAGTCATCTAAAGTTCATAAGTACCCACTTGAAACCAGCATTACCTATTGAACAAATCACTCTGAATTTATACTGTTATTTGTGATACTTTTTCCTTCAGAGAAACAAAACAGTTACAGGAAGAACTTTCCAATCATTTTACCCCAGTGGGATCGTCGTGTGCAGGAAAATAATGCCGTAAATCTAATGACAAAAAAAGAAAAATTCCAGATAGTCCAGCAAGTATCTAGAATCAAGGAATGCCAATTACCAAGATTGAACTTTTAAACAAACTAAAGTGATTCTCAGTGTGGCTAATAATAACTCAGTCAGCTAGGAATGGTCTCTTGATAGAGTCACTTTCCTCCCTGGTCCTGCCCTCCTTTATAGAATCCACCTACTTCAGGACCAAATGATTTTTACTTAGCAACAGAGTAAACTTTCTTACTCCAGTTATTTGCTTCATCTTTCTTATTTATTTTATTTTTTACTGAGTGTATAACTAAAGTTATAACATTGAGGACTGGATAATAAATGTACAAATTAGGGGCAAATCTGAAATGATAGGTAATAAATATACTTTATGTAAGTCCAAATTAAATTTCAGTTTTACTCACTGATAAAACTGTGTATAGGATGAGTGTGTGGCAGACTGAAAAACTGATCAATGGCCAGCCAGTTAACAATTGGAAGTGTAATGGATTATTAATAAAGAGCAATAGTTACAAATTAGGTGAATCAAGCTTAATTTCCTATTTAATCTTACAGAAATATTCTCTATTGAAAACACATATTGCAATTATAGGAATCTTTAAAGAACTAATTTTGAAATTAATTTCTGTAGCTATCCATATTTTAATATTATGTAGGAAACTGGTTTGAATGTTCAGGTTCTTTTAGTAACAGATTCATAAACTATCATGTTGCCTTACTTTGAAGTGAATTTGAATTAAATAACTTTACCTTGTAAAAATAATGAGGTCTCAGGAAAAAATGTACAGTACATATTATGATAGGATAGAAAGAAATTCCAATATCTCCTAAGTGCCTAGTAACTATCACTAAGGAAACCAGTTTCTTAGCATTACATGGAGTTCACAATTCAAAGGATCTATCTGTTGAGCTTACAAAAAATCTATAATGATCACACACACACATACACACACACACAGGATTTTAAGAAAATGATATGTAGCAGAGTCATACCAAATATTTTTATTTTGAAAAGTCATATTTAATCAGTAACTGTTTAGTTAGATTCATTTCTTAAGTGAAAAATTCAATTTCATCAGTCTCCAGAGTGTTTAAAAAATTAACTAAAGTTAATTAAATAGAAGCATAAGCTTTAATTAGATTGGGAATTGCATTTATGTCCTGAATTAAAGAGGTACCTGAAAACAACCTCAACAATGTATTGGTAGGGGGGGGGGGAATCTCATATTGGGGTGGAAAAGAGGAAAATATGGCATGTCTCCAGGTTTATCATTGGCTTTCTGCATTGCCTCCTTCAAGTTATTTAAGAGGTCTGTTTCTAATTAATTTACATAAATTGCCATGATAACACATACACCCTAAGAATAAATTTGTTTTCTGATTGATTGTTTAATAAAACTTTCAATTTATGTACAATTAAGAGGAACCATAGTATCAGTGAGAATGGGGCATTACCAGAGTACTGTGTACTGACTGATCTGAGCCCAATGAATGGCAGAAAAATCAAATGGACCACAATTGTTTGTATGAGAGAAGGATATGTAGACTCATTGGGCAAAGATACTGAATATATTTTAATGGACTATGGTATTTAAAGTCATGTGGTGGATTAAAAGAGTAGAAGTGAGTATTCTTTTTAAATATAAGATTTGGACAGTGGGACAGAAGTTTTGAATTCTCACCAATGAAACTCTGAAAATAAATTGATTATGAAAAAATTTAGATAGTAAACACTATTATTTTTGTCCTGTTTCTTCACTTGTAAGTTACCAGGCACATTTTTTGTGCAGAAAAAAAATATTTAACATTTGATAAGTTCTTTTCTTCTTCTCCTTCTCCAATCCCCTTTGACCTCCCTAAGAATAGTATTGATTCCCTGGGGCAATTCTCTGTTTACAAGATCTTCATTCTGCAGAACCAATTGTGTCATTGAACAGGCAGGTAATTAATTACTGTGACCAAGTAAAATCTAAAGACATTCTATTGCTCTGCAAACAGCACCCTTAAAGGCTCTTCTTGGGAAATACTGACAGCAGATAGCATTGTAAAGACCACATGTATTTCTTTTTTTTTTTTTTTTTTATAAATATATTTTATTGATTTTGTACAGAGTAAGGGAAAGAGAGAGTTAGAAACATCGATGAGAGAGAGTCATCGATCAGCTGCCTCTTGCACACCCCCCACTGGGGATATGCCCGCAACCAAGGTACATGCCCCTGACCGGAATCGAACCCGGGACCTTTCAGTCCCCAAGCCGACGCTCTATCCATTGAGCCAAACCGGTTTCGGCAAGACCACATGTATTTCAAGTGATGGGGAAATAGGCTATTTTATTATTACTTTTTATTTATTTATTTTTTCTTACAGAAAGATTCTTAATCAGGAAGGTAATATAAACGAGTGAAGCAGGCTGGGTACCGGACAGCAGGAACTGTGGAGGGCAGTAAATTTTAGGAGGTATAATGGAGAGATCACTCCAGCTGATTGTTGTCATATTGAAGTTAGACTGGTTTTTTCCAGCTCCACTAATTTTTAAAGCAAGACAAAAATCTAGATCTTTATGTAAACAGCTTTTGATTCTTCAAAGAAACTCTTCCAAAAACTCTAAAGCATAATATTCCATCCAGACAAAACACATCTGTGCACCCAGTCTAGTAGCTGACAGGCTACAGCTTTACATTCTCTGCTTTGAGACATGTTTTGTTCAGATTTTTAAAAATATTGGGGAAAAAGAATATTATCTTTATTTTCAAATGAATTCACAAGCCAGTTATTAAATATATAATTTAGGCATGGCAATGTCCCAGATATCATGAGATGTACAAAAAGTGAGTAAGATATACTTTGAAGAATTTGAGAGGAGTACTGACCCTGTAGATTTCAAATTATAAACATACAATGGAACCAAAATTGCGTGACTCAGTGATTGAGCATTGACCTGTGAAGCAGGAGGTCATGGTTTGATTCTGGTCAGGGCATATGCCCGAGTTGTGGGCTCAATCCCCAGTCTGGGGCATGAAGAGGCAGTTGATCAATGATTTTCTCATCACTGATGTTTGTATCCCTTGTATCCCTCTCTTCTTCTCCTTTCCTCTCTGAAATTAATTTAAAAAATATATATTTTTAAAACGTATCATGGACATTCATGTTGCCTACTTCATTGTACATATATTTTTAATAGCGAATTAATCTATTTAAAATCCACTCGATATAAAAAAATAGTTATGTTGTATCCTATCATATGGAAGCAATTAGGTACTTCTATACTATGCTAAAACTTATTGATTCTAAGTATTTATGCTTTGTGAGGAATTAATGTCAAAATAACATTCTATTACTAAAAGGATGATTTATTTATTTATTTATTTATTTATTTATTTATTTATTTATTTATTTTTGTACAAAGTCCTAAATTCAGTATTCAGTATTCCACATACACTGGAGATTTGAATAACTTCTAAGCATGCAGGGAAATTTTCTGCTAAATTGATGTGACAACAAAACAGTGAACTTTTATCGTAAGAAAGCAGAATAAAATTAGTCTTAAACTAGTTGACTTGAACTAAAGGCAATTTTAATTGGGAAGTTCAAAGTCTTTCTCTTTGAAGTTAAGTGAGGGAACTACATTAAAGGGAATGAGCAATTTTCAGGGAACTAAAAAGCATTGACACTTTCCTGGTATGGTTTTGAAATGGGCATTTCTCCAATCTACTAAAAGAGGCAGTATTTCTCCCCTATGAAAGTCTCTAACAGATTCCTCTTTTCTTTTCTTTTTTTAAATATACTTTATTGATTTTTTTACAGAGAGGAAGAGAGAGTTAGAAACATCGATCAGCTGCCTCCTGCACATCCCCTACTGGGGATGTGTCCTCAACCAAGGTTCATGCCCTTGACCGAAATCGAACCTGGGACCTTTCAGTCCATAGGCGGGCGCTCTATCCACTGAGCCAAACTGGTTTTGGCAGATTTCTCTTTTCTTTCTCCAACAAGAACAATCCTCCCATTTTCCGGATCAAGTGTGGATCAGGGTCATTGGAGCTCCAGGTGCCATGCACACTGGTCAAGGTTTTATAATACCTTCCTTTCCAACACACTAACTCTTGCTCACTATTTCTTCTTGTTCCCCAGTCATTATCTAATCTCCTGGAGCTCTGAGCTAAGAGGTCAGTCAGCTCTGTGTGTACTTCCCAGTTCTACCTTCAAAAACCCTCTGAGACTCTACCTGTGAAATCATAATAAAAACATATATATATACCCTGCAGGATTGTTGTAAGAATGAATGTAAATGATAATGCCTAGTATTTTATAGTGCTAGACTTTCTTCCCTTCCTTTCCTTTTCAGCCATATTGGTCACTTTATTTTTACTTTCCCATTTTATTGTTAAGTTTTGGGGGAATGCTCTGCGGGATCTGAAGGAAAAGCTTTGCTCTAGCAGTGGCAGAAGGTGTTGAAAGGCTTTGATGGACTATGAAGGGCATCTGTGACTGTTCTCACTGCAGAATATAAAGAAACAATCTATTAGCCCTGGCCAGTTTTGCTCAGTGGTTAGGGAGTGGACCTACAGTCCAAAGGGTCTTATATTTGATTCCCAGTCAAGGGCACATATCTTTTTTTTTTCTTTTTTTTTTTTTTTTTAATCTTAAGTTTTAGATATGTATCCTTTTTCCCAATTGACTGCCCCTACCCAACCATTCCCACCCTGGGCAGGCCCCCACCACCCCAGTGTCTGTGTCCATTGGTTATGCTAATATGAATGCATACAAGTCCTTTGGTTGCTTCTAACCTCCCCCCTCCCCCCCACCATTTGTCTTTGGATCTATTTTTGTTCATCAAATCATGTTGATCATTATATCCCACATATAAGAGTGATCATGTGATATTTATCTTTCTCTGACTGGCTTATTTCACTTAGCATAATGCTCTCCACTTCTATCCATGCTGTTGCAAATTGTAGAAGTTCCTTCTTTTTCATAGGGGCATAGTATTCCATTGTGTAGATGTACCACAGTTTTTTAATTCACTCATCTGCTAATGGGCACTTAGGTTGTTTACAAATCTTAGCCATTGTAAATTGTGCTGCTATGAACATAGGGGTGCATATATCCTTTCTGATTGGTGTTTCTGGTTTCTTGGGATATATTCCTAGAAGTGGGATTACTGGGTCAAATGGGAGTTCCATTTTTAAATTTTTGAGGAAACTCCATACTGTCTTTTTTCTTTTTAAATAAATTTTTATTGTTCATATTATTACAAATGTTCCTTCCCCCCAACACCCCCTCTATTGCTCTCCTCCACCAGGTTCCCACCCCACCCTCTGCCCTTTCCCCACTCCCCATTGTCCTCATCCATAGATGCAGTTTATGTTCAGTCTCTTCCCACATCCCCCTATCCCCTTTTCCCCAAGAATCATCAGTTCACTCCCCTTCCATACCTCTGATTCTATTATATTCAACAGTTAATATTGTTCATTAGATTTTTTAAAAAATTTCCTTGGTTTTTAGATTCACTTGTTGATAGTTATGTATTTGTTGTTCATAATTTTTATCTTTATTTGCTTTCTCTTCTGAAAGAACCCCCTTCACCAATTCATATAATTCTGGTTTGGTGGTGATGAACTCCTTTAGCTTTTTTTTTTATTAGTGAAGCTGTTTATCTGGCCTTTGATTCTGAGTGATAGCTTTGCTGGGTAGATTATCTTTGGCTGTAGGTTCTTACTATTCATCACCTTGAATATTTCTTGCCATTCCCTCTGGCCTGCATAGTTTCTGTTGAGAAATCAGCTGACAATCATATAGGTGCTCCTTTATAGGTAACTACCTTCTTTGCTCTTGCTGCTTTTAATATTCTCTCTTTGTCTTTTGCTCTTAGAATTTTAATTATGATTTGTCTTGGTGTGGTCCTCTTTGGATTCCTTTTGTTTGGAGTTCTGTGCGCTTCCTGGACTTGTAAGTCTAATTCTTTCACCAGGTGGGGGAAGTTTTCTGTCACTATTTCTTTCAGTATGTTTTTGATATCTTGCTCTCTCTCATCTTCTGGGACCCCCATAATTCTGATGTTGGTTCGCTTGAAGTTGTCCCAGAGGTTTCTTATATTATCTTCAATTTTCTGGATTCTCTTGCCTTCTAGCTTCTGTGGAGGAGTGTCTTCTGGCTCTTTATGTTCCAAATTTTTGACTTGATTCTTGCGATCTTCCATTCTGTTTTTAGGATTCTGTATAATATTTTTTATTTTAGATAATGTATTCTTTATTTCTTGTTGATCTCTTATCATTTATTGTTGATTCTTTATTAATTCTAGTTGATCCCTTTTCATATCCTCATAGGTCTTATCGACCTTTTCTAGGAAATTTCTTGTAAAACCTTATAAGCGTAGATTTGAACTCTATATCCAGTCGCTTTTTGTCTTCCATTTCTTTCGTTTGTGATCTATTTCATTGTCTCAACATTTTTGCAGCTTTCCTGATGGGGCGGGGTTTCAGGGTGGAGCCTACAGCCTTGGCTTCCATTAGCCCAGCCCTATGCGGCTCCTGAGTCTCAGGGTCCTTCAGTACTCACTGCAAGCACCTCTGAGAGAAAGGTGCCCTCGATTTTCACCTGCTACCAAACAGTCTAGGCTCTCCCCCAATGAGCCCGGAACTGGGGTTCAGTTCAGTTGGAAGTGGAGTTGGAGGTGGCCTTCAGAGTAGTCTGGGGCTTTTGTGTCCTTCCCGCCCGGGCAATCCCGTGGCACAGCCAACCGTCCCTTCTCTGCATGCAATGTGTGTGCCTCCGGGACCTCCTTACGCTGCTTCCCCGGGGTTCCGCCTTACAGCCCAGCTGCCTATGGATGAGCCTGGGTCCCCGGGGTCTGGCCCAGAACTGGGGTTCAGCGCTGTCAGGTCTGGGGTTCAGCACAGTCAGGTCTGGGGTTCAGCACAGTCGGAGCTTTTATCTCCTTCCTGCTAGGGAACACCAGCCAGGCACTCAGCCTCCCTCCTCTCCGGCTCTGTCCTCTCCACGCGTGCGCGCGCTCCACATGTCTCTGTTCCTTAGGCTTTTACAGCTCCTCCACTCTTCCTTCTGGTTTTCTCCTTGCTTCTTGTTGTAGAATTTACAGTCAGTCGACTTTCCTGTAGTTCTGGGTAATGTCCATTTTATATTTTAGTTGTATTTTATTGAAATTGTTGTGTGCTGCTGCGGCTAGGTGTTTACCTGTGCAGCCATCTTGGATTCTTCTCCATACTGTCTTTCATAGTGGCTGCATTAGTATGTGTTTCCACCAGCAGTGCGTGAAGGTTTCTTTTTCTTCGCAGCACTTGTCGTTCTTTGATTTGTTGATGATAACCATTCTGACAGGTGTGAGATGGTACCTCATTGTTGTCTTGATTTGCATCTCTCAGATGATTTGTGACTTTGATCATGTTTTCATATGTCTCTCAGGCTTCTGTATGTCATCTTTAATAAAGTGTCTATTTAGGTGCTTTGCCCATATTTTTTATTGGATTGTTTATCTTCCTTTTGCTAAGTTGTATGAGTTCTCTGTAAATTTTAGAGATTAAACCCTTATCTGAAATAGCAATGGCAAATATTTTCTCCCATGCAGTGGGCTTTCTTATTGTTTTGTTGATGGTTTTGTTTGCTGTGCAGAAGCCTTTTATTTTGATGTAATCCCATTTGTTTATTTTTCTCCTTAGTCTCTATTGCCCTTGGAGCTGTGTAAGTAAAAATATTTCTAAGACATTTATTTGCTATTTTGCTGAATATGAAGTCTTGTAGGATTTTTATAGTTTTCCATCTTACATTTAAGTCTTTTAGCCATTTTGAGTTTGTTTTTGTATATGGTATAAGTTGGTGATCTAGTTTAAATTTTTTTGCATGTATCTGACCAAATTTCCCAGCACCACTTATTGAAGAGACTGTCTTAACTCCATTGTATGCTCTTGCCTCCTTTGTCAAATATTAATTGAGCATAATGGCGTAGGTCAATTCTGTGTTCTCTGTTCTGTTCCATTGGTCTATATGTCTGTTCTTGTGCCAGTATCAGGCAGTTTTGAGAACTGTGGCTTTGTCTCTCAATTTGTTTATATGATGTATCACATTTATTGACTTATGGATATTGTACCATCCTTGCATCCCCCAGAATAAATTCCACTTGGTCATCGTATTTGATCTTTCTAATGTAATGCTGAATCTGATTTGCTAGAATTTTTAAAAAATATATTTTTATTGATTTCAGAGAGGAAGGGAAAGGGAGAGAGAGACAGAAAGATCAATGATGAGAGAGAATCATTAATTGGCTGCTTCCCTCATGCCCCCTACTGGGGATCAAGCTCGCAGCCCCGGGATGTGCCCTGAGTTGGAATTGAACTCGGGACCCTTCTGTCCATAGGCTGATTCTCTATCCAATGATCCAAACCAGCTAGGGCCGATTTGCTAGAATTTTGTTGAGGGTTTTAGCATTCATGTTCATCAAGGATTTTGGCCTATAGTTCTCTTTATTTGTGATATCTTTATCTGGTTTTGGGATTAAGGTAATGCTGGCTTTATAGAAAGATCTTGGAAGTGTGCCTTCCTCTTGAGTTTTTTAGAATAATCTGAGGAGGAAAGGTTTTGGTTTTTCTTTGAATGCTTGGTAGTACTTCCCAGACCAGGGCTTTTGTTTGCAGGAAGATTTTTTATCACTGCTTCAATTTCTTTGGTGGTTCTCAGACTATTCAGGTTTTTTGATTCTTCCTGATTGAGTTTTATGTTTTTCTAAGAATATGTCAATTTCATCTAGGTTGTCCATTTTGTTGGAATAGAATTGTTCATAATATTTTTTCCCCATAATCGTTTATATTTCTGTGGGATCAGTTGTTATTTCATCTCTTTCATTTGTTTATTTGGGTCCTCTCTCTTTGCTTCTTGGTGAGACTGGCTAGAGATTCATCAGTCTTGTTGTTTGTTGCCATGATGCTTTTTATTTCTTCTTTGATCTCTTTGGTAACCCAATCGTTGTTTAATAGCATGCATGCTATTTAGCCTCTGGGGGGTTTGATTTTTTTAAATATTGTTTTTACTGTGATTGATTTATAATTTTATGACATTGCGATCTGAGAAGATGCTTATTATTATTTCTATCTTCTTGAATTTGAAGAGACTTTGCCTGAAGGGCACATATCTTAGTTGCAGGCTGGATCCCTAGGACCTGACAGGAGGCAACCAATCGATACGTTTCTCTCACAGCAGTGCTTCTCTCCTCCCCTTCTCCCCCCTCCACTCTCTTTAAACAAATCAATAGAAAAAAATTTGCTCAGCTGAGGATTGAAGAAAAAACATCTATCAGATGGTAAGTTAATAATTAATTTAAAAGTGCCTTCTCCAGAGAGAATCACCACATACCTAGATAGGCAAAGCTGGCGTTAGAAATGATAAAGCAGTGGAGGAGAGAAGATAGAAACAAGCTGGCACAGTGCGGTGAATGCACTCCTCTGGACTCTGTGAGCTTTGGGAATGAGATGTGAGTCGGAGGCTGGAATAGGTGAAGGTGGCTTTGTGGTAAATGTGAGATCTGGTGCTTGGAGGAATAGAAAGGGGAAGCAGAAGGTGTAGGCTTTATCCTGTTTGTTCAGGCTTCTACTCTCTGCTTGGAAACTGTTAGATTCATCATTGCTAACAAGGCCTCGAGGCCAAGTCAATATGCTCTGTCATCATGCATTTAATATAATTGCTGGCGCACTTGGACACAGTACTTTATCTTCACAAGTAACAGTGCCCAGGTCTCTAAGGATATATATTTTGATCCAGGCCTCCTAACAACTGCTTTCTTTGCTTATACCCTGATTACTTGAAGCTGTGGCCTTCACCCCCACTCAAGCCTGGGATGCTTTAGATAAAGTAAGAATAATAATGTCAAGTAACTAGTTCAGGTTTAGAGTGATGAGCAAACTTTAAAAAACAAATATCTGTCTCCTCTCCCCAAAACACTTCATTGTTGACAACCTAGTCTCAGAAATTCTGACTTGAGAAGGAAAAAGAAAAATGATTGTATTAATCATTACCTCATAGCATTTGGCTCTGGCACTTAATTCTAGACATAAAAATGAAGTTGTGCATTTGAAAGAGAAGAGATGAAAGGTAATCCCTGAAAGGGAGCCACTTTTTTTTTTTTTTTAGACAACGAGAAGACAGGATATATGCGACTCTATAAAGACCTCCTACTTATTTTAGTTTCTAAGCAGATTTAAATAATATGCAGTGTTATGTTTATCCCATGATGATCAATTTAAACAGTAAGACAGAGTAGGAGTTTGCAGCAAGTGTAACACACACACACACACACACACACACATACACACCAATCAATGTGTCTACCTCACATCTATGTTTCCTCTTTTTCTCCCTCTCTCTCCCTTGTAGTCTCTCTAAAAATCAATGGGGGAAAAAATCCTCAGGTAAGAATTAACAACAATAACAAAAGAACAAAAGAAAAATATTGTACTCCTTTTTCCCACTCGGTGTCCCTGCAGCTGAGCTTCTAATTATTGCATTTGTGTCAGCTTCTTTGTTTTGATTTTATTTGACAAACTTTATTATAAATAAGTTTCATTTTCACCACTTAATGTATGAATGTAGATTTTTTTCTCTTTAGAAAAATAGACATCAAATACTATTAGTAAATTCATGCATTATTAACAATTACTAAATTTATTTGTTGCTCTGAGATGCTCACATCTGTTTAAAGTGCAGAAAAAAATGTTTATATATGAATAAAAAGTCACTCACAATTTTTACATAATACTAAAACTAATTGTTAGGTCTTCAAGTCTATAGATTTTAATTATTACCTTTATCCTGTGTACAGAGAGATGAGTTTTTGGAAGTGAGATGGTGTAATTAAAAAACACCTGTCATAAAAGCTCCCTATTCCTCTGGTTTAAATCTTGAGTGTTGATAGTAGTGTCTACATTAGTAAAGAAATAAGAAGGCCTGCTATACTATTATTCAAAGAGAGTCATCAGTCATTCTGGGAGAAAAGGAATATTTCTAGAACATAATAATTTCTTCTAATATATGTGCCATATCATAGATACTTTGAGAATTGTGGAATAAACGGTAAGAAGGAAGGATAGAGGAGGGGAAGGAAGAAAGGAAGGAGGGGAAAAGATGGAAGGAAGGAAGCAAGGAAAATATGCTTTGTTATTTCTTAGTTACATCAGCTTCCTTTTCCACATCTGTAAAATTAGGGGCAAAAATACAACTTCAAAGTTTGCCTTAGCTCTGCATTTCTGACTCATTGGCTAATCTAAATAAATGGAAGCAGTATTTTCATATCAAAGTTCCAGTGGTCATAAAAACTGGTGGTTATGAGAGGCTATGTGGAGTAGTGGGAATAAAGAGAGAGAACCTGCCTCTGAGTCTGACATCCCTTAGGCAGGTTTCTCCTGTGCCTTAGTTCCCTTAGCTGTAAAGCAGGGGTAAACCAGCCCCACAGAGTCACCATGAGCACCACAGGGAAAACATTTCGTTTGGCTCATTGTCAGCATCTCAGTCATATGGCACATTCATGCTACATGAAAAATCTTTATTACAACTTCCTGGAGCCTGTCAACAGAGGGATAACCATGAATTCATCAGCCTGAGCATAGATTAACTGGAATTTAGATTTTGAAATGATGTTTGCAATTTAGTCCAAGCCTCTTAAAATACAAATGAAGGAACAGAAATTCCAAGATCTGGTGACTTTGCTAAGGCCACTCAGTGATTTAGTTGCAAATCCAGGAGTAAAAATATGGCCTCCTAACTCCCAGTCCAAGGTGTCTTTCTTGATATAACTCCAAGCCTGGAGATCCAGGAAGACTGATTGTGACAATGTAGGTTTCTCTGCTTTGTATCTGACACTTTCTTCCACCCCTATAATACCCTGGGACTGTGATGCCTGAGGTCTACTTAGAGAGAGTAAAAGACCCTCACATAATTCTACTGGGCATTTCCTTAGGGACCACAATGAAAACTCTTGACCATAAGAAAGTGTGTTGGGTCTGCAGTAGAATTAGGTCCTTGATAATATGGTTCATGTCAATAGAGTTCATCATATACTCTGAGGATAGTGGCTCTCCTCACTGCCTACATGTTGCCTAGAGTTGTTAATAATAATCTTCATATAAAGCTGATTAAACTGTGTCTTTCCTGTTACTAATTTATACAAGCATTTATTTGCAACACAGATATTTGAATTACTATCGGGATGTATATGTTTTGAATTTGAATACTCTCATTAGTGATGATTTGTTCAAGTTTGTCTTGCTCTCCCTGGGTGGAAATTTACATAGAAGTAACACAGATCTCAGCAGGGAGATGGAACTGGGAAATGGGCTCACATGAGTAGCTCTAAGCCTACACTCAAATTTACTCACTCCCAACTGGAGGTTCAACTCCAACTAGGTGAAGGTCTACGGCCAATTACATTGTTCACCAATCATGTTGGACTCCTATTACACATGTTATAACAACATATCATAGAAGACTTCTCACATTCTATAGATAGGTGCTGCTTAGACTATAGTACAGATTAAAGAGCAGCAATTAATATTAATATTAGATTTTTTTATGTTAATTATAATATTAGTACATTATTATGAATCTTTCTAACTCCCAATAACTCCTGAATCTCTGCCAATTTCCCAGTTACTGCAATCATATGTTCATCCAATATATATTTTTGAGTGTCTGCTATGTATCAAGTACTATTTTAGGTTCTTGTATTAATTCAGAGGGTAAACTGCCCCATTGGTCTTACATTCCAGCAGAGAGTTGTAGATGGGAGGAGACGATAAATATGAAAAATTTCTGCCCTAACCAATTTGGCTCAGTGGATAGAGTGTAGGCCTGCCGATTGAAGGGTACCAGGTTTGATTCCTGGACATATACCTTGGTTGTGGGCACATCTCGAGTAGGGAGTGTGCAGGAGGCAGCTAATTGATGTTTCTCTCTCATCCATATTTCTAACTCTCTATCCCTCTCCCTTCCTCTCTGTAAAAAAAAATCAATAAAACATATTTTTTTAAAATATGAAAAGTTTCTTTAAATTATGTAACACATTACATAACTATTTATTAAAAAATAACGTGGAACAAAGTAAGGAAAATTGAAAGAGTCAGGGTTGAGGACATTTTTATAGGGTGATCAGAATTGGCTTTATTGAGCAGGTAACATTTGAGCAAAGAACTCCAGCTGGTGAGGAAATTTACCTTTCCAGTATATGGGGAAGAGCATTCTGGGCAGAAGGACCAGGGACATTGTAGAGGGCAGGGTCATGTATGATCTTATAGAAGGTTTTAAGGACATGGGCTTTTACTCTGAGGGAAATGGGGGCCTGCGGGAGGATTTGGGCACAGATGGGACATGATCTACCTTAAGTTTTAACAGTATCACTCTGACTGCTCTCTGGAGAATAGACCTTAGGGATGGGCAGCAGGGTAGGAGTTAAGAGGTAAATTCAGGAATGTAGGAGCCAGATGATGGTAGCTCATCCCATCCTGTGGAGATGGATACATTTGGAATAGAACTATGTGACTGTTCACCTGAAATACTGTCTATTGGGTAACAACTGCATTTTATGTTTAGGGTTCACGTATATCTATGACTAGCATCTGAGGTTGACTTTTAAGGTATATCCTGAGAAAAGAGAGATTGTATATTTCTACTGGCAATGTTATGTGTAGGTGTTTAAAAACAAAAAAATAAAAACTGGTGGCATGTATCTCTATATCATTTTGAATTTGAAACATTAAAAAAAAAAGCTTTCTTAAAAGGCCTTAAAATCAAGTCCTATTTTCAAACCCCGTGATCTCCTCCAAGAAAATAATGGATTTTTAAAATTTATATTGGAGTATAATCTCATTCAATGCAATGTGGCTCCTGCTGGTAAGAAATTAGAGAGGTTATTTGTTTTGTTTTAGCCCTGAGGCTTGCTTCTGTGCCTATTTAACTTACAGATTTTGTTGAGGAAAATGATGCTTATGTTGCTTTCAGTACATTCATATTGGTATAAAATAGTTATTTATTTTAAAACAACTTTGTCATGGAAAGTCAAATTTCCAAGTCCTATGTCTTCTAACTAAATAAGAAAGCTATGATCATAAATCTACCTTTACCCTTTGAAATATAGGATATATATATTAACAATAATATTTTAAAACATTAAAACTATAAAATTTTATGTACAATATGTTTATAATATATAAATTACATTTGAAAATACTGTATTTTAAATTTTGTCATGAAATAAACGTCATACAGCACTTTTGTAAATTTCATTTATGATCTAATTCATAAAAATTATACACATTTTTCTTTAATTAAGCTTTTTAAAAGCCTTGAGATTTTTGAAGTACTTAAATTTATTATCTGCAAACTTTCACTTAGAAAAAGAAATCAAACAATGCAGAAAAAAACCCACAAAAAAAAAACCCTTTAATATTTTAAAACCTAGTGTTACTGGTGGAAGTGAGGTATATCTTCCTGAACTGGGTACTTGGCGTGGGGACCTTATGATATCTCAAGAAAAAAATTTTCTGAGCCTCCAACAGGAGGATGAGTGATTTTTATTTGTGTGGAATTACGTCTCTGGGTTTACAAAGTCCCGTTTCCCTTACTTCAGCCCTGGAAGATGTGCTGCTGGGGATTCAGTGGAGCTAGAAGCAAAGCCAGTGTCCAAAGTTGCCTTTCCATGGTGGAATTGAGTGCAGTCTAGCATCAGGCTGGTCATAGTCCATTAGTTCACTGCGTGGGGTCCACATAGCCATGAGCCATGTGGGCAAATGCAGGAGAACCAAGAGAACATACCCCTGCAACAAGCGTCCCAAGGGTCCAGAAACACAAGAGCACAAGAGAGTGAAGGCTTTTGTTTAGAAAATTAAGAATCTCAAACCTTCTCACGCTTGTGGTGGCCACACATACTCTGGCCAGTGACCAGGTCCCAGGTGTGACTGACAGACAATCTCTATCCCTGTGTCACCCAGACTTTACTGGGCATGCATCTATTCTCCACCCTGTTCAGTCCCTTCCCCCGCTGATCTGCGAGGAATAGACCAGTGGCTGCCTGGGGAATGTTAAACTATATCTTCCTACCAAAGCTGCATAAATGGCATGACCACAATATTTGGGCTTCTGCTTGCTCGTTTCCAGCTATTACCTAGTGTAATAACTAGGTTTATTATAATAGTATTACTAGGACATAATTTCCCTCCTATAAAACAAGAGTATGGCCATTTGTTTCCATCTCAAAACAGACTTACCTCCTTAGTGAAGGATCTTTACAGTTTCTTAGACAAAGATATTGGTAGCCACTGAGTTTCTTGACTATTTTACCAGTTAGGCCAGAGCTATGAAGGTAGGCAAACCCTTTGAATCTGTGTGTGAGTATTCTATATTCCTCTGAATCTCAATTTCTTTGCCCTCTCTCTCCCCAATTCAATTATTTCCTTGAGATCTTTATATTAAACTTGTGCTGGTTAATCATAAATTGAAGAGCTATATCTGTCTCTGTGGTTTGATGTGTAACATTATGCAAAAATCCTCCTCAGCTTGATTAGATATTTAATCGTAATGTTTTTTGTAGTTTCAACAATCAACCTAGCAGTATCAGACTTTTTGTCCTGCTTAAAGACATAGATACCTGGTAAAAGAGATCTCTCTAGTTTCTATAGCTGGTTACAATTGGTTTTGGTGATGTTCACCAACTGCTCCTGGCTCTCTGCCTACCAAACCTATGGTAGCATTGTACTTCCTTACTTCCTTAGAAGAAAGGTATGGCCATGTGATGGATAATTGTATATGTTAACTTAGCTGGGACAAAGTAATCTGATGTTTGGTCAAGCACTATTTTTCTAGATGTTCCTGTGAAGGTATTTTTCATATGAGATTAACATTTAAATCAGTAGACTTCAGGTAAGGTTGACTACCTTCCATAATATAGCTGGGCCTTGTCCACACAATTGAAGGTCTTAAGAGAAAAAGGACTTAACTTTGCAGAGGAAGAGGGGATTCTGCCAGCAGACTGCTTTTGGATTCAAGTTGCAACATTAGTTCTTCCCTGGGTTCTGGCCTTCCTTGCAGATTTTGGACTTGTTAGCACTCACACTTATGTAAGCCAATTCTTTAAAATAAATATCACACACATACACACACACACACACACACACACACACACACACACACACACACACACTGGTTCTAGTCTCTGGATAACTCTGACTAATATAGGCCACATGATGATTTTTAGCCAATGAAATGTGAATGGAAATGAAGTGTGTCAGTTTCAAGCTTAGACTGTAAGACCCAGTGTGTGATTTACCACATTCACTTTTTCCAGCTTCAGAAAATGTGAAAGTAGAGTAATTGAGCCTTTAGAGCATATTTTGATTAACATAAATAGGGTTTCTGTAAGAATTAAACTTTCATTTTTTGTAAGCCTCTATGATTCAGAGATTGTTTGTTACTATAATATAACCTCTATTTTCCCAACTAATATAAAAATCTCTACATTTACACTTCAAGGTCAGAATTTTCTTCCTCTCCTACGTGTTTAAAAAATTTCACTTAATACTATTTTTAACTTCGGCTTTGTACTTTAAATTGGGCTCATGCAAATACCTGAAACTCTTACTTAATTTTCCAGTTGACTCTGGTGAAAATTTGAACTCAGGAAAGTAGAGCAGACTAATCCAGTCTATACAAAATGTTAATTAATCCTCACTTTCTGAGCTCAGAAAACCATTTGCCTACTTTACTATTACAGAACCTGACCATGAACTTCTCTCATGGGATATTCTCATCATAAAGAGTTTGACATTTGACAACTCGAGGACTTTGTAACAAAAAAATATTGCAATTGCAGTGATCAAAAGATAAGTGCCATTATTCTAAATAAGTATTTCCAACCCTAAAGAAAAGTTTAAGTAATTGTTTGTTTGTTTTTTCAGGATAGGGTGTATAGTTTTTATTATTGTATAATAACTCATAAATTTAGAGGCTTAAACAACACAAATTTCTTATATGACAGTTTTTGTGGGTCAGGATTCTAGCATGTTTGTCCCCTGCTCAGGATCTCAGTAGTCTGAAATGAAAGTATTGGCCATTTGCATCCTTATCTGAAGGCTTAACCAGGGAAAAATAAACTTCCAAGCTCCCTCAGTTTGTTGGCAGAATTAATTTCCTTGCAGTTGTATGATTGGGGTCTTGTTTTCTTGTCAGCTCTCAGAAGCCAGTCTCAGGTGCTTGCACAAAGCCCTTCTTAGTTACCCTCTTACTTCCAATCTCTCTCCAGTCTTCTATGAAGGAGTCTCATGCTATTGAAGGTAATCACAAAATGACTGCCTCATCACTGTTTTCCATGTAACAAAATTTAGTCAAGAGACTGATTATCCCATCATATTCACAAGTCCCTTCCTCTTTCAAAGTCAGGGGCATGTATTACACAAGGTGTGGACCCCAGGGGATGAGTATTTGGGGTGTCATCTTAGAATTCTGCCTACCACTTGAGATCAAAGTTTGGGATAACAGATCAGGTAACAGTCTTAATTTAACAATTATGATCCTTTCACCACATGAACGCATGAAACCTAAATACATTAGACCTCCAGGGATATCTCATTTGGATACCCTTCTCTCTCTATTTCTTTCTTATTTGCAGAAACTTGGTGGCATCCTATCCTTGTTATTCTTTTATTCCTTTTCTTATCTTAGCAGTACCAACTGAGGAATTTCTATATAGAAAAGAATATACAATTACAATATGATTGGAGATGTGTATTAATGGGTGTATGAGAGAACAGGCCTGAAATTTTATTGTGAAAGTTGCTTAATTCTTTGAAGATTGAGAAAACATATATATGTATAATATGCTAAATGTCCTTCCCTCTGTCCAGATAATGATGTCACATAGCAATGCCCAGCTTCCTCTCCATAGCGACAACTAGCCTCCTTGCAGTTTCTTTAGCCCAGCAGCAAGACTTACTTTATAACCAGGTAGAAACACTTTACAATTTAACCAAATGTCTGTGAAGCATTTTCCCATGCCTCATCTCATTTGATCCTCACAGAAGTCCTGGAGTAAGTGGATAGGAGACTTAGTGGAATCCTATTTTCTTTTCATTAGCTGGGAAACAGAAATTTAGAAAGCTTAGAAACTTGACCTGACAGAAAAAAAGTAAGAAATGGTGAACCTTGAAAATGATTTCAGGTTTTCTCACTGCGCAGAATATAGTCAAATACTGTGGCAGCTAAATACTTTATCCTTTGTTCTTCCTGCATGATCTACAATAATAATCTGCTTCGTGTTGATATTTATTGCTATGTTTCTGACAATTACCTGAAAGAGAAGTTGGGGTGCTTCACTGGGCAGGAAAAAGTTTAGCTAAATCAGAAAGCAAGTCTAGTTAAGCAACTAGATATAATTCTATATCTATAAAAGGCTAAGGTGACTTGTGCATGCGCGGTACATATAAAGCTCTCGCTGGTGCCAGTTGCACGGATGTGTTTCCTTCTGTCATTGTTGATCGTGAATTTGGTTTGCACTTCTAATATAAAGGGAAAATAGTGATATTAAAATATTTCCTCTTGTTAATTTCCTTTCAATGTGCATGAATTCATGCACCAGGCCACTAGTTATATACATAAAAAGGGAGTCAGCTGATGAGTATTTCAGGGAAGAAGTTGGAGAATTGACAAGATTGCTTTTGTATTTTAGAACGATTTTTTGGGGGCCAATTCAGAGGGGATTAGGGTGGGAATGTGTGTATAGGAACTGAGGTGGTGTTACTGGACAAAGGGAAATTACTTATAAATTACTGCAATTGACCAGGGATTGGAAACATCCTATATAATAAAAGCCCAGTGACCAAACAGCGGAACAACCAGAACTACCACCAGAAGCAGAAGCTCAACGCAGAAGCTGCCCCCTGGTGGTCAGTGAGCTCCTACAGTGCAGCTGCTCAGAAGGTGGGCCCATGGCTGCTCAGCTGACTGGAATGAGTGGTGCTCCTACAGTAGGCTGATCCCCGCAGATCATGCCCCCACCCCATCAGTGCACCAATCCCATGCACTTTTCTATAAAAATCAGGTAGTAAATATTTTATATTTTGTGGTCCAAATGTGTCTTTGTCACAGTGATTCACTTCTACTATAGTAGTGTAGAAAAGAGGCTATCAATTTATCTAAACAAATGATATGGCTCTGTTTCAATAAAAATGTACTTAAGAATCAGGCAGCAGGCTGGATTTGGGCCACTATTTGCTGACTCCTGTAATAGACTGAAGCCATGACAGTGAAGTTGGACAGAAGATGGAGTTGAGTGGTTCAGTTCTGTATGTTTGGAGCGCTTGTTTTGGGTTGGGTGCTCTCCTAGATTTAGGAAATACACAGTGAACAAAACAGACAAAAATCCCTTGTCAAACTGAGTTTTATTCTGCAAAATTAAAAAATATAAATATTCTATCTGGCATTTCACCTATTAGTAAGCAAAGGTTGGGGGAGGGGGAGTTGAACTTCAGTTGACACAATCCATTATGACTATAAGGATTGTGCAGAAAACATGGTATTAGTTAGAGAAAGCTTCCTCAATTACATATTGACTCATTTAAAAAAATCAATTAACATCTGTTAAAATGTTTATTATGCTCAACGTACCATCTATAAAATAATCAGGATACCTAAGAAAATATTTCCATGTGAATAGTCTGGAGCCTCAGCCTGAGAACTAATTTTGCACCAGAATGAATAATGTGACCACACAGTGAACTGTACAAAAGCCGCACAGCAAAAATGAATAAATCCATAGATATGAAGTATGCAGTCCTTCCTCTGGGTCAAGTGATGATTTTCATTGAAAAGCTAGATGATTTCTCACCCTTTTATGAAAAGTGGGAAGAGGGTTTCAGTTTATCAGGAACATTAGATTCCCTCTTTCTTGGTGATTTTGGCGGCGCCTTAGTGTTGTCCGGCTGCCCACCCAGGAGGCCTATGCGAGGGCTCCTCATAGCAAATTAATGCAAGAATATTGTGTGTCCACCGATGGCATGTGTTGAATGTTAATGTGATGATAAAAATGAGGGGAAATAATGAGAAGCTCTGACATAGATGACAGGAAAGTAAATTGGGGTTGGTTATGTCATCTGCTTTCATCCTCTGAGTAACATTTAGAAAGTAACCATAGGCTTTTACTAATTGTTTCTTCTATAAGCTTACAGTTAGTTATATATAAAACATCCAACGAATGGCACTCTAATGAGCACCTGCTCTAATGAAAAATGCTCTCAACATTGTTAGTGTTGGAGTAAAAGGCTGTTTCTCATTTCTGGTTGTGGGGTCTTTATTCTTCCCATGTATCTTGGCTATATCTTCAAATCAATGCATTTACCCTAAAGTATGTTTTCAACCTCAGGAGACATTATATATTTTATTATTATTTTATTAATGACAAGTTTCAAAGCTTTATGACTTACTGCAGAGCGTAAGAATAACCAATACAAATCTGAAAGCTCTCCAGGCCAGCACTCTATGCCACCAGGAGAACTGGCCTTCTGTGAAGGCCATATAGGTCACAACCTATCTGCTGATATTTTTCTGAGTGTAGAGGAAGTCCTGAGAAAAATTTCTCTCACTCAATTATGATGCTTATGTTTTCATTGATTTTAGAGAGAGAGGAACAGAGAGGGAGAGAGAAGGAAAGGAAGAGGGAGAGGGAGAGGGAGAGGGAGAGGGAGAGGGAGAGGGAGAGGGAGAGGAGAGAGAGAGAGAGAGAGAGAGAGAGAGAGAGAGAGAGAGAGAGAGAGAGAGAGACAGAGACATTGATGAGAATGAAACATCGATCAGCTGCCTATTGCATGCCCCCTATTGGGGTTCCAGACCACAATCTGGACATGTACCCTAACTGGGAATTGAACCAATGACCTCTTGCTGCATAGGACTATACTCAATCCACTGAGCCACATGGGTCCGTGTAGGCTCAAATATTTTTAGTAGATGCCCTCAGCGTTACACCCCTAATTGGAATTAGGATGAGAAATCTGGGCTTTGCAGTGCATAGGGAAGAAGTGCTTGTGGAGGCAAAGTAGGAAATGCATCTGATTCCCTAGGGGGAAGCCCTCAGAGTAAAGAGCTAAGAAGATAAAATCTGCCCCTCTTGTTACTGCTGGTTGGTATCCAACATCAATACCGCCTGCCTCCATCCCCCAATAATCCAAATCTATTGAGGTATTCGCTCTTCACTTGTATGACTCACAGGTCTAACCTCATCCCAACTCCAGTTATGGATTCTGACCCATTGGCACATTTCCAAAATTGCCCTGATTATAAGACTCACCTGAGAACCTTATTAGATGTGTAGATGATCAGACTCTCCTATTGAAATTTTGATTTGGTAGGTCTGAGTTGTGATAGAAATCTGTCTTTTTACCAAATGCTGAAAATCCTTCCTGTCATTAGGGAAATTGTCATAAATACTGATTTAGGCTCACTGGTGCTCTGCATAACCATGGTGGCTCATAACAGTCCAGGAGTGGCTGGCCACTTAAATTGGTCCAAGGTGATTAATGGGAAGGTCTTTAATTTCAAGGTATTTGACAGAGGATTTTCTTTCCACGGTTTTTCCTGAACAAAGAGACATGTAACCTTAGCTGTTGGTAGCAGATATCTTGCTAAAGCAGAGATATTTAGGCTTAGGATGAAGCCAATGTTTATTGGTGAGAACAAAAAAAAAAAAAGAAAATGAATCTGAGATCTTAGTACAAAATGAGCCTTTAATCAACTAACCCTGAAGCATGGTCTGCCTCTGGACTTTTGTTAAATGCTAATTAATACCCTTGTTTGTTAAGCAACTTGTATTTTCTATTCCTTGTACCTATTTGTGATTTCCCCCACTCCAAGATATGTGCTCTTGCCATTAGAAAAAGGAAAATTTAGGAATAGTATTTCTCAATTTGCTGCTATTAAGTAAAATTACAATAAACTGTTGGTCCATACCATTTCTTTCTCATAGTAAATATAGCACCTAGGGGAAAAGTATTTTTTTTTTAACAATTATACAATGAACAGCATTTTAGGATCAGTATCCACAACGTCTTTGTCTTTAGTGTTAGTGACTTTGAAAAAATAACTTGTTTGTTAATAAATACATGGAATTGTGCATATTTGAAAATAAATTCAGGAAACAAAACTGGTTAAATACCAAAATTAAAAATACTTCCAGTCTATAGTTTTTAAAGATGTGATTTAATTTTCCAATGGAAAAGTGAAACACAATGTTTTATAATAACATGCACATGTATGTGTGGTACCCATGTTAGCTGTGAAACAGACTCACAGGGCACAGCCTCTGTTGGCTCTGGATGAGGTGGGTGCCACATTTCCTACAAGGTACCTATTTTCATTTCAGTGCTTGTATACTATTATGTGCTTCTCCTCAAATACTATTTTGTACCATGGGGACAAAAAGGACTGGAAACCTGACCTCGATCCCCATGAGATTTATATAAAAACTAGGGACCCAGTGCACAAATTCGTGCACCTTGAAAGGAACTGTGAGCCACAAGGCTTTGGTGGACATAGGAGCGAGTCAGATCCCATCCTCTGTACCCCCGCCAGGTCCCACCCACCACAGCCCTTGGTGCCCTGTCTGCCTGCAGCCCCACTCCCACTGCTGCTGCTGCTGCTATGTGCTGACAGCAGCAGCCCTGCTCACACCTGATGATGGTGCGGAACAATTGAGGCTTGCACCAGCAGCAGGTTTGAGCACTAGCTGCTGCCCTGATCACCCCTCAGGAGCAGGGGGAGGTGGAGAAGCCCTCAACGGCAATCGGGCTGGCAGCTGCTGTTCATACCTGCTGATGTCACCAAGTGATTGGGACAGGCACCGGGCACTGGCACCAGGTGTGAGTGGCGGTTCTGGCACCAGCTGCAATTGCAAGCGTGGCCAGTGCCAACAGTGGGTGTGAGTGGGGACATCATCACTGGCAGCGGGTGTGAGAGGCAGCTGCTTGCCCCGATTACCCCTCAGGAGGAGTGGAGAAACCCTGAGAAATGATTGGGGCCACCAGCTGCCATTCACATCTGCTGACTGTGCTGAGCAATTGGAGCTGGTGCAAGGCTCCAGCAGCAGGTGCGAGCACTGGGCAGGATCATGGCGTGTGGGAGCAAAGAATTTTCAGCAACCACCAGAGACTCAACCTTATGACAGCAGCAACTGGTGCCTCACCTTGGTCTGGCGCCCCCATTCACCTGCTCCACCATCCCACCATGGCCAATACCTGTCATTTTCTGCACTCTGCCACCTGCTGCCAATTGCCCACCATGTTCTGCACACATCATAGCGACCAGTTGTTTGGTTGTTCACTTGTTCCATCATACAGTCTATTTATATAGAGAGATACATGTGTTGGATGAAGGTGCTGACTAGTTACAGATTGGAAGAACAATGGAATTTCTACTAGGACTAAGGAGTCTCAACCTGCATTAAGATTGTGAAGCAAAATGTAAGGTTTGGAAAGGAATGGAATTCCATATTCCATGTAAAGTTAAGACCAGGATCCACCTTAGTCAATCTGACTGCAGGAGTGCACCCGAGGGGAAATACTGCATGCACACATGCATGTGTGTCTTCTCTTATGCCTTTTTATGTATGTGTGATATGCAATACTTTGGGGCCTTGCAGCTTGGCTGAAGGCAGTCCTTGCTTGAGCATAGCAGAGAGGAAGGAAGTATTTTCCCTCACTTTGAGAGGACTTGCAGGGCTGTTCTCAGCAGTGAGTTGGTACTGATCAGTTTCTCATGTAATTATCATTGATGCTATTGTTTTGGAGCCTAAACTCAAAGGATACCTGAATTCCTACTTTCCCAATGAGCACTGAGTCTGACTAAGAATGATTTACAGGCATGGGTTCTCAGAAATAATGGAAATGGCAACCTTAAGAAAATATTGGAATTTTTGCTAGTGAAATAGAGAATGCGGGAAACATAAGATTTAGAAGCATTAATATAATCATGATCCTATTGGTATTATAAGCTAATGAAATACTAATTATGGGACATACTAATTATGCTTACAGGACAAGGAAGTATGTAATACAATATTAACTATCCTCTTTAGACAGAACTTTTACACTACAACTTTCTGCAAACTCCAGATTTTAAAAATATGAGTTGAGGCTCAGGAGCTAACAGAACGTGAGACACAGACCAGAAAACAAATATGCAAACACAATATATTTCAGGCTCTTCAAAGGGTTTCAGGTATGAAGAAGATAAGATTGATGGGTGATATAGACTAATAGAGCAAGTATTCCCCTCCTTGATCACTGAACTATGGAGGGGGGAAGTTGCTGAAAGGCAAATGTTAGAAGCAGCTATGAGCAAGCATTCTAAGATACATTTCCCCCAGCTCCATAAGTTGTACTGGAATAGAGGGGAACACAGAATTTCCAATATAATTGTGGGGGTTTCAAGGGAGGTTTGACATCTTTCATCCTTGATGGTGGCCTTTGTGCATAGGAAAGATTACCCATAGGCTTCTTTCTTAAATTATTACTTGTCTTATTGATATTTCTAATTGAATATTAGCTCTTTCATGTACAATATAGGGCTGGGATATATCTCAGCAGAGGAGTAATTCTTCTAAAAGAGACAGAATAGTCAGGACCTGAACAGAAATTACATGGCCCATACAAATTAGGATAATTCAAGAAAAATTTACATAAAAAGTGACTATAAAAATGTGGGCAAGTTGCAGGAGAACTATAAGGAATCGTAAACTGTCAAGGATGAGAGGAAGGAGACCTCACCAGAGCCCAGAAGAAGAGAGTTAGATGCTCAGGTTGCCTTAAGAGGAGCAGTGGCCTTCTGTTTAGAGACATGGGCAGCCCAAGGCAACCTCGTTGTAAGGGAACAGAGATATAAACACCTTAACCTCAACCCTTCTCTTGAATATTTTATCTAAACTCTCCACTGGTCAAAACCATGTAGAGGGATCTATTGATACCATTCTTACAGGTCAGCCTCCTGGGGCAGGCAGCAGAGTGGAAAAGGTGTCTGGCTCAGGGAGTTGTAGGGAAGACATAATAGTTAAGTGTCTACTACATTGCCACATAGAATATAGTCATTAAACTTTCATTGATGAATATATTAATATATTAGAATATAAGAATATATTAATATTCTTCCATAGCAGAATCCACATTATATTCTTAATGTATATATAAAGCATTGTAGTTCATATATATATATATATATATATATATATATGAATTACAGTGGGTGCAAGCATCCCCCATATACACATACTCTCCTATTTGGACATTGACTAGTTTCATCTTTTGCCTTTTAGAAAACAAACTGCATGTTTTAGAGATGAATGGTATGTTTCAGTTATATAACTGTCATGATTGGCCTTTATTGAGTCCATTTGAAATAGAACCTCATTTTTTCAGGTCCCACATACTCAAAATGGTTAAACTTTAGTGGGAAAATTCAGTGAGCATTATTAGTCTTTAAAGATAAGCACATTAAGACAGATTGTTTGTAAAAAAATGTTATTTTTCTGAATAATTTCATTGTATCTTGGCTAAAAAAATTTGTATGTGAGTGAATGCTGTTTTATTCACACTTTCAATATATATATATTTTTTGAGAATTCTAATCTTATAATTTAGCATCTAAGCATTACCTTCAATTGATTTAGATTGCTTGATAACAAAACATTATTATATATTTGGGACAAATTTACACATCTGTGATTATTCTAAAATCAATGAATTCATAAGGGACAGTGGGAGAAAAAGGGCAAAAGTTTTAGTTATTTATCTTTTGGAGTAAGTTATATGAAAGAAAACTAAAACAGCCCTTTGCTTTTTTATTTTAAAAATGATACAGTATCTGCTTAAATTAGATTTGATAAAATGGTAGGCATATGAGTTAGGAATGCTAGCAGGGTAGAAAGTTGTTTTTTATATTTGATCTCTACAGCTGCCACAAAAAATGAAAGGTGAAGTCATGACAAGAACCACTAAATGAAATGCATGCAAGTAATTAAAAGAGAAAAATCCTATCAATCTAATTGGTCCTTGGACTGGATTTTATATAAATAGAAGGACTTAGACATGCACACATATTGGAATGGAATTTTAAGATTCAGAAGCAAGAGATTCTAGTTTAACAATCTATTTATTCATTAGCTTTTGCAGCTTGAAAGTGCTTTTTATTCCCACTCTACCCGGAGGGTCCTTCTTAACCATAACAATGTACTCCCACCTTCAAGCTTTGTAGACATTGAAAGGTTATAATGTGGTATTTTCACCAGAACGACTGTCGATGTTTACAAATGAAAGCACATTTTAAAAATGTTTTAGGTCAACCAGGGAGCAGAACCATGGTAAACCCAGGGCAGTTTCCCCCATGGGAACACAGAGTTGTAAAGACAGCAATTGCTTTGCTGTCCCAGGCAATAAAAATCTCAGACATTTTGGGAAGGTGTTGACATAGTATTATTTATAGTCTTGGTTTCTTAATATGTCAATTTTCTGTAAAACTAGTTACAGACTGAAAAGAATTTTAGGTTTAAGATTCAGAAGACATTGGAAAGGATCCTGGCTTTTTAATATTTTTCAGATGTTAAAAAAGTCACAAATGGTCTTGCTCATTGGGGTGGGCCATCCAAGGCCTGGACCAGACATGTGTGATTCCGTGATTGAAAGGATGCCAGTTGGCTGAGCCACGATCTCACTGTATCTGGGAGGCTGGCTATTCACAACCTCTGACTAACTGTCATCCAAGTCTGAGCCAGGATTACCAAGGAGAGCAATGGGCTGATGCGTTCTGTGTGGCCTGACTATATCCACTGGCCTTGTATTCCAGGCAAAGCTGTTTAATAAAAATGGTACTTAGTTCTGGTTGCATTAAAATGAAACCTTTGATTCCGGTTACTTATAAAATATGTGTTAAGCCTAATCAGTTCCATTTAGGTCAATATTAAAATAGGGGCACATGATCAATTTTGTCATGTAAATAAAAAACTTTGCATTTATAAAATTAAAACTATGAATTTATATATGTTTGAACAACATGATATGAGAAAATGTTCACAATATAAAATTGAATTACAGAATCAAGAAACAAAATAATATTTACAATAAGATCCAAGCTTTGCTAAAATATAGCTTAAATTTTACGGTAACTATACAAAAATAAAAACAGTTTATGTGGTGAGAATAGGGAAAACTTTCCTATTTATATTTATCTATATGTTATATTTATTTTACAATGAATTAACAGAAATTATTTTTATAATCATAAAAGAATTAAATGAATGTGTTTGCAAAAAAAGAAAAGAAAAAAAAAATGGCAATAGCAGTACCCACAACCAACTTAGGAACATTTAATCATAGTATGTAATTGTTTTAAAGAACATGTACCGGTACTATAAATAAGCAAGCCTACCAACAACTCTACTGGAATCAGGGCTTATATTAGAAAAATTATATGAATGTTGCTTATAATTAAAGACCACAGTACAAAAGTAGCTCCCTGGTTTGTAGCTTATGATTCATAAGCAATCATTTTTTTATTCAACAGGATTAGATACTCCTAAAATTACTATTTTATGAAGAATAAGAAAATATACTTGTGTACTTCTTGAAAAATATGAAGTCCAAAGCCATGTGTCTGCTTCTGTTTTATGAGAGCAATCCATAGTGTCTCGGTGTTCCAGACACCTTGGAATAGAGCCAACATAATAATATTAATAAAGAAAAAGCACTGAGCAAAATAACTTAATTATCACTTGTTAGCTTCTTATATCAAAACGACACGAATCTTGATTCCAAGGGCACAAAGGCATATTCATTAAAGCCGACAAATAACTGCTTACATATTTCCTATAGAATACTTAGACTTTACCTTGTCTGTTTGCATGGGTTTTGTTGTTGTTGTTGGGGGAGGGAGGGATTTTGTTTTTATTTTTTTATTTTGTTTTAGTATATTAAAGCATTCAACTTTTGTCTGTCAAAGTCAGGGCAAATATTTTCCTATACTTCTTACCATTTAATTCTGTTTATGGTACTTTTTAATGTAAAAGTTATTACTTTTATAGAGTTATATCCATGACCTTTATATTTGCAATTGAAACTGATTTTTCTTTTCTTAAAGGACGTATTTTTATTGATTTCAGAGAGGAGGGAAGAGGGAAAGAGAGAGAGAAGCACTAATGATGAGAATCATTGATTGGCTGCCTCGTGCCCCACACTGGGGATCGAGCCTGGAACCCAGGCATGTATTCTTATTGGGAATCAAATTGTGGCTTCCTAGGTCTATACTTCACCTCTGAACCAGCCATCTGGGCTTAAATAATTCTTTAAGAGAAGGAATACAAAAGAAGGTACAGGGCCTTGGAAGGGACCTGGGCAAGTGGAGAGCTTCTGGGTCTATCATACTAGAATTAGTGCTGTGGAGAGAAATATACTGGTTAGAAGGCTAGGGTGTGCTATGGAAGAGGTAAAGATCACAACATCCCATAGGGTCAGAGAAAGTATCTGAAGATATCGCCAGTATCTCACTCCTACTTGTGTCTGGGAAAGCTGACCCATTAATCCCTGTGGTATCAGAAGGAGCCTAGGAGAAAGTACTAGAAGATGAGTCACAGAGGTAACACGGGAAAGCTGTGGGAAGGACGAGCAGATGCTCTAGGGCCTTTCAGGCTTCCATAAGTTTCCTTGCCTTTTTCCTGTAAGAGGGAGGGGAAGACACTAGCAAAGAAATTATTTTATTTGTGTTTTCACTCATATAGCTGAGTTAAGAATAAACCATAGAGAGAAAGGATGCAAACAGGGGATAGGTAAAGGGCTGTTAAAATAATCCAGGCAAGAGACCACGGAAACTTGGACCAGTCTGCTCGTGCAGGTGACAAAATGTCATTTGTTTTGGGATATGTTTTCGTGACAAAATGTCATTTGTTTTGGGATATGTTTCGAAGATAGAACTAACAAGATTTTCTGGTATCCTATCTAATAAAAGAGTAATATGCAAATTGACCATCACTCCAACACACAAGATGGCTGCCCCCATGTGGTCAAAGATGACTGCCCCATGTGGCGTGGCCACAAGATGGCTGCCACAAGATGGCCAGCAGGGGAGGGCAGTTGGGAGCAAGCAGACCAGCAGAGGAGGACAGTGGGAGGGGCCCAGGCCGGCAAGGGAGGACAGTTGGGGGTGATCAAACCTGCAGGGGAGGGCAGTTAGGAGTGACCAGGCTGGCAGAGGAGGGAAATTGGGGGCAACTGGGCCTACAGGGAAGAACAGTTCAGGGGAGGGACCCAGACCTGTAGAGGAGAGCAGTTGTGGGGGTGCTAGACCTGGATGGGAGGACAGTTAGAGGTGACCAGGCCTGCAGAGGAGGGTAGTTAGGGGCAATCAGGCTGGCAGGGAAGCAGTTAGGCATCAATCAGATCAGGCTGGCAGGGGAGTGGTTAGGGGGTTATCAGGCTGGTAAGCAGAAATATTTACGGGCAATCAGAAAGGTAGGCAGGTGAGAAGTTGGGAGCCAACAATCCTGGATTGTGAGAGGGATGCCTGACTTCCTGTTTAAGCCCAATCCTACCAGGATGGGGCCTAAACAGGCAGTTGAACATCCCTCGAGGGGTCCCAGATTAGAGAGGGTGCAGGCTGGGCTGAGGGACACAACTCCCCATACACGAATTTTGTTGTATATAAATTGTTGTAAAAGACATAAAAGGAGATTCTACTGGTTTTGTCACGAGTAAGCAAATATAGAAAATCTAAGTTAATGAGTTGAGAAATTCAGAGAATATGCATTTAGATACAAAATAAATGAGAAGTTTTATTTGGGATATATTAAATTTGAGATGCTCATTGGAGAACATAGTGGAGATGATTAAATATGCAAATAGTATTCAATATAGAAGTCTGAACTGGGAACATCATCAGTATAGATTTAGAAATTGTAAACCATGATATATAAACTACATGCACACTGTATCAATTAATCTAAGGAATAAGTATAGATAGAGAAGGAAAAAAGATCTGAGGATTGAACTCTTAGAGCAAAGGGGTTGGTTAGAAATATGTGGAAAAGAGTAACAATAAGAGCAGAAAATTTTTAAATAATATATAAGGAAGCAGTAGATAGGATATACAATCCAAAGTTAATTTTCTTAGAGAAACTAGTACAATAAAGAAATCTGATAGAGTAAGCAAGAGAATGAGAGAAGTTTTAATGAAAATGAGACCACAATTACAAAGTAACATTTTGCCAATAATTTTTAAAATATATGTTTCTTAGGAAAATGTAGTTCACAGAATATATTGAAGAAGAAATAGAAAATCTGATTAATACTAACAAAATTAATGAAACTGAATTAGCAATCAACAATTTAACCATTAGGAGAATCTACAACAAAAACAATAACAAAATAAAAACAGAAACTTTCCAAACAAGCAAAACAAAATGAATCCTTAATATATGCATTTGCAGGATAATTTCCCCAGACAATTAGGTGTTAGATGATTTCTATTTTATTTACACTGTTTTAAAGAAGAGATAAAATAAAAAAGCACCTCAACAATTTTATGTTTTAGTATAGCAAAACAGAAATGCAATATTTGCTAAAACATTATATAAAATTGCAATGATGGTTAATGAAAGAACATTTCAGACCATTATCTATACTAATAATAGACAAATATGTAAGTTGACTGTACCTTCACAATGCCCACAGCCAATCAGGAGTGAGTATGCAAATTAACCTGACAAAGATGACTGGCCTGTGGGCAGCACATACACACACACACACAGGCACTGAGTGGCCAGGGTGGGGTAGGACTCTGGGCGTGGGTGTTCCCATCATCCAGCTGCTCAGGGCCTATGTGCACAGGCACTGAGAGGCTGGGGGTAGCGTGGACCCTGCTGGCCTTATCTTACCCCCAATGGCCCTCTCCTGCTGGCCTTATCTCTCCCCCAATGGCCCTCCCCTGCCACCTCACCCCCAACAGCCTTCCCCTAGCCCCTAACTGCCTCTGCCTGACTTGATTACCCCCAACTGCCCTCCCCTGCCGGCCTGATCACCCCTAACTACCTCTGCCTCAGCTCCCATCACCTTGGCTTTGTTTGGAAGGAAGTCAGACATCTGGAAGATGGCTGGTCGATCCAGTCTAATTAGCACATTACCCTTTTATTAGTATAGATAGATTATGTAGGGTAGGATTGCTTAAATGGGGAGGGGGGCTTTTTCAGCAGGAGGAGATGCTCTTGGCAGACAAAAACACATAATCCCTAACTCTGGACTGATAGCCAGCCATATGCACTATATTGTCAAACCAGTCATTAAAAAATTGAAGCTTACTCCTTATACCAAACAACTGTTGCCCTTAAAACCCCTCCTCAGCCCCCACCTTAGGTTCTGCCTTCGTAGTTCACCCAGATTAGGTTCTGATTGGTTGGTTTCAATGTCAGTCAGCATCAGAAGCTCCACTTCCTAGGCAGCCATTGGCTCCTTGCAGTTCACCCAGATTTGGTTCTGATTAGTCAGTTTTTATGCCAGTCAGTGTCTCCTGAGGGGCCGGTTCAGAGAGCAGGGGGGCTGATCAACAGCCATCCCAGGCTGCTGGCAATCGGGCTAAACTGCTGATCTCTTGGAGAGAGAGGTGAGGCTACTGGTGAGGCCCTGAGAGAGAGGCTAAGGATCAAAGCCTGCTTCTATCTCTCTTTTGGGGCCTTGAAAGCAGCCATGGTAGCCACTGATCAGCCCTGCCTCTCTCTCTCTCCCAGAGAAGTCAGTAGTTCATCCCTCTTGCCAGTCCCAGCCCACTGGAGCGTGCTGTGTGCACAGCCTGGTGTTCAGTTGAGACTTCGGTCATTATGGACCCTGGGTTTTTGTATATTAGGATACTGAAATCTCTGCTAAACAATAAGATATATAAAATGTATAAACATAAGGATTAGAAAAAATAAAAGTGTCGTCATTTGTAGATGCTATGATTATGCGTGGAAGTTCAAGAAAAGCTACAGAGAATGATCAATATTTTGAAAAATCAAATAAATTATTGTATATAAATAATAAGCAATTTTATAATATAGCAATTGCCACAATTTAAAACAAGAATGCACTAAACATTGTGACTGCTTAACCATTTAGGTTCCGCAGGGTCACTGAGAACTAGACATGAAAACCAAATGTGGGTTTCAGTGAGAGTGGAAAAGCAGTTGGATTTGATGCCCATGGATACGTGTATTGAGGAAGAAGTAAATACAATGGACAGGAAATTGATAAAGGCAAGATTCTTATAGAAATAAATGTTAAAATTCTGACTCATGAAATCTTCATTTACTCTCCTGTCATATCAAAAGAGGAACACATATCTGAGATCATATATTAAGTCTATGGAAAAATGATACAGAGTACACATATGCCATTTACATGGAAGTTTTCAGTAAAGCTACAAATGTGAAAAGTTATTTAATAAAAACAATTTAATAAGCCTGGCAAATAATTCCCTAAGTTATGGTCTAAAAACGTATTTAAAATGTTACAAAGCATGATGAGCAATTATAATCGATACTTCTCCTGTTACGTTCTATTTGAGTTTAGTAATATGAGATTGGCTTTTTCTTCTTCTGAGTCATTCTGCTTTACTATCTCATCTTTCTTCAGCAGTAATTATTCTGATAGGTCATGGTGTTACAGAAAAAAAAGCTTCTTGGCTCATCTGGATGCCCTAGATTTCCTTAGATTTCACCATTTTCTTTATTAGGTCACATAAGGGCTAATTCTAAATTAGTTGAGTTTATGATTTAATACTAATAATGAGAATGAAGATAAAATATGAATAATGACTTGATCATTACATTATCCCATCAAGACAGAAAACTATATAAACATAGCCAGGTCATATTAGCTCCATCGATAGTCTGTCTTTGTTGCCATAAATTAGCACTGGGTATTTACAGTTTATAGATCATTATTTTCCAGGTTGATATTTGCTCAGTTTTGCAACATTTGTGTCTTGAAAACACATACAGCTGAGATATTTAAAGTATAAGACCACAGAATTTCCATTGAGTAAAGAGAATGGGCTTTTTATATATTTTATTTTGCTAACAATGATTAGTACAAAATATAGATTCAGATTTTATGTTAACAATGTGAGATTCTTCACTAATGGCTCTCCCAAATTCTAGCACTTTATGTGTAGAAAATTCAGTGCTGCAAATTAAAGCTAACATTGTAAGTCTTGGTTATAGGACTTCTGTTCAACTAGACCTCAGGTGGTTCTCAATGATGGTTGTTCTTAGTTTAATTGTAATTTTGATGTGGTTATGGGAAGATGTGAGTACCACATTCACCTATTCTGCATTTTGACCAGAAGCCCCACAATAGATAGTTATATTATCTTGATATGAGATCCCCCCGATTCAGAATTTTATAAGTGAACTAAACTTATTTAAATCTAAATTCTCACCAGATCCTGGTTATATTTTTATGAAGATATGATACCATTTAGGGTTATAAAGAGGAATAATATTTAAAAGTCTTGACACAGTTAGGAACATTCTATTTTACTAGGTCAGTTTTTGTTGATGTTATTAACTGAAACTAGGCAATCCTAGGGTTTACCTACAACCTACTTTTACTTTCCTTTTTTTCTTTTTTTTCTTTTTTGTTTTCGGCCTCAAGCAGTTGTTCCAGATTTTCTCTGCTGAACTCACTATTATTTTGGCGTTGAGTCTTAATGTGTCAGAGGTAAGCACGGGATGCGTCATGTGTCAAATCCTTTCAACTAATGAGTGATGGTTCTTCACACTGAGCTTGTAAGTGGTGGCTATTCAGATGAGGTGTGTACTCTCTGCTTGACTCAAATTAAGTTGCAGGGACAGTAAAGAAAAGGCCAGTTGTTCTGTCCCTTGGTTCCTAAGACCATGTTTTAGCCCATTAAAGATGACACAGTATGTGTGAGTCATCCTCCCTTCTCCTTCTGGGCTTCTAGCCTTTCTCTCTTTGCTTTAAGTAAGAGCTCTACTGAACAGACAAGTGGTATGGGAGTGGAATTTATTCTTCAGTTTTCTACCAAAGTGATGGGGGGAATTTTTTCCCCCAGTTCTTTCTTAAAGGAGATATTTTAAAGGGATCACCCATTATTTTAAGCATCTAATATATTCCACATGCCTTAGCTATAAAAAACTAACCAGTTACATGCATAACACTTTTGCTTTCTCAGTGATCACTGAAGGCAGTTGCATTTACAGCCAGAAGATAGTCGCATGATATAGAATGACACTTGCATACTTCATTCATTTCCCCCTCCAGCACTACAGCTGGAGTAGCTGCTAGAAAAGCTTTAAACATCTCCCAGAACATTAAAAACCTTCAGGAACACTCACACTTTAAACTACTTTTTTTTTTCTTGCATAACATCTTTATATAATTAACTGGGGTTATTTTTTTGTTTCGATTTTAGTCTTCTGGTTTGGGAAATATTAAGTTAATTGGAAATGAAAGGGGGAAAATCACAGAGGAATTTATTTTTGATTTTTCAATTTCCATAAAATCAACAACCTTGCTTTTGAGACTGCCAGAGTGGATTCTAACCGGGGTCAATAGGACACGTGTGTGTCGTTGAAAGTTGTTAGCTTTCCTGACTGAAAGCCACAGGATGGGGCTCCGAAGCCTGCGTGAACCCAGGGCTCCCCAGGAATCTCGGTTTCTGTCACCACGAGTGTATTTTTTTTTTTTTCAGGAGCGTTTTTGAGATGTGGCTTATGTAAACTAGCATCAAATGGTTTGGAAAGAATCTGTTTTGTTGGAAGAAGGGGTTTAATTAACTTTTGAGCTGCACAAATTAATCTGGACCTGAGTGAGGGCCTGGAAATTGATTAAACTGCAAGTACCTATTCAGAAAGTATTTGACGAGAAGATAGATTTATTTCTTCAAGGTCAATGACACTACAAGTTGATGGGTAGCTTAGATGAAAGCACAGCAGGTTCCCAGTTTTAACCGTTGCTTGGCAGAGCTCCTCCTCCCCCACTGCTTGTGGCCTACCTGATCTTGCTGTCAGTTATTTCCCTGGACCAATATTTCCTCCCAGAAGCCCTCTGCAGCATTCTGTTTGGATTTGTTTTGTTTGAGATGGGGTGGCAGGGTGAGTAAGACATTGCAATCAGTGCAGTTTCATTTTATTGTCTTATTTTTTCAAGAATGAATCATAGCATGCTTTGATTTAAAAATAAGACAGTTACCCAGATTAATTTTTCCTTCTGAAAACTATTAAATGGCTATCAGAGAGTTTCAAAAAAGCCTACTTGATTTAATGACTTGCCTATTTTTCAACAGTGTCTTTCAGTTTTCATTTTTATTCCTTGTGGTTAAATGTATCTCTCTCTCTCTCTCTCTCTCTCTCTCTCTCTCTCTCTCTCTCTCTCTCACACACACACACACACACACACACACACACACACACACTGAGCATTTGAAGACTCCTCTGTATATTATCTAGCAAAGTAAGCATAGGGTGGGTAGGGGTCAGGTATTGACCATAACAGAATATTGAAACGATTAGGGAAATTTTATTTAAGGAATGAATGAGAAGTCTCATTTTATTTTAAGTGGAGAAGAATGACAAAAGAAAAAGTAGGTCTCATTGAGAGAAGAAGAAAATTTAAAACACAATTCAACCTTACTAATCTCATTTAAAAAAAAATAAGTTGTGGTTGTATGAGGTTCTTATCTGCTATATTTTCATATTTTCTCAGTTTACATGAAGTGGCAATGTGATGATTTAAGGTGTTTCTGTTTCCCCTTGATTTAATGTCAAGTATAATTTAGTGGACAAATTATGTATATTTGGTAATTAATTTTCCACACCAAATTAGGTTTTGGCAACCTTTTATTTTTAACCACTGTATAATTTTTCTTGTCAAATATTCTATACTTTCCTTTTGTTTTCTTTATTAAGTAAATTGTTATTATTTTAAAATAAATATTTACTGTCTCATGTACCTTCTAAGTAGCACCTTCATGTTTTAATAATAAATTTGTTTCTTATTATGGAGTCAAATATGGTCTTTGCAAAAAAGAAAGTTAGCAAATACCTAGAGAAGCAAATCAGATAAAATAGAGTTTTTCTTTAATTTTTAAAATTAAAACAGCTTTCTGTGTCCTTTAACAACTTCCTGTGCTCCAGGGAGAAGAGTTTTAATGTAGCTAAATTAAAAAAAAAATTGTGAAAAAAGCAGATTGACTTAAAAAAAATTCTCTGAATTAATAAAATAGAAAACTCTAACTTTGTTATTAGAATAACATCTCTTCTGCTATCAATAGCAGCTTGAATCTGTGACCAGAAGTATCAGATTAAATGCTATTTTGCTCCCTAATTTTTATTTTAAGTGACTTTGGTTCCCAACCAAATTGTAAGCTTAAACCAGAGACGTGGTATACTCTACCTCTTTGGATTTCCTATTGCATTAACATGATGATCAGCAAATAAAAGATTCTCATTAAAAAATTGTGAATTTAGCCTAAGAGGCCCAGATAGCACTGAGAAGAAGTGAGCAATGGGCTAAACCAGAAGCTGAAATCTCCTATCTTTGGCGGCTAAAACTGCTGTGCCAAGTTAGGAGACTAAAGAGATACAAAATAAGGTAAAAGGTGTCAGGGATTAGCAGTGATTATTTTCATACAGTTGCCACTAAATAGTGGATGGTCAAGGTAAAAAAATATGCACCACAGCGTGTGAAAGAGAAAACCACAGGTCCAAACTGGTGTCACTCCTGCTAAAAGTCCACGATACTAAACTTAAACTTAATACCTGATCCAATTGCAGTTTCAGCCTCTCCCAGAAATGTAAACTTAATCAATCAGTCTGGGATTTTCTTGTGGAACCAGTAAGGTAATCTGTCACATGGGACCCCTCCATCATGACATACTCCCTGCCCCCTAGAAAGAGCAGGCAGTCTGCACAATAAAAACCCTTGCAAGAATGTCCAAATCCATAGATGTTTATGAGCTTATTGAAGTTTATTTGAGCCAAACTGAGGACATGCCTGGAAGCAAGATCTCAAGGGATTGAGAAAATGTTCCAGAAAGTAGCAGTTTTGCAGTTCATTTTGTACATTTAGAATCAAAGGAGAAAACATAAGGAAAATTACAGGAAATCTGGTGGTAGATTAAGGAGGCCAGAAAAAGCTAAGTGGGGAAATCTGATCTGATAAAAAGTAAAATAGAGAGATACATACTTCCTTTACATTGGCAGCTACAGAATAGTCAACATTTACAGTGAATGGAGGTAGTATGAGGGCAATAAGATAACAATGAGGAAGAGTTTGGGTGCATGTACTCCCATGAGGGGGGTTGCACCTCCCCTCTAAGGGGTCTGGAAAAGAAGATTACTCTGGCATTTTAAAGGTATGGATGCACAAGAATGATGGACAGGGCTCGTTTAAGGCAAAGAAGAACTACTTACTAAGGAAGCCATAGGCTGGGGCAGGACTACCCGCCATGACCTGCCCAGTTAGGAGTTGATGATCAGATCATCCTGGGTGGTTAGTACCACATAGCTCCTTTTTCATTCACACTCTCTCCCACCCCCACCTCAACACACAAAGAAGATATCCTGGTCTAAAAATAGTCTTTTGTTCTTTTGTTAATAGCTCCTTTGCCCCATCCTTCTTCCTATAAAAACCTTCCATTTTGTACAGCCCTTTTGAGTGCTTTTCTTAGTTACTGGATGGGATGCTGCCTGATTTATGAGTTGCTTAATAAAGTCAGTCATTAGATGTCCAAATTTACTCCACTGAGGTTTTTTTTAAATTAGAGTAAAGTACACCAGGAAAGATATCCATAATGCTAAAACTCAACCACCATTAACATTTATAGCATTACAGCTTAGTAACACTCGCTACATTTTTACCCTGATTTTTTTTTCATATAACATTGCTCTGATAGTATGCTATACTTGTGCTTCATCATATTATAAGCTCTTCTTATAATTATAGATTTTATTGGTTGTGTAACAGTCTATTACTCTATATATCTCTGTATCATGGGTTCCATAAGCAGTCTGTGATATTGCTATCCTATTTAATAAAAGAGTAATATGGAAATTGACCATCACTTCAACACACAAGATGGCTGCCCCCAGGTGGTCAAAGATGACTGCCCCATGTGGACACAAGATGGCTGCCACAAGATAGCCAGCAGGGGAGGGAAGTTGGAAAAGACCAGGCCTGCAAGGGAGGGCAGTTGGAGGCAATCAAGCCTGCAGGAGAGAGCAGTTAGGGATGACCAGGCCTGCAGGGGAGGACAGTTAGGGGCAAACAGGCTGGCAGGGGAGCAGTTAGGCATCAATCAGGCTGTCAGGGGAGTGGTCAGGGAGTGATCAGGCTGGCAGGCAGAAGCGGTTAGGGGCAATCAGAAAGGCAGGCAGGTGAGCAGTTGGAAGCCAGCAATCCTGATTTGTGAGAGGGGTTCCAGATTGGAGAGGGTACAGGCTGGGCTGAGGGACACCCCCACCCACCCTGTGCACGAATTTTGTGCACTGGCTGCTAGTTTATTATAAATATATATTTTATCTTTATCTTCATATATGGCAGAGCTCCTAAACCCTTTGAAATTTCCTAAGTGATGAGAGCAAGAATGGTGTCTTTTGTTATGGTAATAAGATGACTTTTGGATACCCACTCAAGGATGCAGGCTGGCTACCAGCAGAGCCAACATGTGATTAGAAGGTTGAAACTTTCAACCCTACCCGCTGACCACCAAGGAGAGGAGAAGTGGCTGGAGGTTGAATCAGTTGCCAATGGCCAATGAGTTAGTCAATCTTGACTACATAATGAAGCCTCTAGAAAAAAACAAGGAGAGCTGCAGTAACTGACCTCTTTTTCAGAGCTTCTGGGTTGAACTCCTGGAGGAGCAGGGAGAGTGGTGCATCTGAACGGGCATGAGAGCTCTGCCCACTTTCCCCACACCTTACCCTCTGTATGCACCTCTCTCTGACTGTCCCTGGTTATGACTTTTTAGAATAAATTTGTAATCTAGTGAGTAGATGGTTTCTACTGAGTTCTGTGAGCTGTTCTAGCAAATAAATCAAACTTAAGGAGGGGTCATGGGAACTTTTGATTTGTAGCCAGTCTGTCAAAGTAGAGCTAACAACCTGGGCTTGAAATTGGCATCTGAAGCGGGGGATGGTCTTGTGGGACTGAGCCCTTTACCTGTGGCATTTGATTCTATTTCTGGGTACATAGTCCCAGAATTGAGTTGAGTTCCCTGCTTTTTGGGTACCTGAGATTGCTTGTTTTTGTGGGAAAGCCTCCATTCACACATTGGAATTGGGTCAGAGAACCCTTTCACTTCCTCCTACTGTCAAAAATAGTAGTTTATAATTTATAATGTTATAAGTAACGGCTTAATGAACATCTTTATGTGTAAAGCATTTTCAGAATTTTAATTTCCTTAAATTCCCAGAAATGAAATCAATGGCTCCAAATATATGAACTTTACAAGGCTCTTACATATACTGCCAGGTCTTAGATCATTCATTGAGATCAAAGTTGAATCAGAAGGCACTGTGTCCTAGCAAAGCCCTTAAAGGGCCATGTACTCTTCATATGGATTGTTGTTGATTTTTTTATTTTATTGTTAATCCTCATGAGGCTATATTTCCCCCCATTGAATTTTGGAGAGAATGGAAGGGAGGAGGAGAGACAGACAGAGAGAGAGACACACACATCAATTGATTTCCTCTTGCAGACACCCTGACAGCAGCCAGGGATAGAGTCTGCAGTCTAGGTCTGTGCCCTTGACTGGAATCAAACCCGAGAGTCTTCAGCCCCTGGGCCAACACTCTAACCACTGAGCAAAACAAGCTAGGGCAGGATTGTTGTTGATTTTGATTAACCACAATCATTTCCTTCTTTGCTACCTGAACAGTATCTGTTAAGTTTAACCTAAAAGTGTCTTGATTGATTTATAGTAATTATAGCTTCTCCTGAGAAGTTTTGCAAACCCACTGTGTTAACAGAAAATGATGTTTGTGCTTTCATGTTTGGGTTCTCTGATTTCCCAGATTTAGGGTATTGATTGGAATGAAAGACTTTTTTGTTTTGTGGTCCTAATTAAATGAGGAGTATTGCTTTTTTTTTTATATATTTTTCAATAGTATCTGCAACCATATAAGTGGGGGATTAATAAAACCAACTTATTTTTATGTGTTTTTTTAATTTATTGGAATAGAATTCTATTTTTATTTTAGTCCTAGGAGTGTTTATGTTTTCATCAGGCTGACAAATGTCTGTTGCCAAAAAACAAAATTTCTACAATGGTTCAGTAATCATAAAGCTTCAGGTTTGGAAAGGAGGTGTTTTTGGTGATAAGTTAGCTATCTTCTATATCTAAGAATTTGGTCACAACTGTCAAATCTGCCAAAATAAATTGATCTGCCATTTTAGTGAACAAGAGCACAAAATTTGTGCGGGGGGGGGGGGGGGGGGGGGGGGGAGGGAGGGGGAGGTTCCCCTCAACTCAACCTTCACCCTCTCCAATCTGGGATCCCTTGGGAGATGTCCAACATCCCTTTCACAATCTGGGACCACTGGCTTCTAACTGCTCACCTGCCTGCCTGCTTGATCGCCCCTAACTTCCCCCCTGCCAGCTTGATCACCCCTAACCACCTCTGCCTGCCGGTCTCATTGCTCCTAACTGCCCCTGCCATCTGCTGGCCTGGTCACCCCCAACTTCCCCCTCTGCCAGCCTGGTTGCCCCATTCAGTCTGCTATTCAGTCATCTGTCTGGTTGTTTCAGTTGTGATGGCCCCTGGCTTTTTATATATTAGGATAAAGATCACATATTTCAGCAAGTTATATTAAATCCACTCAATTCTACTATTTGTTTTTCTCCTAATTCTATAAAAAAAAAATAGACTAAAATAATACTGGGACTAGATTGTACAAATTAACACTCTCCCCTCATTTTCAGTAACTCAGAACTTACCCAGAGTCCTTTACCCATTGGCATCTGGGTAATTTCAGCCAAATGCAGTGTTATAGATAAATATTTGTTTCTACCCCTCAATTCATATATTAAAGCCATAACTCCCAATGTGGTTTTATTTTGGAGGTTAAAATAGCTTATAAGGATGGGATTCAAATGTGATAGGATTAGTGTCCCTATAAGCAGGGGATGCCAGAGAGCAGCAGCAGCTGCTTCTTCTTCTTCTTCTTCTTCTTCTTCTTCTTCTTCTTCTTCTTCTTCTTCTTCTTCTTCTTCTTCTTCTTCTCTCTCTCTCTCTCTCTCTCTCTCTCTCTCTCTCTCTCTCTCTCTCTCTCTCTCTCTCTCTCTCTCTCTCTCTCTCTCTCCATGCCCCAAGGAAAGGCCATGTGAGGATATAGCAAGAAGGTGGTCATGCAAGAAGAGCTATCTCATCAAAAATTTTGACCTTAGACTTCTAGCCTCTAGAACTGTGAGAAAATAAATTTCTGTTTTTTTAAAGTCACTCAGTCTATGGTATTTTGTCATGACAGCCCAAGCAGACTTACACACATAGGCAGGCACTGGCCGAAAATCAGAGGCCAGAGAAGCCTGGCTCTTTTTGCCCCTTTATGCTTCCTGCAGTGTTTCTATCAGTGGCTGCTTTTCTGTCATTTCCTTTCAGGAAGCCTTTCACTCTGAGGTCCCAGTTCTGATCAAGACATGTCACTGGCATTGCCCTTGAAACAGCAGTGGCTCCCTGTGGTTACCTTTCTCTCCTCCATTTGTTCCTAGACAATTGCATCAGCTGTGAAACAATGTTCTCCATTAACTCTTTCTGGATTAAAGACCTAGAGTGGCTCCAGCTTTCTTGGGCAGTTTGACTACTACGGGGGCATTTCACCTCACAGGGCTTCTTCTCGCAAGGGTTAGAATGAGTTCTTTAGGTACTTCATCTTTTAGGCAATAATACTGACAGGTCTTTACAATCTACTCTGGCTTGGCAAGTTAATAATGTGAATGCTGTTTCTTGTTTTCTAGTAATGTCTTCTTTTTTCTCATAATTCGTATGTATTAAAAGAGCAAAAACAGCAAGTTAAAGCTTCTTCTAGCATATTATAAATGATGGCATTCATTTTTTATTTTGTTCCATGTTCCTCTACTTCTCACTTTTTCTTTTTGTTGTAAATATCTGTCAGTTTGAATAAAAAAATGATTAAACCAAAATGATCCATGACACAATTTACTATTAAGAGACAGAGAAATCATGAACTCAGACACTGATTTTGTAACTGCGATTGCTTCTCTAGGATCTTTGATGGTCCTTCAGATGGTGTATTAGATGATGAGTTCTGATTCCCACAGATAATCAAGTTCTACATCCCTAAGTTTAAAGGGTGTTTTTTTTTTTTTTAACCACACTTTAAATTGCATCCAGAATATTTTCTAGATGGAATTTGATTGCAGGTATCTATTATATTCTGATGAACGCATATCAGCTGAGTGTTCCAAAGAATTTTCTTTTGAAGTGAAGCTGACCTTGTAATATAATAGCATGGTAATATAGTCTCTCTTATGTAATGGTAGTCAGTCTCAATTAACTAAGAGAAGCTGATAAGTGTCCACTTGGAATCTTGTCTGACTATGTTCTTCACTTTGATTTCTTTACTCAAGATCTAGAGTTTGCTGTAGAATATTTCAAATGAGAGCTCCTAGGAAACATGGCACAGATTTTAATGAAGACCCATTCAGGGTCCCTCAGAGAGACTTTTATAGATTTCAACCATAAATGAAGAGTGTTTGTTGTACATAATTCATTAGTATGCTTTATTATTTATCAAACACCCCTGGGAGATGTGATATGCTTTCTTCTCAATTGCTACATATTTTCAGTCTCACTTAACCAAAAAAGTATTTTGCAATAAAATATTAACATATCAATTTTTAAATTAAAACTATAAAATATTATAATTTATAAAATTATATTTTGACCTAAATTTATTAGCATTCATTAATCAATTCTGTGCTTCTTTATTTTCTTTCTAAGTTTTCATCTAAACAAATGGGATTCTTTTTCAGTGTCTGAGGTCATGATTTCTAATAATAGAATTAGCAATAGTTTGGCCTCAGTAACTTCTTCCAATCCATATGTGACACTATCCATTTCACAAAATCCCACTTAGCTTAATTATCTATTCAACTTTATAAATGTAGAGAACCCTTTTCTCCTCAAGCTTGGGGAGAGAGTACCAATTTATCATCATGCCTTCATCATCACTATCGTCATCAAATAAAAGTTATTGTTGTCTCCAAATACTGCAATGATACTGGGCCAGAGAAAACTGAATTGCATTCAAATGCCTCTGCTCCTTTTTAATAAGGGAAATTTGTCCAACTATTAGGCAGTATAGAAAGAGAAGATTAAATATCAGATCCAGATCATGTGTTCTGAGGTCCTCCACCATAACCAGCATTTTTACACTAATTCAAGTATACTGTATGTTCTTGTTCTGAGCTTGGGAGAAAGTTTTATTTTCTACATTAGAAATTTGCAGGAAATGGAAAAGAATTTCCCCAAGCAGTGTCAGAAAGACCACTTTCCCTCCCCACTGCAATTAGAGTTCTGGGCCCAGAAGACAGGGTTAGTGCAAGACACAGGTGACTTGTTTTTGATTGTCAGAGCAGGAGAGCCAGCTCAATGGGGGATTCCTGGGACTAAGAGGAGATTCCTTTGCTTTCAGTGAATGGTTTTGGAATGAGCCCTAGCTTTCTGATTAAATAAAAACTTGGATTTTCCTTCATTACAGTCGGAATCAGACTTAGAGCTGGAAAGATGCTAAGGGACAGCCTCCTAAAAAGCCAGCATCTCTTGTAAAACTTCTATATCAGAGCCTGGTGCCCTTGTTGGCTGACATGTTGTCATGAGAATTTTATAACTTTGGGTTTGCAATTTCAGCATTTACTGTTCTTTTTACAAGCTTAGAGTACCCCTCCAACTGGTGCTCTGGACAAAACAACATGCTATAAAATATGCTCATTTTCCTGAAATTAATATGTGGTTTTTCTGACCTGATTAAATAATTAAAAATATTATCTTTTAATAAGTGAAGATAAAATTACATAAGTAGCAAAAGATAGGAAGTTAGCCTTAATAAATGAAATACATGACTATTATACATCAGGGCATCATTTCAAGGTGGAATTAGTCTTCTTTATCTTGTAAAGTATTTAGCATTCCATTCATAATAGGACCTATTCTTCCTTTCTGACTCATCCGGAATCTGACTTGAAGTAATGCCTAGGCCAGACTACTAATTACTGACACTGTCCGTTTTCACAGTCTGCTGCGGAAGAAACTTGGCACCAGAGACTTGTTTCTTGAATTTCAGGCAATTATATCTAATTACTTACTGGAAAGCTTGACTTGGATACTCCATAGACAACTGAAACTTAACCTGTAAAAACTGAAGCCGTCATTTCCCTTCTGAACACCACTTTCTACTCTGGCATTCCTTAGTTCAGTGAATGTCATCCCACAGAACCATTTATAAAAAATAAAAATAAAAAATCTGAGGATTGCTTTATTTGAGAAGGGATTTTTGTCTATTTTTTTCACTGTGTATCTCCTGTATCTAGGAGGATTCCTCTAGACTTCTTTCCTTCCATATGTTCATTTTCATATACCTTAATCTTGCCATCTCCACTGTCACTGAATTAGTTTAGGTCTTCAACATGTCTTGAATGAAAATTATGCCAAGATACATGAATGAGTGTGTGTGTGTGTGTGTGTGTGTGTGTGTGTGTGTGTGTATACATATACTGTAACATTGTTTGTAATTTGTAAAATAGAGAATTTACTACATAATCATCAATGCATATTTCATATAATAGAAAACAATGAAGGCATTAAATATTAATATGTAAGGTTTTACGGGAAGAGATGTGTAGTATGATTCCATTTATAATTAAAAATGCACATACATTTCTTGTTTTGAAGGATTAAAACTAACAAAGTGGTTATACTGGGGAGAGGGATGAAGAGCTGGGTGAGGAAGAAATATTTTTGTTTTTTACAGTAGGTTGAATTTTTTTCTCCTATGTATTCTTTAAAAAAAATTAATTCCAAATAACTTACATTATTGTCATTTATAAGGATTAACAAGCAAGGGACAAAGTTTAAAATTGAGGAACATAACTCTAGGAATCAAACCACTTTAAATAAATGAGGGAGGAGAGTGGCTGGTAACTTTTTACATTTTCTCAGGAATATTGGAATTGCATCAAAGTGCTGGCCTGGTAATATAAGTGAACACAAAGAACCAGGTGTGAGTGATCAAATAGCAAGTGGTTGGGACTATGTGACCTGGAGAGCTCAGAGCAGACTTGGTGTCAGAACTCCCGGTTTTCTTTGAGAACCCAGAACCCAGAGAGAGTTCATATGCTCAGTTTTTATTGCCCTACTTTGGGTTAGGACTTGCTTTCCTGGGTATTTTTCTATGGGCTTGCCAGGCATTAGGTTGTTTCCTAATAATAATAAACCAATTGGCTACAGCCTGGATATTTTTACATCTCCTGAGATCCGTTTTTAGGGTATATTGTCAAGATGAATGAGAACTCCTTTGCATTTTGTGTGGAGGCCATTTGAACAATTTTCATGTTTAACCCTCACAAGAACCTCATGAGTGGATACACTTTCACACTGTTTAAATGAGAAAACCAAGACTCTGAGAGGTACTTATGTATTTAAAATGTAAGTGGTCATACACTACCTAGTTGAGTGTGATTCCAAGTATCACTGACTGAATTTCAATTACCTTTTTTCTGCCTCCTCCAAATCCATGTAATTTTTATTTTTATTGCACCAATATCCATTAGACACTTTCAGGTGCGGCCATGTGAGTATCATTTTCATCACCTTCATGTACATTCCATTCTCATGACTAGAGAATGTCCAGAACAAATCTCGCAATCTCCCCCTGTCCACCCAGGGATGATAGGAGGAGGAAATGAATAAACACTAAGAAAAATAAACAACAGTACAACACTGGTGCTAACTGCATAGAATAAATTAATTAGAATGGGCCTGGGCTATAAAAAATTGGCACAAGAATACTGCAATATACTGGTTTGATTTCAGCCACTGATACATCATTTTAACCAGCCACTTTTAAATTCTGGACTAATTTATGAGAATTATATTTTCAAGTTGTTTATAATTTACTGTTTAAGGGAAGTAGAGTACCTTGCTGAATCCTATCTGTACATTTAAATAATTTCAATTTTTGTTAAAAATAGAAATACAATCTGTTAATATGGCAGAGGTATGGTTATATATACTTTTCAAAATATTTTGAAATAATATTTAACTCATAATTCATATTAATACTTTCAGTTTATAAATTGTTTATTCCTCATTGTATTTTCTTATATGCCTTAACCCTTACTCTACCCAACTGGGTTTTATTCCTGCCTGCCTCACAAAAGGAACGCCATTACAGAAAAAAGAGAAAAGGGTCAATTTTGAATTTCACAAGATTCACATGCAGGAAAAAAATGGAAAGAACTCAGGACATAGAAAAAAGATTTGGAAGAAGATATGATGAAGTTAGAAGATGCCACTCTGACCACTTCCTTTAACAAAGAAGAAGGAAAAGGAGAATTAGAAGCTAAGCCTTAATGCTATCTGTTAGCCATCCTCAGGCAAAGCCAGATTAATGCCAGGGTAGGACAATGACAGCCTGCGGATAGATTTGAAGATCTGAAAGGAGTGAGGACAGGACCCTCTCCAGAGAAGAAATGGCTGTGTGGTATGTTTGGGCAGATGGGTCTGAGTCAACATCACAAAGTCAGAACATCCCAGATGATGGAGGAGTGGTGGAGGAGAGGCAGGTCACAAAACTTCTGTTCAGTCCAAGGATAGTATGAACTTAACCCTACCAGACCACTGTACCAATTTTTTGGTAATTTCCAAATCTGCTGCTATACCGCTGTAACTAATTTTTGGTACTTTGCCTAGACCTAGTTTCTACAATGTCTCCAAGTTCCATCTTATTCTAACCACTTGTTTGCATGTAACTAACATTTTTCTATATCATGTTAATTTAATACTGGAAATCATCTGACTTTCAGAAGCTCTGCAGGGAGGCACCCACATGAATCCACCACCCCGGACCATATTAGACAAGAGTCATCTCAGACACCACAGTGGAAGGATAGGATGAGAGCAAGATGCCATCACACTCTTTCGGAAGCCTTGGCACTTTGTAAGCTCACAACCCTGGATCCAACCCTCAGGAAGAAGGTAGTGTGTGATTGAGGAAAGAACTTACCCTTTTAGTATGGAGCTCCTACTATAAATTAAGCTGTTGTAGAAAAAAATTATTTTTATAGTTGAGTTTGTAGAGTGAGATTTGTATCTGTGATCACCTGAATTACTCCCCTCTTACTTTCTTTAACTCCTAAATTCTTCCTATTGTAGCCCTCCCCCCATCCAAATGTTTTTAGGAAGCAGGTGGAGATTTTCACTTTTTCCTTATAAACATCTGTGTTATGAACTTTTTACAGCAGGAAGCTCTTCTTCTCCAATTAAAAATAACAAAGAAAATAATAATTAACATTCCCCCCTTACACATAAAATAGTAAGGTAAAATAAACCTCATACTACCTATTGATATCTGCATGTTGCTAAAGTAAGCATCCCTTTAATTACTGGCTTCAGTGATCGTTCATATTTTCTGCATTTAAATTTAAATTAATTGACAAAATAAAATGGATGAGGCTTTAAAAAAAAAAAAAAAAGAATGTTGTGAAATGTTATTGTTGGACCTGCTTCTTTTCAGACGCCACCACTGCTCAGCAATTGAAGCAACCGTTAACTCTGCTTACGCCTGTTAGCAGTTAGATAGACTCCTGCAGAATTTCCTTCCTGAGACAGCAGGCCAGAATCAATAGCAGGCTAGCTCCCTTGAAGATTGATGCAGCATTGAAATGCTTAGAAAAACCATGTGATTTTTTGATCAATCACTGAACTAAATCTATGCAACTGGTGTCAGGAACCAAAGTCATTTCACACTCAACTTCCCAATTCCCTGGAATCAAAAGAAGTAGGCTTCAAATTAAACTCACTGAGCAACACTGCTGAGCTCCAAAGGGATTTAGAATTTGTCACTGCTCAAAAGAATTACCATGCAGTGAAAAACTGGTGATCAGCATATTTATCTATAAATATGAAAGTGATGAAGCATCCCAGATGGTCGTGGCTCATAAATAGGCTAAGCCAGAATGTTATTGTATGAAACTATAATTCCTAATCACTAGCACATAGACAGTAGCTGCATGTTCCTTAGGATCCTGAAAAGGTTTTGCAGCAACCTTATGATTTATTCTCCTGCCTTCACATAGGATTTGATGAAATATTTCTACACAGAAGATTCTGTTTTTACTTTTACACATCTTGAGGAAAACAGTTTTCAAAAATATATAATTTATAACCTCACCCTCTTTATTACTAGGATTTTCTTCCATATAAAGTTCTTGACTTAACTCAGGTAATGAGAAAGATGAGTGAACCAGTGAATATAGAATAATGAATAATTTTAAAAGTAATGTAACCTTGCCCTGCAGTGCTGTGGGAGCACTATATAGTGAAGAACAACGCAGTGTTATCTTAGTAATGTTTTTAAGCGCTTTTATTAGCTGACCCACCCAAAATTCAAGTGTGTATTAAAGTAGTGGCCATATTCAGTGCTTCTCAAATTCAAGACCAAAATAGCATCTTTAGTCATATTGACCTCTAAGTCTGAATATGTAGTCTCTCCCTGAACACTTGGTTAGTTGCCTGGGATCTCACTGAATATGCAGGTAGAGGAGGCAACAGAAATACATATTTTACTTGAATAGATGTAGCTCTCAGTCTTACATCTATCCATTTTCTTTTGATTCATATTGGTCATACTAAAACACATAGAGCCTTCACTGAAAGCATATGAGGATGTTCCTAGCAGATCAGGAGAATGGGAAAGGAATAGGGAACAAGTGACTATAGTTGGGAAGCAAACTCAACCGTAATCTTGGCTCCAGATGAAGAGAGCCAACAGCCATCCAAATCTCCGGGTCCTGGGATTATGGTTAACTTGAGCTTGACCCTGACTATATTGAGCTGTAATTGTTGAGACATAACAATAGTAGGTTCAATGCAGCATTCTGCTCTATGAGAAGAGGTTGAGGCATCACAATTCTAGATTGTCTCAGCAACACCCAGGCGAGTCTCTGAACAAAGCTCATTTCCTGAGAGACAGTACAATTTGGGCAGGGTATCAGGGTGAGCCCAATTCTGCTGCAGAAGTCAAGGCCCTGGGACAGAAGCCAGCTATGTACACTAGACAAACAAGTGGGTCTCAAGGGGGAGGCTGGAGTTCTCTGGACAAAGGTGTGTCCAGGCAACACTTTGAGAACAGCAAATGCTATTGTAAGATCAGCCAGATCCCACCAGCTGGCTAGAAGCTACTATTAGACCTAATCCGCCCAGAACCTGGGCAGAAAGGAGCCTTTGCATGAGGGTCTCAGGGAAGCAGGTTCAGCAGAGCTGAGGAAGCAGTGAGCACCAGTTATTTATGTTAAGTGTTTGGGATTCTCTCCCACCCAACCAGGCTGCCTCCAAGGGCCCGGCAGATAACATGGACAAACCACAGGAATCCTTCTAAGAAGCATTCCTCTTCCTGATAAGAGTTTAAATCCATATTAGCTCTTATTATTTTTTTTTATTTTTCCCTTTTTATTAAATTAATTGGAGTGACAGTAGTTAACACAATTATACAGGTTTCAGGTGCAAACTTTCACAACACCACAACAACAAGTGCACAATTCCACAACAAACAATCTGTACACTATATTTTGTGTTTGTCTCCATCCATCACCATTTATCCCTCCTATACCTTCCTCCATCTCTCCCCTCACTCCTCTTCTATCCCGCCCAACAATTACCACACTGTTGCCCATTGTCCATGAGTTTTTTCTCTTTTTTTGCTCAATCCATACATCTCACAGCTTCTTATCTCCCCTTCCCAGACAGCTGTCAGATAGCTTTCAATCTAAGAGTCTGTCTCTATTCTGCCTGTTAGGTCATTTTGTTTATTAGATTTCACATAAGTGAAATTATACGGTACTTGTCTTTGACTAGCTTATTTTACTTAACGTAATGCTCTCCAGGTCCTTCCATGCTGTCACAAAGGGTAAGATTTCTTTCTTCCTTTCTTTCTTTCTTTCTTTCTTTCTTTCTTTCTTTCTTTCTTTCTTTCTTTCTTTCTTTCTTTCTTCCTTCCTTCCTTCCTTCCTTCCTTCCTTCCTTCCTTCCTTCCTTCCTTCCTTCCTTCCTTCCTTCCTTTCTTTCTTTCTTTCTTTCTTTCTTTCTTTCTTTCTTTCTTTCTTTCTTTCTTTCTTTCAACCTGGTAATATTCCAAAGCCTTTTTATTTATTTCTTAAAATATATTTTATTGATTTTTTTTTTTTACAGAGAAGAAGGAAGAGGGATAGAGAGTTAGAAACCTCGAGCAAGAAATATCAATCAGCTGCCTCCTGCACTCTCCCAGCTGGGGATGTGGCCACAACCAAGGTATATGCCCTTGACCGGAATCGAACCTGGGACCCTTCAGTCCCCAGGCTGATGCTCTATCCACTGAGCGAAACTGGCCAGAACTCCATAGCCCTTTTTTATACACTCATTTACTGATGGGCACTTAGGCTGCTTCCAAACCTTGGCTATTATAAATAGTGCTTCAATAGATATATGGGTATATATATTTCTTTTGACTTAGTTTTTCGGGCTTCTTTGGATAAATTCTGAGAAGTAGAATCACTGGGTTATAAGGCAGTTCCATTTTTAATTTTTTGAGGTAACTTCATACTGCTTTCCAAATGGCTGCACCAATCTACAAGCCACCAACGAAGCACAAGGCTTCTCTTTTCTCCACATCCTCACCAACACTGGTTATTTATTAAATTTTTTTAATATATTTTATTGATTTTGTACAGAGAGGAAGGGAGAGAGATAGAGAGTTAGAAACATCGATGAGAGAGAGTCATCGATCAGTTGCCTCTTGCACACCCCCTACTGGGGATATGCCCGCAACCAAGGTACATGCCCTTGACCGGAATCGAATCCGGGTCTCTTCAGTCCCCAAGCCGACGCTCTATCCATTGAGCTAAACCGGTCTCGGCGATTTATTAAATTATTGATGATAGCCATTCTGATGGGTGTGAGGTGATTTCTCATTGTGGTTTAAATTTGCATTTTTTTCCTGATAATTAGTAATGCTGAGCATCTTTTTTGCATGTCTATTGGCCATCTGTATGTCCTCTTTGGAGAAGTGTCTATTTAGGTCATTTGCCCACTTTTTATTGGATTATTTGGTACTTTTGAATTCAGTTTTATAAGTTCTTTATAAGTGTTGGATATTAACCCCTTATCAGATATATCATTGGTGAATATCTTCTTCCATTCTGTAGGTTGCTTTTCATTTTGTGAGTGGTTTTCTTTGCTGTGCAAAGACATTTTAGTCTGCTGTAGTCCCATTTGTTTATTTTTTGTTTTGCAGCCTTTGCCCAAGAAGATACTTCAGAAAAAAAATATTGCTATGAGAAAGGTCTGAGCCTTTACTGGCTGTGTTTTCTTCCAATTTTTATTGTTTCGAGTTTAACATTTAAATATTTAATCCATTTTCAATTTATTCTTATGTTTCATGTAAGAAGGTGATCTAGTTTCAATTGTTTGCATGTATGTGCCAAAATTTTTCAACACCGTTTATTGAATAGACTCTCTTTACTCCATTGGATATTCTTGCCTTTGTCAAATATTAATTGAGCATAATGGTTTGGGTCGATTTCTATCTTGTCTTGCGAATCACTGATTCCATCCTTTGGTTTATCCAACCTACTATTTATTCCTTCCAATGTGTTCTTCATTTCAGATATTGTTTTCTTCATATCTGTCTGGGGTTTTTTGTGTTTTTCTTTTCTTTTCTGTTTTCTATATCTTTTTTCATGCTGTTGAGCATCATTATAATCATTACTTTGAACTCTCTATCTGATAAATTGCTTGCCTACATATCATTTACCTCTTTTTCTGGAGATTTATCCTGTTTTTTCATTTAGGGACAATTTCTTTGTCTCCACATTTTTGTTTCATCTTTGTGTTCATTTCTATGTACTAGTTAGGTACTCACAGTTTTCATGAATTGGACTTATGTGGTAGGTGTTCTGTGGGATCCAGTGGTATAGTCTCCTTGATCACCTGAGCTGGGTGCTCCAAAACTATACAGTGTGTGGGTTATGTGGGTCCTCCTCTTTAAATAAAATCTTGATTTTTATTGGCCTGTTCATGGGTGGGATCCACCCTCAGGCTGGCTCAACCCCACCATGGCATGCAAGGTGCTGTGCTGATGCTGACTACATGAAGCTGAATTTGCCTCACCAGGGTTTGGTGCCTACCATGACTTTCCCTTGGCTCTGCCACTTGTGAAGTTTATTGGACCTGCTCTGATGTTGTCTGAAACTGGACACTGGATGTATTTGTTCTGGGCCTTTTGGGAGGGACTCTGGTATAGGCTAATGTATGATGCTGCCTATGACTGGATCTCAGCACCTGTTTGGAGCTACAAGCGATTCATATCTGTTATTTTTAAATCCAAGTTTGAAGATGATTTATTGTCATTTCAAAGCGTATGCTACTTCGTATTTTATAAATGGAAACTGGATGAGATGTATCATTTGAAAGACATTATTTGGGGATATATAAAATTAAACATTAGCAGTCAGAATGATGATGTTCTTAGCAAAAGTTCAAAATAAAGGCCACTCTGAGGATAGGATATGAAATTATAGCAGGGAATATTGAAGCAAGATCCTAAGATGACAATGTCGATTACAGTGATTTTGGCATACAGGACCATGAGGTCACATGATGTTGTAAAATTAGATGAGGACATATTTTATAATAAGGCATGTTTAAGAGTAGTGTCTTTTAGAAAAGAAAACTCAGGTATTATGTTTTCATGATTTTTCTCCTTTTATTATGAAACTAGAGGCCTGAGGAATAGGGCCAAAACTGGCTCTCAGGCATTTCCTGAGGAGTCTCAAATTGTGAGAGGGCCCAGGCCAAGCTGAGGGACCCCACTAGTGCATGATCAGGGCCAGAGAGGGACATGGGTAGTTGGCCAGCCAGGAAGGGACCAGGAGAGGGCTCCAGGGTGTGTCAAGCCCATCTAGCTCAGTCCCAAACAGTTGGATCCCAGCAGCAAGCTAATCTACTGGTCAGAGTGTCTGCCCCCTGGTGGTCAGTGTACACCATAGTGAGCGTTTGAGTGGCCTTTGCATATTCTTAGCATATTACACTTTGATTGGTTGAGGGGCTAACTGAATGACTGGACACTTAGCATATTAGGCTTTTATTATATAGGATGTACCACATATTGGGTCGGCAACTAAGTAATTGCGGGTTTTACACATATATGGCTTCAGTTGAATTTTTAGGTTTGCAGACGTAGTACAAATGTAAAACACATTTTGTATTTGATAGTTGGCTATTCAGCTGTTAATCAGTAAAAAAAGTTTTTTGATCTGTTTTGTAGTTTTTGTTTGGCGTTCGTTGAAAAATGGAAAATCAAAAGGAACATTTTCGTCATATTTTGCTTTTTTATTTCCGCAAAGGGAAAAACGCATCGCAAGCTCATAAAAAGTTATGTGCTGTTTATGGTGACGAAGCCTTAAAAGAACGGCAGTGTCAAAATTGGTTTGCCAAATTTCGTTCTGGTGATTTTTCACTCAAAGATGAAAGACGCTCTGGTCGTCCAGTTGAAGTTGATGACGCCCTAATCAAAGCAATAATCAATTCGGACTGTCACAGTACAACACGTGAGATTGCAGAGAAGCTTCATGTATCACATACATGCATTGAAAATCACTTAAAACAACTTGGCTATGTTCAAAAACTCGATACATGGGTTCCTCACGAACTGAAAGAATCACAGTTAACGCAACGCATTAGCAGCTGCGATTTGCTAAAGAAACGTAATGAAAATGATCCATTTTTAAAACGACTGATAACTGGCAATGAAAAATGGGTTGTTTACAACAATATCAAGTGGAAAAGATCGTGGAGCAGGCCAGGTGAACCAACTCAAACAACATCAAAAGCTGATATTCATCAAAAGAAGGTTTTGTTATCAGTTTGGTGGGATTACAAAGGAATTGTCTACTTTGAACTCTTACCACCCAACCGAACGATCAATTCTGATGTCTACATTGAACAACTAACGAAATTAAACAATGCAGTTGAAGAAAAGCGGCCCGAATTGACAAATCGAAAAGGTGTTGTATTCCATCATGACAATGCAAGGCCACACACATCTTTGGTCACTCGGCAAAAATTAATGGAGCTTGGTTGGGATGTTTTGCCACATCCACCATATAGGCCTGACCTTGCACCATCTGATTACTTTTTGTTTCGATCTTTACAAAACTCCTTGAATGGTAAAAATTTCAATAATGATGATGATGTCAAATCGTACCTGATTCAGTTTTTTGCTAATAAAAACCAGAAGTTTTTTGAACGTGGGATTATGATGCTGCCTGAAAGATAGCAAAAGGTCATTGATCAAAATGGGCAATACATTACAGAATAAAGTTATTTAGTTCCATGAAAAAATTGTCTTTGATTTTCTTTTAAAAATCCGCAATTACTTAGCTGCCGACCCAATAATATAATTAAGAGGACATTTAACCAATGTTAATTGTGTAACATTTTAGTTACTGGAATGAATAATAATAAGCAAATGATATGTGGAAAGTGCTATAACCTCTGCCAAAGCTAGATATTTACATACTGGAAAAACCCATATCTAAAGTTCTTATACCAAGGATCAGAGACAAGTAGCACACGGGTACGATTCCAATAGGGCTGACTTTGATTGAGGATGCATGAGTGGCCTTCTGATTAGTGAAATTTACCACCTCCTCTCTGTCCAAGGAAATGAATCAAATCAATCTGCATTCAGAAAGATGATCTTCATGTCTCCATTGTGTCTGTGTGGACTAAGAATGCTTTTCTCATCTGGAAAGAAGTATAGCCTAAAACATTCTTCTGGTTGGAAAACTACTTTAAAAAAACATTTAGGAGGCCTCACATACTCAGCACCTATAATACCATGGAAAGTTATTTTGGAATTCTGACAGGACACTGGCAAACACCTCATATCCCTCAGAGCAGGGACTGTAATCTTTGCAGTGCTTTTCCAATTCTGAAATACAATGCTATAATTACAGGCTTAGATTCTCTGTGCGTTTGCAAGCCTTGAGACATGAAGGTATTAAGTTTTCTTTCTTGGAAACGGTGAAATGTTTCTTATATCTGATTATTTAGTGTGGCATAGACCACAGCCTGCACTGCATTAGAATGAATGATTTATCCATTAACACCTTTTACTGATACATTAAGGAAACAAAGTCGTATTAAATCCATGAGAGTTTGTACCTTAGGGATTCTTTTGTTTGGGATAAATAGGTTCCCTTAGCCGGCTTAATATTTCTTTTGAAGCAGGGAGCTTAATGTAAAAACTAGCCTTTGAACTTGGAGAAAGCTAAGATGCTATGTCTGCACTGCCTAAGTAAAATAATCTCTAAGTCATTTTGAATATAACTTCTGGACAAACTACTTATGAGGCTTCCATTTAGAAATGAGATCAGAAACTTATGATATTTATGGCCAAGATGTAATAAAAGATGACTTTAACACATTGGGGAGGGGGGTTGTGAGAAGAGGCAAGTATGCAATTGAGAAAGGAGGATTCAGACTTTGCACCTCAGGTCTTACTACTTTTGTCCAAATCCTGTAATGAACAGGCTTTCTCCAAAGTCCTTGAGCAGCTGCCACTTCTTCTGACCAGACAGCAGAGACACCTGCCAGGTGCCCTGCTCTACTGTCTAAAGTGAAAGCATGGAGGGGAATGAAAGTGCAAGACTGAAGGCACCTCAAAGATGGAGCCTTTCTTGAGTCTCCTATATCTCTGCTGAGTAACATCCAGAAATAGGGAATTCATTTTCTACAAAGACGGTTCACATTATGTTTGTACAACTCCATTAGAAAAACCTGCCTGGTTAACAGTTGGATTCTCCCTGTGTGTAGCTTCCTCTACTCACAGTTTCCAGTTTTACTAATTGGATTGATGCTAAACATATGTAATTCTTCCATTTGTTCCTGTCTGTGGCATTTCCTCAGCTATCAGAGCGCAGGTATCCTGCTACACCTGAGGTGTTTTTTTCCCTCAGTGGTAAGCATTGCCAGTTCTTTGGACCATTTTTCATCTAAAATGGTTTTAGAACCTTTTCCAGCTTAGTTTTTTTCCATTGGAATACATTGAGTTTGTTTACAGTTTTAAAAAATATGGTATTAGGACCTGGCTGGTGTGGCTCAGTTGATTGAGTGTCGTCCCATCCATCAAGAGGCTGCTGGTTTGATTCTGATCAAGACACATGCCTGGGTTGCAAGTTTGATCCCTAGTATGGGGAGTGCAGGAGGTAGCCAATTAATGGTTCTCTCTCTCTCTCTCTCCCTCCTCACCCCCTCCTCCTCCACCTTCTCTTCCTCTCCCTCCTCCTCCTACTCTGTCCCTCTAAAATAAATGACAATATATTTGAAAAATAATAAATAAATAAATGATAAATAAATAAATAAATAAATAAATAAATAAATATGGTATTAGTGCCAGAGCCATTCAAAATTTGGAATAATCAAGAAACAGAAGGGAGCAGGACTCTTACTTTCCCATAATATGATTCTTTGCTTCCATCATCACAGACTAAATTCATATTATGTTGGGGGTCAATCTCAATACTCTATTGACTTGTTTAGAGCTTCTGGAGCCAAAGCTCTACATATTTTATGGTCAGTTGATACACCACATTCCCCTACTCTATATTTGAACAGTTGTTTTAGGCCCAAATGTAGGCTGCCATACTTTTCCAGGTGAAATGTTATCTTGTTAAAATCAGACCATTGCTCAAATCTCTCAGAATCTTTTTATATATAGATTAGTGGCCTGATGCACGAATGAAGATTCATGTAAGAATGAGCCTTCTTTCCCCTGGCTGCTGGCACCACCTTCGCTCTGGCTGGAGCAGCCTTTCCACTCCAGCCCGGAGCCGCTGCCCAGAGGCCTGCAGCAGGGGGGGTGGTGCAGAATGCCTGCGTCATCCCCATGGTAATGAAGCAAGCATTTCGCCCAATCCCCAGTGCTTGGTGCCTGATTATGCAAATTAACCCACCAGCTTTGTTGGGTTAATTTGTATACTCACTCCTGATTGGCTAGTGGGTGTCATGAAGGTATGGTCAATTAGCATGTTACTCTTTTATTTGATAGGTTTAGTCAATCAACAGATTCTTCCTCCGCTTCTCATTTCATCACAAATGAGAATAAAGATTACCTCATAACATAGTTGTGAAGATTGTGCGATCCAACATAGGAATAAGTGTTTAGATGAGAATAATACATAAGTATTTAATAAAATAAATCATTACCATTTCTCTAAGCAAGTCCAGTTTATAAAAAACGCCTTTTAACTTTAAATTACATTTGTTTAGATCATGCAAATAAGTCCTAAAATTTTAGTATAACATATTTTTGTCAAAACTACATTGTACAGCATTTGAATTAAAAAAATTAAGCAACATTACTTAGCACTAGAGAGTTTTATAATTATAGTCTTCAATGACATAAACATGTTTTATGGTCTAGACATTTCCAAGTAAGGGGACTGACTATATATTTGAACAATTTGAGACTCATTTTGAATTGCCTCCTAAATCCCACATTCCCACCTCCTAAGGCCATCTGCTATTAGCAAACTCTAAATCTACCAAAATGATAAATTCCTTTGCATTGCCTTGATGTGAAATCATTTCTCAAAGCTGTAGGGGTGGATCCAAGTTGTTAATGACAAAGCACCATGTGTGTGAGTAAGTGGAAACTTTCCTTACTATCAATTCATCATTAGGAGAGGTGGAAGAATGATATAGTGGAAACTCTCTCAGTTGTGATATTCTCAGATCTGGGTTTATACATTAGCACAAAAATATTTTAGTTATGAGACCTTGAACAAGTTACGACTAATCCTTCAGTGCCTTCATTTTCTTATGTATGGCAATTGGGTTATAGTAACTTCTAGAGCTGTAAGTGTTTTGAGGTAACGTGGAAAGTACCAAGTATGATTAAGACTAGCCATTCACTCAGATGAACAGATGATGACAATAATCAATAAGAATTTATTTGACGCCTTCCAAGTTTCCATGAATATAACTTGAAAATAAGCTATCTCAATAATACAATCCAATTAGAAGACAATAGTAAGAGAATAATATATAAAATAGGAGCATGCTTAATCCATCATGATTAAGTGCTTTGAAATCAATGTGGAAGTAAAATTCTCTTAAAATGACAACTTTTCATTTCTTAATTGAAGACATAGGATAAAGGAAGTCAGATGAGCTTATAGAATGGCCTAATATTCTAATTTATAATTTCATTGAAATATGTAAATTTATAAGTTCACTCAACTTTTCTTAAGTGACTGCCACGTGACAGATAACCCACTCTCTAGGAAGTCAAAGTCCAGGGTGGTCATAAATAATTTCTCAAAGCATCTTCCAGTGTCTAAGCACTCTTTTTGAATCCATAGGATGATAAATTAAAAATATTTTTACCTCAAAAATCAATGGATCATGGAACACTTTTAACATTTTCTTTCTCCACACAGTACGTTAAGCATGAAATGAAACTCAGAATCAAACAGCAAAGGTTCATCCTCGAAATAGTTTTTCTTTATCCCAATAGTCAGTGAAGCCTTTGTTTGCATTGTAGATTGGAAACATAATGTTGGAGAATAAAATGCATTTTAAAAATGCAAAGAATCCAATAAAATTTAATCTCACTATTACAATATTTCTGGTGTGCAATCTAATACAAAAGGTAGATATAGACTTACTTTAACTTTGAAGTATATGCTTATTTAAAAGCTAAAGAAATCCTTCAGTAAATTAACTTTAAAATGGAAAAATACATTTTTATTTTAAATTCTCAGTATTATTTGGTTCTTTATTATATCATCATTTATAAGCAATGAATTTTATATTTGGCAGAGTTAATTGTTTTGGCATCCCTAAAACTTTCTAGGCATAATTATTATGATTATTAGAGAATTTTAATAAAAGAACATTAAAGACATGTGTTTATTGAGAAAATATTAAAAACTAAGATACTTTATTTTTTTTAAATCTAAATAGATGTGGATACACCTCTTTCTTCAAATAAACCAGGTTAGTGTATGGTCCACTATTTCATAATAAGAACAAGATTTTGTAATCTACTGTGTAATTATGCCACATTGACCAAATATTAAGGTGCAAAAAGACTAGTCACCAAGCACCAATTTAGGAAATTCAAAATCATAGTGAATTGTTTAGGAGACTGTCAGAGCAAAATGTTGGATATAAAGCAATCAATCAATCAAGAACTAACCATAAAAATAAACCATATGTCTAGAGCATAGCTACTTATGTTACTATTGACAGTTTATTTTATTTTTTTTTTAAGGTCACCATTTCCTGGGGGGGGGGGGGGGGAAATAGTCAAAATATAGTAAGGCTATCAGGCCAAGAAAAAGAGGATACATTGTCAGGAAAAGGGAGAGCTCTTATATTGGAACAAATGTGCCTTAGAGCCATTATGTGTGCTGCAAATGCAGAGCCCTGCTACTGAGAACATTGTGCTTTCCAATCCTTAGATTCAAACTTTCACAGTTGGAAGCCTGAAGATGAGATGAGATGAGTATACCTGTTGTGATGAGCTGTACAAGAAACAAGCTCCTAAACACCAGTCTTTATAGTCCACAGATTCCCTCTCACAATCACACCATCTGCTCTCCTCCCAACTGGTGAATAAGAATGAAGAGGCCCACCAGTACAAGTCTCATATGGGGGCTCACAAACTTGCAAACGAACGACTATTCATGGTTAGCAAGGTAATTTCCCTAAGTCAAAAGTGTGCAGCAGGCAACGCAGCTGGAAACCCAAAGAAATGAATAAGGGCAGTTTAGTTTCTATGTGGAAAAGAAAGCTGAGCTAACTCTCTGATTTAGGATGAGTTTAGATAAGTAACAGTTTAGACACCGAATAAGGAAGGACTCAAAGGAAGGTAATAAAAATATCACATGTACTGACAGGGCAGCAACATTTTCAAGGAATATATGAGTCATGAGAGAGGCTCCACCAAAGTGAGTTTGTTAGATTAACCTGGAAAATGATAAATATTTTATCCAACTCATAGAGAGCCATGAGACTTAGAAGTCCTGCAGTGAATGAATCTTCTTAATGTTGTCCAATAACTTATTATATTATAGATATTTTAACATAAAATGTATCATTATACTTTTTATTTTATTGTTTAAAGTATTACATATAGTAGTACATATATCTCCTTTTTTCCCTATAGATCTTCCCCCAGCCTCCCCTTCCCCATGTCACATGTCCTCATCCCACTCCCCAGTGTCTTATGTCCATTGGTTGTGCTTATACTTTCATTCTACAAAGCAAAGACTTCATTCACCTTAAAGACATGTTTATGCCTCACAGCGTCTAGGGAGGGCAGATGAGTTTACAAACAAAAATGTTAAGTGACTTGTAGAAATTCATATCATCAGATACAGATGATGGCAAATGCCTACCCCAGAAATCCAGACTATTGTCCAGGGCTCTCTGAGCTACATCAGCACAGACACAAAGACTCTTGAAAGCAATTATAAAAGGCTTGTGAACCTTGCTGAAAGATATTTGATAGAATAAGTAGTTTTAAAAAGAATACTAAGTTAGGAGTCCAGAGATGTGGGTTCCATTACTGACTCCATCACTGGCTGGCTGTGTGGGACCTGGGTGACAAGACTCAACCTCTCTAGGCTTCTGCTTCATTGAACTAGTGCAGTGGTTGGCAAACATATTAGTCAACAGAGCCAAATATCAACAGTACAATGATTGAAATTTCTTTTGAGAGCCACATTTTTTAAACTTAAACTTCTTCTAACGCCACTTCTTCAAAATAGACTCGCCCCGGCTGTGTTATTTTGTGGAAGAGCCACGCTCAAGGGGCCAAAGAGTCACATGTGGCTCGCGAGCTGCAGTTTGCCAACCATGAGACTACTTTGTTCTCTCCCTTCTCACCACACAGGTAGTACTGACCAAGTGCATCCTTCTTCCTGCACCTAACTCAGCCACAGAGATTTGTTTGGAGATGGACACATGACCCAAACTGGGCCAGAGTTCACCCAGGAAAGACAGGTTCTTTCTGCTATTTTGTTAAACTGGTAAGATACAACTTTAGGTTTGGGGAATTCTTTTTTTCTCTTCATTATACAGCTGAAGTGCATGTATCCTTGAACTTGCAAATCACACAAGTATTTAAATTCAATTTTCTTTTAAAAATTATGTTCATTGTATGTAACCCAAAGAGTCTTAATACATCCCATTCTAGGTTGAACATGTCATGAATTTGGAAGATATTTATGTTACTTAAAACAAAGATGTATATGATTTTCATACAAAGCTCATCAAAGGAATGTAGGAGAGTGAATATCATACTTGATCCTTTCATTGATTACTCAGCCATTGACAATTCATGGTGGGGGAAATGAATAAAATACTTGTCCCAGAGCTGAATTTGTGGGAAAATATAGGTAGTTTCAGGAAATTCATTTGGAGCATTTCCTTCAGGCCTTCCACAAGATGATCATCTTAAGCTGAATACATAATGTACATCAAGCCTGTGTATGCTTAAGTTGTTTGATTAATTCAGGTCCCCATGTTAATTATAATATAGAGTACTTCACCTGTAAGGGGGAAAGTCACAAGTTAGTGTCTCATATAGCTGGATCTCCAGGACATATGGAAATAAAGGAAACAGAAGTCAAAGAGGGACTAATAGAAGATCCTTTTCAATTCCATGGTACTTTGCACTCAACTCCCAAGGTCTGAATTAGTTCTTAGTGCAGAGTCATGCCTATAATGGATACTAAATAATAAATATTGATTGGTGATATAGGTAAGAAGAACTGGCAAGGACTTTTTGACCTTTGAGTATAATGAAATTGAGCTAGCTAGCAGGATGCTTGCAATTAGCCCAAGACTCCACAGAGGAGAGAGCAATGGAGAAGGAATTAACATTCTTCTGCATTCTTCTCACATGGCTTAGGTGTTCTACTTGGTAGTAAGTGATCCTTTTATTAAGTCCTCTCAGTGAGAAATTTCCTAGTCACTACTTTGAAAATTCAAAATCTTTCTATACATTTCTAGAGACTTAATTTGCTAGGTTCTTTTTGTTTTCATTGATCATCTTCATATTTAGGGTCCCCTCTCATTTTTCTTAACTTAGTGTTTAAAGATTTTCAAGACTGTACAATATATAATCTTTGACATTTCTGCCTCTTGTGGTTTTAGCTAATTTTTCTTTCTATACTTAGATGAAGATTGAAATATGTATCTCAAGATACAGATGTATTATAAGACTTTAGGTGTCCCATATAAATCTTACTAAACATTTTGGAACTGTTTATTGCAATGTTTTTCTATGTATTGTTTTATTGTAAATAAATAAATGGTTTAAAACAAAGAAGTGGTGAATATGTGATGCTTACTTTTAGTCTGAGGTTGAATGGATATATATCATCATCATTGGTATGGGGAATAGAGCATGTTAGTGTACGCACATGCACCTGCCTTAATCAATACTACTTAGAATATGAACTACATGACCCCACTCAATTTATAGGAAACTAAATAAAGCAAAAGAGACACTTTGGATCCCAGAGGAATTCATTTCCCAAAGCAATCAGATATCTGGAGTCTTAGTCTGATAAAAATCAATGATTCTTTCAGGGTAGTATGTCTTTAGATGTGGGCAAGGGAAGGAGTAATTAATGAGACAGGAATTGGTGAGCATTAAGGGCAAATGGGGAAAAAAATGAAGAGAAAAACTAACATTTCCGCCTGTAACAAGCCATACCAACATAAAACTATAGCATAATTATGTATGTTTACTTATATCACTATGAATGCCATAAAAAGTAACAGGAAAAAAATTATTACTTGACTTGTGTGGGTGGATCATATGCCTTCACTATGTGTGATTATCTATGCCTGTATTTTATGGTGCAAATGTATAGGAATCATCTCAATTTTTCAGTAATCCTATATAATACAAGCCTAATATGCTAAGTATCTGGTCATCCATTCAACCAATCAAAGCGTAATATGCTGATGATATGCTAAGGTTGCTCGACCACTGGTTATGATGTGCACTGACCACCAGGGGTAGATGCTTTGACCGGTAGGTTAGCTTGCTGCTGAGGTCCAGTTGGTCAGGACTGAGCGAGACTGGCTGGACACACCTTGGAACCTTCCCACAGTCCCTCCCTGGTTGAACAACCTCCCTCATCCTCCCTGGCCGTGGTCCTGCACCAGTGGGGTCCCTCGACCTGGCCTGTGCCCTCTTGCAATCCAGGACCCCTTGGGGGATGTCAGAGAGCTGGTTTCAGCCCAATCCCGCAGGCCAGGCCGAGGGACCCCACTGGTGCACAAATTCATGCACTGGGCCTCTACTATATTATAATTACATGGGTGCTTAACAAGCACTATTTGTTTGAGTTATGAGTTTAGAAAATATTGCTATCTAATGGAAACAAATTTAAAATGGGGGTAGGGCAGAGTTTTGTTGCAACATTATCTCAGATGGTTTGACTTTTATGTATTGATCACTCTGCCTACATTTACACACTCAACAATATTTCAGCAAGCACCCAGCTACATATATTTAGAAAAGGATACTATGTACCTATCATCCCTTCAAAACATACATAAATAATCAAGTAAATAAAAATTTGCTTTCTTTATTCTCACTTCGTATATATTATTATTTGGGTTAAAAGCACGCCACTGTTTGCAAGCTTGCTAAGGATTATTTTGAAATGCATCTAGCTATCCTTGCAATAGTCCCTGTAGAGGCTCCCTCTGAAATATTTTGAATTTCTCAAATATAAATAATACATTCAAGACTATTTTGTTATCACTGTAAATGATTTATGACTTACTGATAATATCACCTACTTTATTTTCCCTCTAACCTATACTTTCCATGAATTTCAAAATCTCAGTTGATGCTATAAATATAATCCTGGACTTTCAAACATGTGAAGTGTCTAAAAAATACGAATGTCTCTGGAAAGGGGGACAGAGTGAAATTGGCCATGGAAGAAATTAACCATTGAGCATGTAAATTCAGACACTAGGAAACGGTTTCCACTGGTGGAGGTGACTGTATCATATCCCATTGGAGCTATTGTGCACATATCTAAGAGGGATTTGGCAGGTAGATAACAGATTTATTGTTGGAGAGAGGGTGTAAGCTGACAAGGTCCTTGCATACCCACACAATTTCCCAGACTTGTTTGGATGGCTACTATCAGTAGAATGAGAGCAACCTTTCATGGGTTGCCAAGAAGTCTATAACTATTTACTGAGATTTTCAATACCAAGAATTTGTCCTTCTGCTCTGTCCCTTAGAGATTAAGAGGAACAAAGAATACATTCCTCTTGACAGACCTCCTATTCAGTGTTTTGTGTATAAAAAGCATTGCGCAGTTAATAAACTTGCTACAGTCGGTCAATGGCTACCTGTCCTCCCCACCCCGCTTTCCTGTCTTTCTTTTCTCAATTCCCACCTCCCTACCTCAGCCCGGTTCAACTGTCAGGCTGGTCCTGGCAATTTATTGATTCCTATTTGGGGGATTGCTGTAGACTTGCTGCTTCAACAGGCTTTCAAATTGGGTTTGAGTCTTAGAGAACAAAAGGAACCCTGAAATCCTTCCCTGGCATCGCACCCCATCCCCCCTCAGAATGACAAGTATAATAAGCCAGGGCTAAGGAAGGCTCGTGGGAACAGCTGCTGTGCGCTGTTGCAGAAGCTCAAAGGGGAACATGCTTGAGGGGAGAAAAATTGGCTGTTACTTAGTTTTGAAACGCACACGAAGTTTAATAAACAACGGCATACATTAGTACGAATGTGTGTACACCTATGGCAACCACTTGCTGATTACTTGCTCCGGAGCGCACTGGGTTCTGCTTTCGTCGCTTCGTCCAGTGAGAACACAGAAATCTGGAATATTGAAGGCACTGCCTCAGATGATGTGTCATCTGTCAGCTGAGAAACTGCTGTTTACCTGGGCCTGGCCAGGTGTCCGGAATATTGCTTAGATTATTGTAAACAGTGTACATATCCTGAGTAAGGGAGCCTTTGACTTTTGGGGGGTGGGATTTTCTACTGGAAGGACCAAGATTGGAATGGTACTATGGTCAGTGTGCCTGTGCCTCCCTCCCTCAGACTTAGTGCAGAGACACTCGGTAGCAGGGCTGACCCAGGATCCAATGAGAGACCAGGTGGCTTGGAAATCAGAAACCAGGCGCAGGGACTGTCCACCCGGAGCTGGTGTGATCTTGGACTTAACACAGTCCTGTGACCTTTGTGCTTAGACTTCCCTCAAGCAGTCTTCCCTGTGCCCAGTGCTCAAATTCTTGATACATCTTTTAGAGAGTGGAGGGATTCATAACACCAGTCTTGAGAAAAATACCACTTACTAGCAATTAGCTAAGCTACTTATATGGAGGCCACCTAATTAGGCATCAGTGGCTGGCTGTACAGCCTGTGAGGGTTACAGCCCTACTAATCCACTTGCTGTGTCCCTGCTTCTGATCCATTTTCAGACAGTTTCAGGAAGTATCAGATACCTCCCCATGGGCCATGTCATATATAGCAAGCTTTTACAGGAAGCCATCTCTCTCTCTCTCTCTCTCTCTCTCTCTCTCTCTCTCTCTCTCTCTCTCTCTCTCTCGTCCGGGCTTCTCACTAATCACGGACCCAATGGTGAACTTAAGTGAGGGATAAAAATCTGCTGGTTTGCATCTATTTTTCCCAATTCCCCGTTTCTTAAAGCTGACATTGTTTTTCTTATGTGAAACCCTGAGAGTGACTTTTAAAACTCACTTTCCTTGTAGCACATCTGTGGATTTCTGGGGAAGGACTGACTCTCCATAAACTCCGAACAGGATTTAAAAGTTTCATTTAATGCATTTGCTAGGATCAGGGAAAACGACAGCCAAAAGCAGAGAGAGAGAGAAAGAGAGAGAGACAAGGAGTGGTGTGGGGCCTCAGAAAGTGGTAGCTGTGTGGCCGCAGGGAATAAGGAGTGTAAAAAGCTTCTTGTACACATTGCCTCATCTATAAAAACCAGAGCCACTTGGCATCTCTCTAAGTAACAAATGGACCTAGAATCTGCGGGGAAGAGTTGTTGGCAGGAAATGGTCCCCAGAGCTGTGATATTTTCAGACTCTGTGCATTTCCCTATAACGCATAGACCATGGATCACAAAGCCCATGTATCTGCTACCTCAGAACTAAATGTTGCAGGTTCTGGTTTGCAGACAACCACACTTTCTCGGAGAAGGAGAATTAATATGCTTTGTTGAAGTAAAAAGAAACGGAATTTTGCTTTTTGAGGTGCAGCGGAGAGGGAAGTGGTGTGCAGAAATATTTAGAGGAACAAGGATGGAGGAGATGGTAGTGTCAGAAGCAGAGATAGTAACAGTAGAGAAGAGAGTATAAGGAACTTGGGCAGGTTCTCTCTCTCTCTCAACTTTTAAGACTTTGGTTTTAATTAGAAATCTCTGTTTTCTAGAAACAAGGAACACCTGACTTGTAGGTGTGAAACCTTTCTTGTGTCTGAAACTTACTATACACATGTACTTCCCACACAGCAGAGCCCCACGCAAGATTCCTAGCTGATTGGTTTTTATCCCAAAATGGGTTTCCACACAACACTGAGCTCACTGGTGGGCTAATCAACCTGTGGGGGAAAGGGACCCTCAGCAGATTTTGCAGCCACAGAAACACTCTGAGTTTCATTTAAATGTCAGGTTAGTCCCAGAGTGCCCTGGTTATTCTGCTGTGTTTCTCCTTTTGAAACACGGAGGCAGCAGGCTAACTGGGTGCCACAGAGACTATCCACAAAACAGAGTCTCCATATCCTGTCCTAACCATCTGCAAAAGCAGACTGCCCGCCAGGACTCGCCATTGACTCCATGTTGACCCTGCTCCTCTCCCCAGATTCAAAACAAACAAACAAGCAAACACAAAAAGCAAGCCAGCCCTCACCTGCTGAAGACAATAGACACACCACCAAGCCTGACACTATTTAGCATTCAAAAAATTATTCTAGGTCATAGTTCCTGGCAAGATTTACTCTGAGAATGAAGTAGACACTTAATAGCGGGCAGGATGTTAAAGGACATTCAAACCTCTTGATCCCAACCCTCTGAGTCACTGAGGCTGTTTACACCAGTTGTGCTTCTTCCCAAGTGAAAGGGGCACTGGATTGTTGTTAAGGTTTTAGTTTTGTGTCTGCTACTGTGAAGTCTTCAATTGCTATCATATAGCAGAGGACCCTAACACGGGCATAAAAAATAAACTGCTCAAAACCTCTTGCCAAGTTCAAGCTTGAAGCTATTTTATCCTTTTTTTTATTGGGGGGGGGGGGAGACGAGGGGGTTGGTGAGAAGAGTCACATTCATGGTTTTCTCTATTTTTCTATAACTGTTCAGTTTCTGAGCCCTGACTGTGCCCAGGACCATCTGTAGCTCCCCTCTGGCCCCACTTTCTCAGCGGGGGCTGTGATCCGCATCTCTGACATTCAGGACCTGGCTAAGCCCCCTTGGACCATTCTGCCGGGCCTAGGCTTAATTACTGTAAATTCACAAGCAGGGGAGTGGAAGGAGGGTGGTCTCTTTTTAAATCTCATCCTCCCTCTAGAAAACGGTTAATTTGGCAAAGACAATGCATCCCCTGTTTTTGTAACAATGGCTTATCCCAGGGAGAATTAATGTCACTATGTACTTTTTAGCAGCTACTTTTCCTCACATTTCAATAATTTATTAATTTTTTTTTAAGCCTTCTTGATGATTTTGGTCGCTCAGGGGAAAGACGCCCTCCCTGAAAGCTGGCCAAGCCCTCTCCTGCTTTCATTAGCAGCGTAACCCTGTGTCCCCGCAGCCTGAGCCTGCAGGGAAGTGTAATGTTCCCACTGGGCCCTCCTGTCCTCTCGCCTGGCAGAAGAGCTGAGCCTAAATGAAATATGAAATATTAACTGTCCGAGGAGACAAAGGATGCTGCCTCCGGTGCCTGAGGTTTGGCCACGTCTCACTGGCCTCAGGCCTCTCTGTCTCATCGCCACCTCATCCCTCGGTTGGAACCACAAGTAGAAGAATCACAGCTCTCCAAAGCGAATTCTCTGGACCGGCATCCAGACTCCTTGCCTGTTTCCTTCTGCAGGGATCGCACAATGACGACCAAGAGGCCAGAAAAAAAAAACACTTAAATGTTGCATTTATTAAGGAAATGTTAAACACGGGGGGGGGGGGGGGGGGGGAGAGTCAAAACGGTGTCACGAATGTCAAGAGCACTTTTGTGGCATAAATCGTGCAGTCACGAGCTACTTACAGAGTTCTACTTCGGGTCTTTGCGTGGGGGCCAGCTGGAGCCCACTCCAAAGACCCAGTTGTGGATGAAATAAAAGAAACAACTCACCCCGTTCACATTCGCAAGCTCCCCCTCCCCCACCCTTTCCCCACGACGACAAAACCCTTAACTCCAGGACAGGCAAACAGGTCACTAGGGCAGAAAAAAACGAGTTATAAAATATTTACATTCAAGCAAACCCACACACACACACACAAACAAAAACTTAAAACGGCACGTTGCAATCAAGCAAAAGTATGTATCGCCTCTCCCGTCTGGGCTGGGAGAAAAGGCGGAGAATCCGGACACGGATTTGTGTCCCCATGAGTTTTGTTCCTGGAGCCTTGCACGGGTCCCTTCGCAGTCCATCGGGCGGGCGGTGGGTGCTGCGGGGTCTCTCCCCTGCCCGCCCTCTCCACCTGCCCCCGGAGCCTGGCCCACCTGCGGGCGGAGAAGAGCCTTTTTGCCCCGAGCTCGCGGCAGCTCCCCAAGTGTGCGCCCTCCTCTCCTCTTCTCGCCACTTGCTGCTCAGTCTACTCTATAGGGTAGGGGCGCTCTCCTCCGACAGCCAGGAGCGGGGACTTTTCTCAAGAGCGAGCGAGGAAACAGGTCGCTTCATCCCCGAAAGGCAGAGAAGTCAGAAGTCGAGAGAAAGAATGGACTCCGACAGGTTTGCTTCGCCCCAGGCTCTGGACGGTCGGTCAGGGGGCGCGGCCGGGCCGGCGAGGCGGGGAGGCGCGGGGCGGGCGGCCGGTCAGTAGGGCCCTACGACCACCGCCTCCACCTCCTTGGACGGCCTCCGCTCCTTCACCAGGAAGTTGATCATGCCCTCGGACTTGATGAGGAGGTTGCAGCCGAGGAAGAAGATGCCGAAGACCACGGTGAGCGAGAGCACGCACATGACGGCGATCTGCACCACGCGCATGATGTACAGGCTGCGCTCGTCGGGGCCGCCCTCGGCGAAGCCGTCGTCGGTCACCACGGACGCCTGGGTGCAGCAGCGCACGGCGCGCTCCAGCGCCTCGGAGCTGTTGGCCAGGAGCAGGCCGGCCACGTCCGTCTGGTTGCCCATGCCCAGCGCGGGGTTCATCGCCGGGGCGGGCGGGCGGCGGGGAGGAGCGGGTCGGTCCGAGGGGTGGGGACGGCGGAGGCGCGGGAGGAACAGGTGCCGAGCCGGAGCACTCACTTGCAGACTTGCGCGTCCCGGAGCTGCTCGCTCTCTCTCTCCTCCTGCCCAAGTGCCCCCGGCCGGCCGGTGAGAGTTTCCCAGGAGCCTTTTCTGACTCGCGCTGCAGCCTGGCTGGTCTGCGCCGTCTGCTGCTGCTGCTGCTGCTGCTCCCGGGCGGTGCTCGCTCCCGGCGCTCGCCCGGCTGGGGGCTGCGGGGACTTGGCGGGGCCGGGCCGGGAGGGAGTGGGAGGTGCGGGCGCGGCCGCGGCTGGGCGCTGCTCCGGGTAAACAGCGGCCCCTGCCGGCCGCGCGGCGGCTCTGCGTCCGCTGTGGCTGGGCGGCGGTGAGGCAAAGATGCTCACTAACCTCCTCTGGGTCCTGCTTGTCTTGCTTAGCCTCTGTTCCAGGTCCAAAGGCTAGGCAGAGGTCGTTGTACTCTTCTGGCTGGATGGATGAGTCAAGAGTTTCGGGTTGATGGACGGTTGGGATCGGCTGAAAGTTTCCCAAGAACTGGGTCACATCAGCTCTGCGTTCTTCCCTCCTGCCCCTCTTACCTCTGAGCGATGCAAAGTGGCCAGGATCCCAGGTGCCAGATGGTGATTGCCAATGCCTGTGTCTGACAGTCTCACCTGAGAGCCTGGGAGGATTTCTAGTGCAGCAGGGTTGTCCTGTGTGTAGTTTTTTAAAAAAGGCATTGATTTCAGAAGAAAGAAAAACAGGGAGAGAGGGCAGGAGGAAAAGAGGAAAGAAAAGGTGGAAGTGGGGGGGGAAAGAGAGGGAGAAAGGAAGCTATTGGAAAACAGAGTAACACGGGTTTTATACTGATTTTTAGGGCAGAGGAAAGGGGTTTATGGGAAGGAGGTGTTGTTCTTTGGAGGCGTTTGTGTGGAGGTATTTGCCAGGCACAGCAGGGTCAGGGCTCTGGGAAGGGAGGGGAAGGTGGACCGAGCGGCCAGCCACTCTTGTAATTGCAGATGGATTTCAGGATGTGTTCTAATTTTTTCTCTGTTGGCAGTTGTTTAAGGGAATTGCTCATCACATCCATCACCTAGAATACTGTCCCACTGCTGGAAACCCTCCCCATTTTCCATAACCTGATGTATTTCACCTTAATCATTTAAAACAAAACTAGAGATGCTTTAGGGGCCAACTCATAATTTTGCTGTCAGTTTCAGTGAAATGTTATACATCTGTCATATTATTTCTTAAACTCTAGATTTTTTTTTAAATCTTTTTTTTTTTCTACCTTCCTTCCTTTTTCTCTCCATTCCTCTCCCCTACCCCACTTAAACTGTTTTCTTTCAGCTGGAAACCTTGAAGTATAGCCCAAACTTCTGATAGAATATATCTACTAACTTTCTATTATATTATAACATAGTAGTGCTACGGTCACCAAAGGAGGAACGCACGAGGTCAAATGTGGTAAAGAATTATGAATTTATTAGATCATCTGGAGACCAGATGGGCTGTGCCCCAAAATGGTACCAGCGCCCATGGACAGGGAGTCAAGGGTGTTAAAGGACTCTTGGTGAGCTTTTTCTGAGGGGAATTCTCTGGGCCCGTCTGATCTGGATCCTGGGCAAGTCTAGAGGGGAAAGTTACTCATCTTGGCAAATAGAATGTGGTCTAAGGGAAAGGGAATGTCGGTTGTGATGTGTCGAAAGGTCAGTTTCCCAGGGGAGGGGGGATATCGATTGGATTGTTTGATTAGACCTAACAAGTAGCTGTTACATTTTCAACTCTATTCTCAATTCCATTCTATATGCTTGTTAAACCCTCTAATTTTTGTTTCCACAAACATAGCTTATTCCATTCAGAGGTTTCCTTACGTTTCCTAAAATATTTTGTGGCCATGATAAAACTCTTTAGTTAAGATTTTTCAATTTTTGAGTGTATATTGGCTTCAATAAGTTTAGTTCCTTCTAGATAGCATTTTTTCCCCCCTTTTGGGATCTCCTTTTGGTATTTCCCCTTTTAGTATCTCAGACCTATGCTGCTGGGCCTTGTCTGCAATTCACCTGGTTTATTGCTCTAGTTTCCCATGTGTATATTAGCATTAAAGAAGGCTCCACTCCCAATAATTACTTTTTTCCTAACTAAAAAAGTTGCTTAAAATTCACTATACAATCAGTCTATCTTAGTTAATATGGGTGACACTTAAGAACAATAAAACAGTCCTAGCTGGTTTGGCTCAGTGGACAGAGCATCGGCCTGTGGACTGAAGGGTCATGGGTTTGGTTCTGGTCAAGAGCATGTACCTTGGTGCAGACTCCATCCCCAGCCCTGGCTGGGGGGCTTTTGCAGGAGGCCACCAATCCATTCTCTCTCTCACATTGATGTTTCTCTCTCTCGGTCTCTCCTTCTCCCTTCCACTCTCTCTAAGTTAGGGGTGTTGAACTCAATCAGAGAAGGGGCCAAAATCTAAAATCCAGCCTAAATTGCGGGCCGAATGGTTTACTGAACAGTCATAAACTGACAATGTCATAAACTGACAGCGGAGTGCAGTGATGACAGCGCGGTGCGGGCCACATTGCAAGGCCTGGCGGGCTGGATTTGGCCCGCGGGCCTTGTGTTTGACACATTGCTCTAAGTCAATGGAAAAAATATCCTTTGGTGAGGATCGACACATAACAAAACAAAACAATAAAACCTATGTATAAAAATTACAGACGACTTTCAGACAATATGAGGCAATATTAAAATGAGCGGCAGAGGCAAGTAGTAGGAATTTAAAAAAGCAAATGGTGGAGAATAGCTATCCACTCCCAGGAATCATAATTTGCACAGGACTTTGTGTTTAGTAGAGGTTGGGTTTTGATAAAAAGAGAGAGAATAGCCCCTCCTTTATGTGACAAAAACAAAGAGTGTTATAGTACATCTGTAAGGTCCAGCATAATACATTTGAGGTGTAAAGAATTCCCCAAAATTTTAATTTCCTCATTATCAGATTTGAGTGTATTTGTTGATATTGACAGTATTACTGTTTTGGCAAGCAGTCAGTGTTAAAATGATTAAATCTTGGAGTCCAGTGAACATTTTATAATATCAAACCTCTAGATTTGGGGAACATAATCTTAAAGGAAGTAAAGTAACACTGCAACTATGTTTATTTCTTTCAGCTCTAACCAACCAGTCAGGAAATTGTGAATGTGCTATTCCTTTTAACTAATTCCGATCTTTGGGAATGTGGTTTTGTTTCCTTTATCTTATCCCAACACCCCCCCACCCCTCCTTCCCCCATTTTGTTGAATAAGGTTGCTTGGAACATTTAGATGGAATTCAACCTAATAGTACAAAATTACATTACCTCTCACTCATTCCAACACCTAAGGGAATCTGGGCTGCTACAGCTTCTCTAAAGAAACTTTTATTTATTTTTCCTTTTTGAGTGAACATTTTCCTCTCACCTTTACAACTGTTATATTCACTTCTTAAGGAAAGTGCTAGAGATGTGGAAAAGAATCCTTTAAGAAATGTCAATTTCTAGAATAATAGCCGGTGATGTGGAAGGGGTGACATAATGATAATTTACTTTAAACGAAAGGCTTTTGACACACAGGACTCATTGTTTTATTTAACTAGTGACCTCTCCTATTTCATTGGAAAGAAGGCTTGACTTTCAGCATTTCACAATAAACATGTTACATAAGAAAGAAACACTTATCTGTTCTTTCCAGAAAATGTCTATGACATACAGTGGTGCCTCACACAACGAACTTAATTCGTTCCAGGAGCAAGTTTGTTATGCGAAAAGTTCGTTATGTGAAACGCGTTTTCCCATAACAATACATGTTAAAAAAAATAATTCGTTCTGTAGCATAAAATGTGCTAAGATGACATAAAAAAAAGATAAATTTTTTGTTATTATTTTTATTTAGATATATCTAAAAACATAATTTAAAAAAAAAAAAAACACACATTTTTTTAATTTTAAGACAGACTAAGTAGAGTCTACCGTGCGTGATTTAATTCGTAATGAAGAACGATTGCCGCGATACGTGCTTAACTTAAGCGCAGTGACTAACGACTGCCTGCAGTGCCTGTGCAGAAGGATGCAATACATCGGCAGCGATCGTGGAAGCTCGGGCGAAGTAGTCGTGGAAGCTCGGGCGACTTCGTTGTGTGAAACGAAGTTCATTGTATGAATCATGAAATGAAGTTCGTTGTGTGCAGCGTTCGCTGTGCGAGGCGTTCTTTATGCGAGGCACTACTGTATAATAAATACATTGTGCCAAGATAGTCCAGGCTGGGATTGGTGGGCATTATAAACAGAACTCGCTGGGTCTGTAGTTTAAATAGTCTAGATATACCCAGATGCTTCCAATGTTAAAACCTTTTTTCTTGGTTCTTTCTTTGCATGTATTTTGAAAATATTCAATAGACATTTAAAAAAAGAGAATATCAGACATAGAAAGGATATTTATTACTTTTAGGAAATTTTTTTTTTTAAAAAAATAAGCCACATTAAATTACACAATGTACAAATGTAAGTATGAGTAAGAATAAGCACTCCTATTCATTCATAAAAGTATACTCGGGTCCTGCCAGTGTGCAGTCATAGTTTGATTCCCGGTCAGCTGATCAGTGATTCTCTCTCATCATTGGTGTTTCTCTCTCTCCCTCTCCCTTCCTTTCTGAAATCAATAACAACATATATATATATATATATATATATATATATATATATATATATATATTTTTTTTTAAGTAGTCTCAGCATCTGGAACACACACACACACACACACAGCCAGAAAAAAGGCAAAATAGTTTATTGAACTACCAAAAGAGATACCATGCACTTCAAATATGTAAATTCTTACATTTTTACCCTTAGATAGACCCCTCAAATCTCTCTCAAACCAGTGTACTTTTACTTTTTACATAATTTTAACTTTCTTCTTTATCTGTTTCTCATGGTGACAGGATATCAGTAGCATCATGTGGGTTGGAGAGAAGAAAATGACAGGAGGTGGGTGCTTTATTACCACAAGGAGAACCTCCAAAAGGGAAAGCAAATTAAATGACATACACAGATTTTCTAAAAGTGTGCTATATTAGTTTGGAGATAGTTAATAAAAAGACAAATAGTTTTAGATGATTAAGAGTCTAACAACACTTGTAAGTCATGGACTTTGAATCCTACTGTCTTCATTTAATAGCTACACATGATCTTGGAAAAGTTCCATCACCCTCATGTATCTCATTTACCTATCTGTGAAATGGGAATGATGTTCCACAGGATATTGAAAGGACTGATTTGCTCTCTGAAAATAACTTAAAGTAGTGTCTAGTAGCACATAGCAAGATCTCAAACAAAAGTATCTTTCTGCAGCTCCTGAGGAGGCATCAATATGTACAAATTACTAAAATAAATAAAGGTTATATTTTGTTTAATGTTTCCATATGAAGCCATTGACTTTGTTAGGTAAAGAATTCTAAGTGTTTGTGTTCAAATCAGAATCCAGGTAGGAATGTAAAAAGGTGCACCCTCTGTGGAAAATAGTACGACTGTTGCTCAAAAAATTAAATATAGAATTACTACATGATCCAACAGTTCTATTTCAATGTACATACCCTCAAAATTGGAAAGCAGGCACTTGAACAGGTTTATAGCAGTATTGTTAACAGTATTGTTAACAAAAGGTGGAAACAACCCAAATGCCCATCAGTGGATAAAGGAATAAACAAATTGTGGTGTACACATGCACACAGCATTAAAAGCAGTGGAATTCTGATACATAGTCAACAAGGATTGGTGCACGGGTAGGGTCCTTAGTGGCTGCTGGCTTCCTCCATATCATGCCACCTCCTGTTGGTCAGCACACATCATAGTGAGCAATCGAACTCCCAGTAGGTTGAACTCCGGAGGGGATATTTTTGCATATCAGGCTTTTATATAGATAGATAGATAGATAGATAGATAGATAGATAGATAGATACCTAGAATAAGCAAATTAAAAAGACAAGAGTAGAATAGTTGTTTTCAGAGACTAGGAGGAGAAGATTAATGGGGAAGATGAAAAAGTGTGATGGTTACACAACAATGTAAATATACTTATTGCCACTGACTTAGATACTTCAAAATGTTAAAATGGTAAATTTTATGTTATAGACAAGTTATCACAATAAAAAAATCCTAAATATTTAAATTAGACTGAACATAAATATTAGATATAAATTTCTGACATTCAGAGAACTTAGAAAATAACACCTAAAAGTCATTTATCTCCCCAGAGTTCAAATATAGTCACCTTTAGTAATTAAGAATATTTTCATCCCTTCTTTTTCTATATTTATTTTAGCTTAATCTTGACCATGCAGTAATACAATTTATATCTTACTCTTCCTCTTTAACCTTGTATTTTCCCATGACATAAAAAAATGTACTATATGTAAACTTTTAATGAGTATATAGCACTTTATTATGTGAACATGCCAGCTAAGCAATTGCCCTATAGCTGACCAGTTATGCTGCTCTCAAATATTGCTACTGAATCAGTTACACACAAAGACCATTTTTGCTCATAAATGTTTTCTATATGTAGATTACATAGATAGGATACATTTACAAAATTGTAATTTTAGGGAGAACAATATTATTTTTTTTTAAAGCAACACAGCTGAATTGTAATAAAGGCTTGTACCAATTTTTGCCGCCATTTGGAAAGCATACAAATATCCATTTTATCACACTCTCTGGAGTGTTTTCAACGTGGGCTCCATTTTAGAATCACCTAATGAGCTTTTACATTTCTTTTTATAATCAAATCAAACTCATAAGGATTAAATCAGAACCCTAGTGTGTATTTAAAAAATAAATTCCCAAGTAATGCAGTAGAGAAGCCATGGTTGAAAACCACTGCTTAATCTTTTCAAGCTTGCTCTAAGTCTAATGTAACCTGGATGGGGATAGGAAATGAATGATTCCCAGGTCTGACTGCAAGCCAATGAAGCAATTTCCCTAACTTGCTCCCTGGGTTCATCCACTGGAATTCTACTTTGGTAGAGGGTTTGAGATGGGTCCTATAAATTTGCATTTTTAGCAAGTATCCCAGGAATTGCTGTTCTTGAGCATCAAATATTATGATTTTTAAAAATTATCATTGCAAGTCTAATAGGAAAAAACGGTACATTTCCACATAAGTGTTACAGAACCGTATTATTTATGTTTAGATTCAGGTCCTTTGCCTATTACTCATGTGATATTTTATCATTCATATTGATTATATTGACTTATAATAACTCTTTATCAAATATATTAACTGTATGTATGATATATTTGTAAATATTTTTCTGCTTCATTTGTCTGTTAAATTGGGCTATATTCTTTTTAGCTATATAGGATTCTGATTACATATGTCTACTGTTGTAGATACCTCATATAAATGAAGCCATTCAGAATTTGTCCTTCTGTGACAAGCTTATTTCGAGTAATATGAATTTGCATTTTTTAGCAAGGATCCCAGGAAATGCTGTTCCTATACCAAACCCACAAGAAAAATAGACTAAGGACCTGAATGAATCAATATTTTTTACCAGCAATTTTTTAATTGCTTTTATATTTAGACTTTTTTTAGACTTTTAAGGGGAAAACACATATTTATTACACCAGTGAAAGTTCTTTTACATAAAACCCCTCTTGGGGACACAGATTCAGACAAGTCTCTAACATAACGCTTTTGACAGATGACTCACTGGTGATGCCAACTGTGACCTGTTTTAATGAACTTGCAGAATGCTCCCATAACATCTGCCCAGGCATCAAACCGGGGTGTGAAATTGTTGCTAACTCTTGTAGGAGTTTTTCATTTTATAAACACTCTAGAGTTGCTGTCATAAAATTAACAGTTTCCTTAACCAAATGCAAGGTCTACATCGAATATCCAGCATCAGCCCCAGCAGAGCGAGCATTTTGAGTTTGTCTTCTCTTTATCACCTGGGACAGGTACATGAAAGCTATCCGGAGTCTCAGATGATGTAGATTACACAGCCATCCACCAGAAGTCATTTAGAAATAACCCACCCATGGAGACCTTTCACATCCATCTTGTGAATTTCCTGGCTGATCTTGGGAAAGAATGGTAAGCAGTGGATGGTGAAGGCCATGGTTCATTCATAGTGGCAAACATAATCTTCTATCATTCTCTTGGTCAGCCACACAACCTTAGGACAGAAAAGGAAATAAAATGAATTCCATGAAATACAAAGTTAAGCCAACCCTACTCATACATAAGATCTACCTTGACTAAGTGAAATAAGCTAGTCACAGAGGGACAAATACCATAGGGTTTCATTTATATGAGGCATCTACAATAGTCGAAGTCATAGAGACATAGAACACAATGGTGATTGCCAGAGGCAGGGAGGTAGGGAAAATGAGAAACTCTTGTTCATTGGATATAAGATTACAGTTATGCTCAGTGATTAAGATCCAGATATCTTCTGTGCCAGGAGTTAACAATATGGTAATGTGCACCTAAAAATTTATGAAGGAGGCAGATATTCTGTTAAGTGTTCTTGCCACAAAACAAAAAAAACCAAAAAACAAACAAGAACCCCAATGAAACACAAGGAAACTCTGCGAGTTGTTGGATATGTCTATTACCTTGATGGTGGGGAGGATATGATGGGTCTTAGGTATGTCCAAACTCATTTAATTGTGCACATCAGAAAGTGCAGTTCTTTGTGTTTAATTAAAGCTCAATAAAGCTGTTGTTGTTGTTTTTTTTTTTTTTAATACAGTGCATTAGTTGTCTAAGAGAGAAAAAAGATTGTCTCCTAGGATTTACTGCAGAAGGAATGTAGGCTGAAGTGTGTTCCAGATATTGGCCCCTGACCCTATGTAAAAGCATTATTATCTGGGGCATTGCTACCATTGGCAAAGCCAAATGTGCTACTCATTCAAGAAGATATGGACTGAGCAGGGATTTATTTTTTATTTTTTTCATTATTTCTAAACTTAGAAAGTTTACCCTGATTTATCATTTATTTATATACTAGAGGCCTGGTGCATGAAATTCATGCATGGGGGAGTGTGTCCCTCAGCCCAGCCTGTACCCTCTCCAATCTGGGACCCCTCAAGGGATGTCCGACTGCCCATTTAGGCCCGATCTTGGTAGGCCATAACGTTGTATGGCTGACCAAGAGAATGATAGAAGATTATGTTTGCCAGTGTGAGTGAACCATGGCCTTCACCATCCACTGCTTACCATTCTTTTCCAAGATCAGCCAGGAAATTCACAAGATGAATGTGAAAGGTCTCCAGGGGTTCACAAGATGGATGTGAAAGGTCTCCAGGGGTGGGTTATTTCTAAATGTCTTCTGGTGGATGGCTGAGTAATCTACATAATCTGAGACTCCAGATAGCTTTCATGTACCTGTCCCGGGTGATAAGAAGAAGGCAAACTCAAAATGCCTGCTCTGCTGGGGCTGATGTTGGATATGGCCTAAACAGGCAGTCAGACATCCTTCTCACAATCCAGGACTGCTGGCTCCCAACTGCTCTCCTGCCTGCCTTCCTGATTGCCCCTAATTGCTTCTGCCTGCCAGCCTAATCACCCCTAACCACAACCCTGACTGCCTGATTGATGTCTCACTGCTCCCCTGCCAGCCTGATTGCCCCTAACTTTCCTCCCCTGTGGGCCTGGTCACCCTTAACTGCCCTCCTGCACAGGCCTGGTCACCCTTAACTGCCCTCCTGCACAGGCCTGGTCCCCCCCAACTGCCCTCCCTTGCAGGCCTGGTTCCTGCCAACTGGCCTCCCCTGATGGCCATCTTGTGGCAGCCATCTTGTGTCCACATAGGAACAGGATCTTTGACTACATAGGTGCAGCCATCTTGTGTGTTGGAGTGAGGTATTTGCATATTACTCTTTTATTAGATAGGATAGAGGCCTGGTGCACGGTGGGGAGCTGGCTGGTTTGCCCTGAAGGGTGTTCCGAATCAGGGTGGGGGTTCCCTTGGGGTGTGGGGTGGCTTGAGTGAGGGGCCTGTGGTGGCTTGCAGGCTGACCATGCCCCCCCCCCCCCCCCCCCCCCCCCCCCCCCCCCGTGACCCAAGTGAAGGCCCTGATATCTGGGATTTATTTATCTTCTATAATTGAAACTTTGTAGCCTTGAGCAGAGGCCAGGGCAGGCCAGGACAGGACAGGAAATTTAGCTTCCTCCATCGCTGTGGAAACCCAAGCCTCCTGCTCGCTTTGTGGCTGAGCCATCTTGGCTGGGTTAATTTGCATACTTGCTCCTGATTGGCTGGTGCATGTGGCTTGTGGGCTAACGGAGGTATGGTCACTTTGCATGTTTCTCTTTTATAGTGCATGCACTGGTGGAGTCCCTTGGCCTGGCCTGTGCACTCTCACAATCTTGGACCCCTCGGAGGATGTCAGACTGCCAGTTTCAGCCTGATCTCCACAAGCCAAGCTGCGGGACCCCACCAGTGCATGAATCCTTGCACCGGGCCTCTAGTATGCATATAAAATCTTTGGTTAATCTTTTCCCTCTCCCATCCCCCCTTGCCTCTGAAATTCATTAGTCTGTTCCATGTTTCCATGCCTGTGTGTTGAACATCTGCCCCCTGGTGGTCAGTGCACATTATAGCTTCCAGTCAAATGGTTGAATGGTTGTTTAGGCTTTTATATATAGAGAGATTATTATTTTATTTTTAAAAACATTTATATTTGCATTGCTTTATATTGAACATAATGGTCTATCTGGAACATATTTTAACATAAGTTTGTCCCCCTAATTAGTCCATTAATAGGTAAATAATAAACAAATTATTTAATTCTGATTTTGAATTTCAGAACTTAAGTAAGAAATTTCATGTGTCTATTTTTTTATAATAGAAAATATGTAATCTTTGTTTTTAAATATATTTAATTGATTTTTTACAGAGAGGAAGGGAGAGGGATAGAGAGCTAGAAACATCAAGGAGAAAGAAACATCTACCAGCTACCTTTTGCACACCCCCCACCAGGTATGTGCCCGCAACCAATGTACATGCCCTTGACTGGAATCGAACCTGGAACTGTTCAGTCCGCAGACCAACTCTATCCACTGAGTCAAACTGGTTTCGGCAAAATATGTAAACTTTTAAACAAAATCTTTAAACTTTAAGGTTCTAAAATGTAGAGACTGTATCAGCCTAATTTATCTTTTGATCTTTGCATCTATGTTGTTGAAGGTAGATCAGAGGAAAGCAGTCAGCAAGTGGGTGAAGTAATAAAGATTAAACCAAGTGCCTGCCTCTTCCTCTTTTATTTATATACAATCCCTGGATCTCCAACCTGATGCCCTCTGATGACAGTGCTCATCTCTCTGTGGGAGGAGAGTGACTGTCTTTGTGTGACACAGGTGACCGCTCTGAGTCAGAGCTTTCTCTCAATGCACAGGCACATGGAATAACTGGTGAGTAGCAGCCACAATGTTCTCATCTATTAATACCTTTATACTGTTGTTAAAATAAAGGGCCAAAAAAAGCAAGTAATAACTCACCTCCAAATTTGATTACAAATCCTGACCACTGCACATGCTGAGAAGTTTTAAGAATGATCATGGTAGACTTGTGGTGTTGTTTTTATTAAATGTAAAGCACAGACAATTTTTGCCTCCATGGAATTTTTGTCATTAATCCAATCTGATTTTCTGCCCACTATGTAAAGCCTGCATGATTTAGACTTTAAAGTGAAAAAGTCTCCAAGTGGCTTAAAGCCTTCAGTGCTACTGGTGCATCCCTTCCCATTTAAAGAAACAAGACTCCAACTTCAAAACGGGGCAGAAGCATGTGGCTTCAAGGAATCATGAAAGATGAAATTTCTCCGACATATCAGCTTCAGTTCCATTAATCTAAGGCAGGATATAGCTTCTATTTCCAAAGGGCAAGTGTATGATGTTTCTCTTGAAAATGTATATAAAACTACAAGGGAGAAATCATCTTTGTAAACCAAGGAGGAAAACAAAAAATCTTTCCCATAGCACATTGAAGTTAGACGTGTATATTTAAACTCATGAAGATTTATGTCTTCTTCAAATCTGTAGGCACAATAGATAGAAACAATGAAGGCCACTCATTTTTAGATAATAAGCGGGAGTGGCAGAATTTATTTATACACTGATAACAGAGACAAGAATAGTCCAACATTTACTGTATGCACATCTGTGATTTTGCAGTTGAGAAGTCTATCTTTAAAGACTTTTTAAAAGTCAATATGATAGCTGTCCTTGGGCAAATCACCTACCAACATAGATCAATCATTTCTCCTTTCCATCCAAATATTTTATGACACGTAATTAGTGTATTTATTCAGGAAACGTTATATGGACCATTTTATGTATATAATACTATTTAGAAGTATAGAACTGCCTATAGACTGAGTCTTTGTATCCCTCCAAATTCATATACCTAATCTAATCCCCCAAGTGATAGAGGTAGGGCCTTTGAGAGGTGATTAGATCATGAGGGGTCCACTCTCATGAGTGGAAATAGTGTCCTTATAAAAAAGAGACCCTAGAGATATTCCTTGTCCCTTCCACCGTGGGAAATTATATCAGCTATGGACCAGGGAGAATGCCCTCACCGGATTCTGAATCTGTCAATTACTTGTTTTTGGACTTCTCAGACCCCAGAAATGTGAGAAAATAAATGTTTGTTGTTTAAGCCACCCAGCCTATGGTCATTTATTATAGCAGCCTGAAAGAATGAGGGCAAGAACTAAGAGAAGCAATCTCTGCTCTTCAGTAATTGGGAAGGCAGATTTACAGGCAAATATTATAAACTATGATCAATTCTTTGGGAGATATATAAATAGCATCAAATCCAGACTGGGTCATTGGGAGGGTGATGATAGTGAGCTGAGTATTGAAGGATGACTTAGGAGTTAGCCAGGTGAGTGGTGCTGAAGACACTAAAGTGTGAGAGAAGGTGTGTTTTACTTTTTTGCATCTGCAAGTAGCTCTGTATTTTTGGAGTATTGGCTACTACAAAATGGGGAGTGATTTAAGGCTAGGGCCTTTCCACATCTGTAAGGGTTCAAGAATCTGGAAATAGGGCTGTGCATAAATGAATAATACTAGCCAGGAAATATAAATTTGGAAGGCATGGGGGAAAGCCAGGCGGAAACTCAGTTCTAGCGACTAAGCTCTCCGAATGTCCGAGCCCCTAACTTTTTATTAACACATTAGAGGCCCAGTGCTTGAAATTTCCCTCAGCTTAGCCTGCACCCTCTCCAACCCTGGACCCCTTGGGGATGTCCAACTGCCAGTTTAGGCCCGATCCCAGCAGTTGGACATCCCTCTCACAATCCGGGACCACTGGCTCCTAACTGCTTACCTGCCTTACTGCCTGATCACTCCTAACTGCCCCCCCAACCCCCGATGGCCTGGTCACTTCCAACTACCCCCCTGCTGGCCTGGTCACCCCTAACTGCACATACCCCCCCCCCCCCCCCCCGTGCCAGCCTGGTTGTCCCTAACTCCCCCCTCTCCCCTTGCAGGCTTAGTCGCCCCTAACCTCCCCCTCCCCCCCCCCCCCCCCCCCCCCCCCCCCCCCCCCCGCCAGCCTAGTCACACTACACAGCCTGCTATTCAGCTGTTTGGTCACCTCTCACTGGCCCCCCTGCCAGCCTGGTCACCCATCCAGCCTGTTCAGTTGTCTGTTCAGTTGTTTTGGTTGCAATGTTCACTTAGGTTTTTATGTATATAGATTTTGCCCTAAAGCAAAACTGAAATACATATCAAAGGTAAGGCTTGGTAAACAGTAAAAGATTATCACGTTGGGGGAACTGCCCTCAGCTGTCTGGCAGCAGGCAATCATATGTAAATCTTCAGCCCTGCTGAAGCCCCAAGATTCACCAACCTTTTGGTTCACTTCTTGTCTTTATGACCTGCTGGAATCAGCCTCTAGCAATTAAAGAGTTGGGAGAGGCCAGACCATAAAGGATTTTTACATTATCTTACAGAAATCCACCTGAAATCCATAGGAAGACACTGAAGCGTTTTAAGCAGCAGAATGGAAAAGTGAAATTTGCAAATAATTCAGGCAGTGCTAAGAATTATTAAGGTAAATGAAACCTCCATGAAGAGTACATATAAAGTTTTGTACCTTAGCAGTTAAATAAATAACAGGTGATTGGGAGCCCAGTGACAAAAGGGGCTCCCCATTTCTAGAACTTCATTTTGTAGTTCACTGAAGACACTATTCAGAACATACATGTCCAGTTTTGGTTTCAGTTCTTCAGTCCTGCTGGGCACCTTTGTGAAAGAAAACATAATCCCCAAGGTGAACTTGACTAAAATGGCCACAGAAGGCATTTCCACACAGTGAGTTTCAGTTCTTTCTCTGCGATGACGGCCTTTCTTGAAGTATGTCTGCCATCGGCATGTCGCATTCACTCCCAGTGAGCAGTGACTCTGAGTCCTTCTTGCTAGGGTGTTCTTTTAGGCACTGCTTGTCTCTCTCTATAACCCAGCGCCATAATACTATGCTTCAACTAGAGCTTTTGTGATGCCTTGCAAATACTTTTTTTATTCAGACTGCCTGGTGACCCGCTTTCACTCTGATAGTCACCAACTAACTCCATGTGCTACTCAGCTAATGGTGTTTTTGGTGGTTCATGAATCCACCCCGTCGTCTGTAATCTTCAAAGCCTTCACCGGAGCACCTGCCTTGTATTTAATTTCCAGGAAGCTCTTGTAGTAGCATTGTTGAAACTCACCAAATTCTGGATGATGCATCTGTGATACATCTAAAGCAATTTTCAACGTTAGAAGACTTGGACACATGAGAATTCCCAGAAAAAAAAAAATGAAGCACCATCCCACTTTTAAATGATTAATTTCTTAACGTTTCATATCTCTTCATGTCCCCTATTGTCCGACAATTCTTTGGATAGCAGTTAGACATTTAGGGAAAAGTTGTTGGGGCTTGCTTGCTTTTTCTCAATCCTAACTTCTATTTCACTGTTGCAGGGTAGACTGTCATTAGTAATTACTTCATACAAATGAAAATACTAACCTTCAAACTTTTTTGAGATATGATTGGCAAACAAAAAATGGCATATATTTAAGGCATACAGTGTGATGTTTGAGTACATGTATATGTTGTACAATGATTACCACAATCAAGCTAATTAACAGATGTGCATAATTTCCATTTGGAGGGGTGGGGAGAAAGATCTACTCTCTAGGTAAATTTTAAATATTCATTGCCTTGCTATTATCATAGCCACCATGCTGCACATTAGGTCTCCAGAATTTATTAACCTTATAACTTAAAGTTTGTATAACATTTCCCCATCCTCCTGAGCCCCTCATAATCATAGTACTCTCTATTACTATGTGTTTGACTTTTTAGATTGCACATATAAGTGAGACCATGCAGTATTTTCTGTTTCTCTGTCTGGCTAAATTTTCACTTAACATAATGTCCTCCAAGTTAATAAATTTTGTTGCAAATAGCAAGATTTCCTTTTTTTTTTTTTTTTTTTTTTTAGGTTGAATAATATTTTAATATATTTGTATATAATTCACATTTTCTTTATCTATTCATCCATTGATGGGCATCTATTACTTTTATTTCTTGACTGCTGTGAATAAACACTTCAATGAGCATGTTCTGTGAAATATAAGTAGATGCTCAGCAGAGAATCCCATGGTGAAATGTTTGAGAAATTTTGGCTATTAAAAAGCCAGCATGCATGTTTTTAATTACAGAATTTCTAAGAGTTTCTAATCTGTGAATGTGGATTGTAGGTCTCTAACAGGGGAACACAGAACCTGTTATGTCCTGTTTAACAAAGGATACCATCTTAAGAGGATACTGTTCTCTCACTGAACAGAATTCTACTGAAAAGCAATAGAAGAAATGGCAATGGATGCTTAGAAGGTGAAGATTTAATATTCATGGTTTTTGCTATTTTATAGATTGAAGAAAAATTCATGACCTTATTTTTACTCAATTATTAGAAATTGATAGATCTGGGGGAAAAAAACTATCTAAAATAAGTTGGGATTTTTGTTTTGTTTTGAGATAGTGATTTTATTTCCTTTGTACATTTACCCAGAAATGAGATTGCTGGATCATATGGTAGTTGTATCTTTAATTGTTTAGAAACCTCCATACTGTCTTTAATATGATTGTACAACTTACATTCCCACTAATAGTACTGTATTGAACCCTTCTAGGGTTCTCTGTTCTCTACATCCTCACCAATTCTTGTTATCTTCTGACTTTTTAATTTTTTCTCCTTATTTGTTGATTTTTAGAGAGAGAAGAAGGGAGAAAGAGAAACATCATCCCATTTATACTCCCACTGGTTGATTTCTGTATGTACCTTGACTGGGGATTGATCCCATAACCTTGGTGTATGGGGAAGATGGTCTATCCAGCTGCGCTGCCTGGCCAGGGCCTGACTTTTCTATAATAGCTGTCCTAACAGGTATGAAATGATATATCATTATGGTTTTTATTTGCATTTTCCTGATGATTACTGCTGAGAACCTTTCCATATACCTGCCAGCCATTTGTATATTTTCTTTGAAAAAATTGATTCAGGTTTCTTGACCATTTTTTAAAGATTTATTTATTTGCTATTGCACTGTATGATTTCCTTGCATATATTGGATACTAGAGGCCCTTAATTCATGCACTGGGAAGGGGGAGGGTGTTCCTCAGCCCAGCCTGCACCTTCTCTAATCTGGGATCCCTTAAGATCCCTCTCACAACCCAGGACTGCTGGCTCCCAACTGCTTGCCTGCCTGCCTTCCTGATTGCCCCTAACCACTTCTGCCTGCCAGCCTGATCATCCCCTAACCACTCCCCTGACAGCCTGATTGATGCCTAACTGCTTCCCTGCCAGCCAGTTTGCACTTAACTGCCCTCCCTTGCAGGCCTGGTCCATCCCAACTGCCCTCCACTGCTGGCCATTTTGTAGCAGCCATCTTGTGGCGGCCATCTTGTGTACACATGGGGGCAGGGTCTTTGACCACATGGGGGCAGCCATCTGTGTGTTGGAGTGATGGTCAATCTGCATATTACTCTTTTATTAGATAGGATTAAACCTTAATTAGATATATTGTTTGGAAATATTTTCACCCATTCCATAAGTTGCATCTCTCTCTCTCTCTCTCTCTCTCTCTCTCCCTCCCTCCCTCCCTCCCTCCCTCCCTACTTTTGTTGTCTTTTCTTTTGGTATGAAATGCAAAAAATTATGGTCTAATCCAATATCAAGAAGCTTACTACCTATGTTTTCTTCTATTAGTTCAACAGTTTTGAGTCCTATGTGTAAGTCTTCAATTCATTTTGGTTTTATTTCTGTGTAAAGTGAGGTCTGTTGGTTTTAGCATAGTCCTGTGCACCAAAGGGTCGCTGTTTCAATTCCCAGTCAGGGCACATGCATGGTTGTGGGTTTGATCACTGGTTGGGGTGTGTGTGGAAGACAACTAATCATGTTTCTCTTTTGTACCTATGTTTCTCTATTCCTCTCTCTCTCTCTAAAATCATTAGGTGAGGATTTTTAAAAAGTTATTAGTAAAAAGATAAGGGCCTATCACCTAGAAAACTGCTGTGCTTAAGAATTTAAGTGAGAAGATAGAAGAATTATTACAAATCAATAAGAGAAAGGGTGAATTATAGAATAAATGGTGCCAGAAAAAGTGTTTGGGTTCAATTCATTACACACCTGCTCCATGTCATATATCAAAATAAAATCCATTACGTAAATGTCATAATTTTTAGATTAAAATAGAGGTATTTCTCATAATAAAAAAAATAAAAACTGAATAAATAGCATTTAACTACTTTAACTTTTTTTTTAAAGCCTCAGTACAATTTTTTTTTTTTTTACCATAAAGCAAAGCAATTATTATAAAAGTTAATTTAAAAATTTTTTACATCTTACTGTGGAAAGTAGACTAAAGTCCTTCTAAAATATGCCTATATCCTGGTCCCTGGAGCCTGTGAATATGTTACCTTACAGGACAATGGGGAATATTGCAGATGGAACTACGTTTGCTAACCAGGTGGTCTTAAGTAAGAGATTATCCTGGATTATGTGGGTAGGATTAATGTAATCATAAGACTCCTCAAATGGGGAAAAGGGAGGCAGAAGAGATCAGAGTGATATGATATGAGAACGCTCATCACTGTTGCTGGCTTTGAAGATGGAAGAAGGGGGTCAGGAGGCAAGGAATGTGGATGGCCTTGAGAAACTAAAGAGGGCAAAGAAATCAGATTTTCCTCTGGAGCTTCTAGAAAGAAAAACAACCCTGCCAACACCTTGATTTTAGCCTACTGGGTCCCTTTTGAATTTCAAAACTTTAAAAGACTACTGTTTGCAGCCTGTTGGTGTTGTTCAGACAGATCAGTCTGCAGCAGCAGAAGGCAGAGTGAAGAGCAGGGAGCCGGAAGAACAGAATGGGGCAAGTGGATGACACCAGCACTGATCAATTGCCCAGGTTCAGATGAGATTTTTACGGTTTGACTCTCCCCAAGTCTCCCTGACAGACTCTATCGCAATACATTCCTAGCATTTTCCCATTTTCTTTAGCTAAGCACCTATTTACATTTCACAGAGCACGGCATATAGCTGACAAATGTTGCTCTAAGCTGAGGAAGAATGAGCAATAATATCTCAGACATATTAATTTCTCAAATGAAGATCAGCTATATGTCTCTGGGGACTGGTGTCTATTTCCTAAATCCTTTATGAGCCTCTTTCTCTATTTCTCACAGTTCTTTGTTTATATCTCCCTCGTGTTTAGATCAAATGCAAATGTTTCTACTGAATATTAGAATTTGGGAAGGAGGGAGTTGGTGATTAAGAGGAAAGCTATAATGTTGCTTTGTAGTTTAATGTATAGATTTGCTGGGGAGGTAAAAAATAATTTATTTTTATGGGTGCAATTGACCAAATACATGCCATGGTGCCTGCGGTTTGGGAAATGTACTTTGAGATTATTGTATACCGCATGCTGATATTGTCTGTAAGGCTGGTAAAGAAATTGATCAAATTACAGCCAATATTTCAGGTCATGCAGTGACATCTAGTGTGTAGGAGACAGCATGCTGGATTCACATAGCCTAACTTGCAAATGATAGAACTGAACTTTTATTTTTCCTATCTTTTAAATATTTTGTCCTAAAATTGTAAAATAAAGGTAGTGTCACTCTTTTCTTACATTTCAGAGTTGAAACTATTTTTCATAAATAGTTGAAATATATTAATAATGCACAGGCAGTAAAGAAAAAGCCTGGATAAAATATTTAAAGAAATTTTGCAAATAAATGTACTAAGTAGATGGAACTCCTTAAAAGTATTGTTGTGTGCCTGGTTGGTTTGGCTCGGTGGGTAGAGAATTGGCCTGAGGAGTCCCTGATTCGATTCCTGTCAGGGGCACATGCCCAGGTTGCAGGCCCCATCCTGGTGGAGGTGGGGCGTCCAGGAAGCAGCCGATTGGTGATTTTCTCTCATCACTGATGTTTGTATCTCTCTCTCCCTCTCCCTTTCTCTCTGGAATCAATAAAAATATATATCTTTTTAAAAAATTATTGTTGTGGATGATCATTTAGTTTTCACCAGGTAAACAGGAGGTATCAATTTCCAGCATTCACCATTTAACTGTGTGTGTGTGTGTGTGTGTGTGTGTGTGTGTGTGTGTGTTCTTAGTTTAGTCAAGGGACTATCTAAGTCTAATAATCACTAATTACAACTAGGGTCTTCCTCTTTACAGGGTTATAAAACATGCGAAATTTGGGCTCCTAAGAGAGGCTCAGAACTCACTGCTGAAGGGTTTTCTTTCTGGCTCAGCCAATTATTATTAAAGTTTTCCAGGAGGAAACCCAGCTTCATTTCATTAATTGCAAGGGATTAAGAGGGGTTCTGCTTGAAATTTAATGTGTTTTTTAGATGCAGGACTAAATATAGTTTGAGGGAGACTTATTTAACTATGAAATATATTTCTATCTCATTTTACCCTGCTCTGTGTTGTTTGATTTTACTAATTTTGATACCTGTTTTGGTACCAGTACCAGGACTTACCTCCCAGGAGCGGTGGCCCTTTAGGGTGTCAAAGAATTAAGAAAACAGAGAGTATTTGAGTGTAAACAGAACATGTCCCAGCCCAAGCACCACCCAGGGGATGCAAATCTCACAATGATTTATTTTAAGCCACAGTATTGCAATATCTTTTATTTAATAGTCTTGTCACCATTTCATTTCCCCAAATCAAAGGGATCCTCCTAATAATGGACTGGGGAAAGGTTTCTGAGGTATATATTGTTTCCTAAATGCTTATCTGGTCCTTTGATGTTCCATATATTTATATAGCGCTGCAGAAGCTTTGGCCGGAACCCTTAGCTTCCCAGCTGGGCTCATTTGTTGAGCCAGCTGGGCTCATTTATTAAGCAACTGATTACTCAGTGTCTACGACATGCCAAGAACCATTTCAGGCTTAGATAAAGATCTGGTTCCCGAGATCTTGTATTTTATTTGGAGAGACTGAAAACAAACACATATATAATGGGGAGCATACAAATAAAATACGGAGACAGGTTGAGGAGGTGCTATTGTATTTAGGGCATCCTGAAAAGACTTAGATGATGAAATAGCATTGTTGTGGTTAGGGGAGATCTCTGAGAAAAGATTGTTCCAGGCAGATGGAACGCCAAGTACAAAAACAAGTGTATACCTGGACTGTATCAGGAACAGCTCAGTACTTGATGTGTTAGAGTGGAAAGAGTAAAAGAGAGTGGAAGATGAGTTCAGAAGGGTAGCTGGGAGTCACATCATAAAGTTCAGGTGATTGATGCCATTGGATGGTTCTAAAGCATGGCCTGGCATGATCTAAATAACATTGCAAAAAGACCACTCTCACAACTATCTTTGGTGCAACGGTAGTGGCAAGAAGAACAGTGATGAAGTATGGTAATAATGCAGAGAAAGAGAGTAAGGGCATGCTCAGATCAGAGTGTAACACTGAAAGTGGTGAGAAAAGTAATCAGATTCTGGATGTACTCTGAAACAGAATTGGCTGATACAAGAGAAGATGAGATATAAGAAAGAGGAAGAGAGGCATAAACAATGACTCCTAGATAACAGCATTTACCTGGTGCTGTGTGGAGCAGGATGGAATTGCGAGTTTTTGAGATGGAATTGAATGCAGGAGAACATGTTAACTTGGGGAGCTATATCATACATCCAAAAGTGTCTGACAACAGGCAGCTGTATATAGAATTCCAGAACTCAGAAGAAAGGTTAGGGCTGCAGATAGAACTTCAGCAGACACCAGGTACTGATGGAATTCAAAGCCAGGACATGGGCTGATATGTAAGGAAGTGCAGATAAAGATTCCTATCTGAGAATTCCTTCTTTTTTATGGCAGCATAGTATTCCATTGTGTAGATGTTACCACTGTTTTTTGATCCAATCATCTGCTGACGGGCACCTAGGCTGTTTCCAAATTCTGGCTATTGTAGATTGTGCTGCTATGAACATAGGGGTGCATATATCCTTTCTGATTGGTGTTTCTAGTTTCTTGGGATATATTCCTAGAAGTGGGATTACTAGGTCAAATGGGAGTTTCATTTTCAGTTTTTTGAGGAAACTCCACACTGTTCTCCACTTGCAGCAACCTGGATGGAATTGGAGAACATCATGCTGAGTGAAATAAGCCAATCAATGAAAGAGAAACACCACATGACCTCACTCATTTGTGGATAATAAAGAACATTATAAACTGATGAACCAAAAGATAGATATAGAGACAGTACTATATCAACAAGTAGACTGTCAAATTACAGCAGGGAGGAGAGGAAGATCTGGGGGAGATAATAGATCAAACGAAGGACTTTTATACATGCATATAAGTACAACCAATGGACACAAAACTCTGGGGAGGGAGGGGATGTGTAGGAGGAAAGGAGGGGGGCAAAAAAAATCAATAAAATATATTAAAAAAAAAAAAAAGATTCCTATCTGAGATGGAGCCCCAGGGCACTCCGTTGCTCACAGCCTGTCTGCACATTGGCAGTACCTGGGCTCTTTAACAAAACTGCCTGTGCCCGTCACCTTGCTCCCAGAAATTCTGATTAATTAGTCGAGTTGAAGCTAGTTGGGCATCGATGTGAAGTTGAACCTTGAACAACCTGGGGATGAAGGGGCCAATCCCCCACCTCCTGCAGTTGAAAATCTGAATATAACTTTTGAATCTACAGTAGGCCCTTTGCTTTCCCAGATTCCATCAACCCTGGATCAAAAACAATAGTTTCCTCCTGTGTGTGGGAATCTGTGGTTGGGAATGTGAAAATATATGGTTTTGATGCCGGTTTGTTGAATCCTCGGATATGAAACCCTTTGATACAACAAAGGGCCAACTGGTTTTATTGGGGGGGGAGGGGGAGAAGGGGGAGTTTATGTGTAAGTGGATCAGTGCAGTTCAAACCCTTGTTGTTCAAGGGTCAGCTGTGCTTTAAAAAGGCTCACCAGGTGATTCTTATGTGCAGCGGGAATTGAGAGGCACTCGTTCAGAAGCTGGAGGGAGTAGAGGCAGTGTGGTCAGCAAGGTAAGTGGTAAACAAGAGAGCTGTGTTGATAGATTACAACTGGGAAAAAAATGTTTTAAGAAGGAGAGGGTGACTGCCGAGCGGAGAAAATTGACTACTGTATGGTATGTGGCAATGTGAGGAGCACTGTTTGGACAACAGCAGATTCACTGAGAGGTAAGGATAAAAATTCTCTCTCTCTCTCTCTCTCTCTCTCTCTCTCTCCCTCCTATCTCCTTTAAGATGAGCTATTAAAGTATGTTTGGAAGCTCAGGGAAATGATCCAGTAGAAAGAAAGAAATGGAGGATAAAATAGGACAAAGGAAATTTCTAAAAGAATGTCCTTGAGTGTAGAGAAGGGCTGGAATCTGGTGAAAAAAATGGAGTGGTTATTGACCAGAGCACAAGAAGGCCAGCCTTAGAGAGAAGGGGAGAAGGAAGAGTATGTGGGTACAGATTCAGAGAGGTAGCAGTGACGGTGACATTTCTTTTCAGATTATTTCTTTTGTTTGTTTGTTTTAATGAAAGAGAAAGCCAGGGAGGGGAGTGTGTTGGATGTCATAATTTAATTCTAGGAGAGAGGGAAAGTGAATGGACCAGGACCATATGAGATTAGTGGTCATAAAATAAAATTTATGCCAGTTAGCACTGTTGTATATTTTTCACTAGATGCTGTCAGCTGTATGTGTATAGGTTCAGAGTAAATGAAGTAAGTGAATAAATAAGAGAGTTGATTTTTACTGGAATTGGGGTCTTGCCAAATGCGTACAACAGAACAAGGTAGTAGCATGAGTTTTCTGGGCAAATACAAGAAAGTATTTATGATTATCAACCATGTAATCTCACTTTGGTAGGAGAGAAGCAAAAGCAGGAAGGAGATGGGGGCAGGGATAGGTGATAAGATAAATCAGGTCCTAATGGGGCTGAAAAGTAATTGAATCTGGGACTCAGTTATATGCTGGAGAGCTAGAGGCTGTGGTCAGAGAGACCGCTTGAACATGAAATTCTGGAGGAGGTTCATTACTGCTATATTATGTTTCTATGACCTACTGGGTGAGAGGGAATGAAACATAGTGGGGACAGGATTGTGGAGGCATCAGGGGTAACTGAACGGAGAAGCCAGGGATTGGGGAGGATTACCCACGAGGATACTGAAACCACTGAAACCTGAGCCAGGGGGAGATTTAGAGAGAGAGGGACTCAGGTGCTCAGGCTGCACGGAGGGGAAGAGGACCTCACGTCTGTGGCTGATGGCCACAAAGCAGAGGCACTTGTGGTGGAGACCAATGTTTTGAGCTTCAGAACTGGGTTGTTAGGAAAGGGAGGGTAACTGGTTTGGAAGCCACAGTGAGCGGCATGAGGAACACCTACACCGCTTTCAGGTACAGAGGGACACAGCCTATGGAAGGAGAGACAGCCACCACCTGCGAGGGCTACCGACTTTTCACAGCAGATGGGAATAACGGTGATTTTTGTAAATTCATTGACAGTCACGAGATGCGAGATGTCAAGACGATTACGGTAACTGTGTAAGCCCTGGAGCCTAATTGTTTATATTCCGTCACAGCTTCTTTATTTATCACCTTTGTGATATTAATGCCTGAGTGCTTCAACTTCTTTGTTTATAAAATTGGGAGAGGAACAATCTCTGTCTCATAGAATTACTTGGCCAAGTGAGAGAGTTAACACAGGTTAACATCTGGCATGCATTAAGAATATACAGTCAGTAGATGTTAGCCATGATGATGATTACTCACTTTTAATTTACCTTTGAGGATCAAAAAAGATTATTATTGTTATTATTATTACTCATTTTTATTTGCCTCTGGGGAGACAAAAACAGATGCCTGGCAAAGAATGGGTAACACTGCTCTCCGTCCAGCTGCATTTACTCTAATGTTGTTTGAACATTTGGTCTCCATGTGATGTATATTAGGCTTCTGTAGCATCAGCCCTCTGTAATATTAATATCTCCTAACATATGCTATTCATTAACTTGAATAATTCTAAAATTTTCTGAAAAAAGAAATCCCAAATAAGGAGGTCTTGTGTTAGAGATGCCTGAGCCCCGGACATACTACTGAATTTTAACCCACAGGATAAAATAAATATCTCTTGAGAACATACTGATAGAGATAATTGAATAAATAATTTTTGTTGTTTTAAAAAAAATTGTATTTCAGTCTCTTTGTATTTTTTTAATATATTTTATTCATTTTTTACAGAGAGGAAGGGAGAGAGATAGAGAGTTAGAAACATCAATAAGAGAGAATCATCAATCAGCTGCCTTCTGCACACCCCCTTCTGGGCATGTGCCCGCAACCAATGTACATGCCCTTGACTGGAATCGAACCTAGGACCTTTCAGTCTGCAGGCTGATGCTCTATCCACTGAGCCAAACCGGTTTTGGCAGTCTCTTTGTATTTGTTTGCATTAAATATATTTCCCGCAGACAATATATTTCTGTTCTTTTTTTTCTTTTTTTTTTTTCTTTTTTCTTTTTTTCTAATTTGAGGGTTTCTGAATTTTGTTACTTTTACAGATAGTTCTTGAAATTGCTTCTTTCCTAGCACTTAATTTTGCCATCCTATGCAGGAAGTTTTATTTTCCATAATTCCTTTTTCTTGCCTTCCTTATTCCCTTGAATAAATCAACTTCCTCTGCTTTTAGGGAAGTTACATTTTCAAATTGTATTCATGTAGTGACTATCCCTAAATTATTCACACCAAACATTTGCTTAAACTTTCTTATTTACCACTACAACGTGTCAATATCTGTCTAGTGAATTAATCTGAGCAAATTCTCACTTTCCTCCCCAGGTCACTTCCTCCTACCCTTGTTTTTTAAATACGACTTTATTGATATCTGACTGACATGTAAAAAGCTATGCATATTTAAGGCATACAACTCAATGAGTTTGGATAATTATACACTCAGGAGACCATCACCACCATCAAAGCCTTAATTACATCTATCACCTCCCCGTGTTTCCTCTCTCCCCCTTTATTTCATACCCTCTTCTTCTGTTAGTTTAGTGCCTGAGTTTTGGGTGTGTTTATTTTTCTATTGGTCATTATCCTCTAGACAACAAAACCCTTTATTAATTCATTTACTTCTTTCTATATGTTTTCTTCCTCCTGGACAATGTTTTCTTCTTGCTGGAGAGCATTCTCTAAATGTTTGGGTTTATCCTCCCCACTTCACCATCCCCCCTTCCCCCGGAGGGTTTTACTTTATAAATCACCCAAGACTTTCTATGCCATAGAATATTTTTATTTCACTTTTAACTGAAATTCTAACTCTATATGAAGATCTAAGTATAAAGTTCTTCAAAACTATGACAAGGGTGTTCCACTAGCCTTGTGTTCCAAGTGTTGCTATTGATAAATTTGGCATCGCTTTCCTTTATAATTGACCTTTATTTCTGGAAGCCTTTAGATATTTTCTTTGTTTTTGATGTGTGTGTGTGTGTGTGTGTGTGTGTGTGTGTGTGTTTTAATGGACTTTATACTTTAGAGCAATTTTATCTAATAGGTTAATAGCAAAAGTTAGTGGAAGGTTCAGAAAGTTCCCGTACACTCTGCTGCCACACATGCAAAGCCTCCCCACTGTCACCAAGTGATACTTTTTGTTACAACAGATTAACCTACTTGAACAGATTGCAATATCATAATAACCCAAATATCATAGTTTACATTAGGGTTCACTCTAAGGTAGTATACAGTGATCTATATTATGCGGGTTTGACAAATGTATAATGACATGTACCTACTATTATAATATCATACAGAGTAGTTTACTCCCCTAAAAATCCCCTACTCCCTGGAAACCACTGATCTTTCTACTGTCTGCCTAATTTTGCCTTTTCCAGATTGTCATATTCTGGAATTATACAGTATGTAGCCCTTTCAGATTGGATTCTTTCACTCAATAAGATGCACTTAAATTTCCTCCATGTCTTTTCATAGCTTGATAGCTTGTTTATTTTAGCACTGAGTAATATTCCATTGGATGTAAAACGGTTTATCCATTCACCTGCTGAAGAATATCTGGTTGCTGTCAAGTTTTGGCAATTATGAATAAAGCTGCTGTACGCATCCAAGAGAAGGTTTCTGTGTGGACATATGTTTTCAGCTCCTTTAGGTAAATACCAAGTAGTGCATCTCTGGTTGTTTTTAAAATGACTGTATTATTATGTGACTTTGGGTGGCAGAGAGTTCATCATTTATACTACTGTGTTTCCCTGAAAATAAGACATCCTCCGAAAATAAGACCTACTTACAGGTTTCTTTAGGAGTGAAATATAAGGCATCCCCCCGAAAATAAGCCCCCCCCCCCCAAGGCTAAACATGAGAGATTTGGTCCACTGATTCTGAAAGAAATGGAGTCACAAGAAATTCACCAGGAAATTCAGGAATTGGATTGTTATGATGATGTTCCAGAAGATGATGACATGATTGTCATTGAATAAATGAGTAAATTCTTGATACTGTAGGATTCAGTTTGTCTGGTTTGTGTTGACAACTACCTTACTATCGTACCGTATACAGGTAATAAATTTCCTTTATTTTCAATTAACAATAAATGTGTACCGTATTCTTCTTCATGGAAAAATAAGACATCCCCTTAATATAAGACCTAGCGCATCTTTGGGAGCAAAAATTAATATAAGACACTGCCTTATTTTCGGGGAAACAGGGTAGTTCCAATTTATGGACATCCCAGATTGGCTTGGTCCCTCCTGTCCCCAGTTACTTGCTTAAGGAAGATCCTGGACTGCACTGAGGCAGAGAGCTCTCTCAGCCTCTTGGATTGAGGCCAGTTCTGTATAGTCTTGATCATGCCAACTGTCATGGCCTCATTGATCAAGGTTGACCTGACTGGTATGAGTGACATGTAGCTGCTCTAGAGTTAGCCTGGCTGGGGGGAGGGGAGGGAACTGGGGGATGGAGGAGGGCATCATTATACCAACCAGAAGTTCAGGGAAGTTAACACCCTGGGAGGCCAACCGTGACCAATGAAAGACAGAAAATGGGAGAAACTGGCAGATAAACCTTCTTCTCTGAGACACTTGTTGTCTGGAATACAGTAAATGTAACTGGCACCCAGCTGTGATTTATCTTTGTGAAGCTGTGGTGAACTTCAAAACAGATCGCCTTACATTTGTTTCCCCTCTTTCCTTGGTTCACTTCCCTTTTCACTCATTCTTGCCATCTTTGAATTGCAATTTCCAAAAAATCTTTAGCCTGTAAGCTTTGCCTCAAGTTCTGTTTTCTATGGGATATTTATAATATTGCATTACTTCCAAGCTGCAGCCTATTATTTGTGCTTAATTCTGGGGAATTCATTTTCATTATTTCTTCAAATAATCCTGCTTATTCTTTCTTCTCACTCTGGAATATTTTTATTGAGTTTATTGGGGTTACATAGGTTAATAAAATTATATAAGTTCCAAGTGTATAATTCTATCATACGTCATCTGTTTATTGTACAGTGTGTTCACCACCTCAAACCTACTCTCCTTCACTTGAATTCTTAATGGTGACTTTTTAATTTGATGCTCATTAATTTTATCTATTTTTTCCTCCCTTTATCTTTTGCTCATTTCTTTTTGAAGAGCTTTTTGCTCTAATCTTTCAGTTTATGAAGTCATTGTTTTAGGATCCATTGTTTTTAATATATCCAGTGAGTTCCTTATTTTGATGACTATGTTTCCAAGTCCACTGTCACCAATTGGTTGTTTACATATTTCATGTTCCTTCTTTATCTTTCCCATAGCTTCCCCATCTCTCTGAAAGGAGATAGTCATTTTATATTCTTTTCTCTGTTCCATAGTTCTTCTATTTGGGTTCCATTTGTTGAAGTTCTGCCCTGTGGTGTCTGGCAAGTCTGGGAGGGGTAAAAGTCTGAGCCCTGGCTTCTGCTCCTTCAGGAGAGCTGTGGGAGGGGGTTGGGGCTGAGAACCAACTACAGACTCAACTTGCAGCTGCAAAGGCCCTGGCTATTGGCGGGCACTAATGTGACTGCTGGATCTCACTAAGGATGCATGGCAGTGGAGGTTAGGAGGGGGTTTGGGCTTAGGGTGCACTGGTGCACACCTGGAGGAGCTAGCTGCAAGTGAGTACAGTGGTCAGGCCAGTGATCCAAGGCAGGGACTGATCCAGGCTCAACTGTGTCTGCATAAGCCCTGGCTGCACAGTGTGCCCCTACACATGTGTATTGTAGTGGAGGCCAATTGTGGTGTCACGTCTGCGGCTTACAAGTGCAGAGCTGGAAGGGCCAGCTCTGAGTATGTACATGGTGGAGGGGGGAGGTGTGACTGGACTTGTTCTTGCGCTCACATACACACAGAGCTCTGGGCTGGATATTGACTCAATTTGTGGGCTCCAGTGGGCTACCAGTGGAAAGTAATTAAATTCCTGCTACTTACGCATGTCAAAGTGGTTATATCTGTAAGTTTTCCTAAGACACATATTTAGGAGTTAGTGGGTCAGCCTGTTGAGTCCAAGGGTCCTATATCCATTAGAGACCCATTTAGCTTAACTTGGCACCAAAATGTTGTTCCTTCACACATTTTTGACTCACATTCAAATAGGATTCTTCTTATCTCAAATATATATTTTCCCAAGGTTACGTATTTTTACTTGATAATCCACAGGATAGATAACATGTTTATTATAATATTGACTGTTGATGTTGTAAAAAGAGTTAATCAATCAGTCCTATACATTTAACAATTTTCTTTGAGTTCTTTGCTGATTGGCAGGATAGGAAACATATTAAATGGAGATTAGAGTTAAGTAAACAGGAGAGTGTTAGTTCTTAAATCTCCAATTGGTTATTGATGGCTTGCTGCGCCACCTGCTGGCCAGAAATGTTGCTTTATTGCAGTTTCATAAGTTTGTTGTCTCTGGCTTTTCACAGGTACCCTATCTACGTAGGTAGGGTTTATACACATAACATTTCTTCAATTGACTAACAAATCAAGCCATTATAATGCCAAATTATTCTTGATATAAAATATACAGCAATGGACTTGAATGGGAAACATTTCCTGTGACAAAAATTGTAAAACTCTTTTTCTCCTGTCTTGTATTACAAATAGAATGCCACTGTCAGAAGCTAAACTTATGAGAGTTAGAAAATAGAATGATGAGACACTGTCAGGATCTATTACATTGTATTGCTCTGGGTTTATTTTATCACATCAAGTTTAGTATTGTTTCTTAGTTGAATCTAGAATACCAAGAGTATTCTGGATCTGTCACAGATGATGGCCAGCATCCCAGCATCACATAATGTGGCCTGAATTTTTTAGAGCATGACTGCTTTTATTGGTTATTACTAACTGCAGATGTGGTCCATTTTAATCTTCCCCCCCCCATTTTCCCCCTGCAGGGCTGGCTTCAAAAGCTGCAGATCCTAAATTAAATGACTAAACATATGATATGACCTGGACACCCACATGTCTTATTAGAAAACAATATTTGCTCACTCAAAAAGATATAACAGCATATTTGAGTTATTATTTATTTTAATTATCTTGATAGGTATAATGACGTGTTTCAGGCAGTAAGACACCTAAAATATTGGATAGTTTTTGCATATTTTTCTCCAGAGATAATATGGCAGACACTAAGCAATTCAGTCTAGTTGAGATGCTCATTTATTGGCAAAATTAGCAGCTAAAGTGACCTCAGGAGAGTCTGTTGAAGTTTATAATTGTCCAAAATTTTCTGATGAATAGAGAACAGATTTTTTTTTTTTTGAAACTTAGTTTGGGCACTCAAAACTTTGTGAGTTATTAGCTTAATTGATAATTTAGAGACTTATTTAAAAATGTGGCCTAAAGAAATATGAATTCAGTCTGTCCTGGGGAATCCTTCATTTCTTTCTTTCTTTCTTTCTGGAGAGAGAAGGAGAACTAATTAGTGGTTCCAGGCCTGGGTTTCATCTTGATGGGTGAGCAATGAAAGTAAACGCTGAAAAATTGGCATAGTTGCATCCCCCATTTTCATGGTACTGTTACCTACTAATTTAATTTTTTTTATTAAATACTTATATTAAATAGATTTTCTCTTCTATTTTGATAATTTACAAAATCATCAAAGTTTGAGAACCATTTTAGTGACACATTGCTATATTAATGGGGGTTACTAGAACATAATAATTAAATTTGAATAATTTTCTGGTCATAGACGAAAGTGTATGAACAGAAGAGAGCATGAGATCTTATGTAAATCACAAATAGGTTATTTTGTTGATAAACATGAGCTCATTGAAATAATTAAATAGCGATTGCTTTAACACTATACAATCTATTAGCAGAATTTTATAATATACATTATAGCTTCAAAAACTGTTGTTGCACAACAGATATAATTATAATCTGCTTTATACTTTCAATGTGTTTATCTTCAATTAAAGAAGGACAGTGGTGTTTAGGAAATATACCTATAACCACCATAGAAAGGGGACTTATATTTGGCATGTGTTGTAGGCATTTCAGTGTACAGTGCTGCTTATGAAGAAGCTTCACATTTTTAAAAACACTCTAATTTATGCAGGAATACTATAAAAATAGATGACAAATATTCTATTTTCTTAATGGAAACGTTATAGCATAAAATTCAAGTTTCTTATCACAACATTTATATAACCCAAGGTAATATTTCAGTTATATTATAAATTATATCAATTTTAAACTAAGCAAAACAGATATTTGTCACCCATTTTTGTTTTTGACTATGATAATCCATTTTAGTTTGCTATGTATTTATTCGATTAATATACATAGAATAATAGTATAGACCTTTACATTACCAAATAAGTGATGATCTCTACTGTCAGAGTACTTACCCTTTGGTGGGAAGATACACAGATATGTAAGTCAGCAATTTTAAATAGTGTGCTAAAGGTTTTTAGTCCAAATATATCCCATATAATTATAAAATTATATAAGACACAGTTATAAAAGCATGTAAAATATTAAAAGATAAGACATTATACATAATTAAATAATTTATGACTACATATATATTTATAAAGTACTATAATCAAGACTTTGAAGAAATTTTGCACCCAGTGTTTTATGCATTTAGTTGAAAGCTAAACATATCTGTCTGGAAAATCACTGCACAAACTCCTTTATTTCCTTCCATCATTATCCTATATATCCAGTTGGCCATTCAACTAATCAAAGAGTAATATGCTAATGATATGCTAAGGCTGCTCAACCACTTGCTATGATGTGCACTGACCACTGGGAAACAGACAGTCGACCTGTCGACCAGTTGCTATGACATGCACTGACAAACAAGGGCAGATGCTCCAACCAGTAGATTAGCTTGCTGCTGGGGACAATTGGGAATGGGTAAGATGGGCAGAACACACCCTAGAGCGCTCCTGCAGTCCCTCCCCAGCTGGCCAGCCTCCTGCATCCCTCCCTGGCCTCAATTGTGCACAAGTGGGGTCCCTCAGCCTGACTTCTTGCAATCCAGGCTGAGGGATCTCCCCTTCAAGGGCACAAATTTCATGCATGGGGCCTGTAGTTGATATATAATTGACATGTAGCATTGGAAGTAAACACTGAGCTTCTTTTCACAGGATGAGTAGGATTTAGTAGGCAAAATAGGGGACAGTACAATCGAGTAAGAGAAGTCAGCGAGCTAGGATGCCCAGAGGTGCCAACTGCTTTCCTGTGCTCAAGGAACCACAGGAGGCTCTCCCTGGGTTCATGAGGGAGCTGTGAGGCGCAGGGGCCTGCACATCAGCATTGAATACTGCCATGGAAGCTCTGGGGAATAACTGAGAGCTTTGGATTGTCTAAAAAGCACTCTGGCAGAGGTAAACCTGTTTAACACAGTCCAGCCACCAAGCAAGAATCTGAACTGAGACTATAGCTGTCAAAATGGGCAGGAGGGACCAGTTTTTAGGACAAAAGCATTTGGATCTGTTTGTAGCAGAGATTCTATGGTACGTGGGTGATTGTGGGGGGAAGTTTATCCTCCATCTCAGGTGGCTGGTGAATTCTGGTGCCATTTACTAAGTTGAGGAATGCATCTGGAGGAACAGATTTGGTGAGAAAGATTATGACTTTTACTCCAGTGTTTGGGCAGGCAATCAAATATGTGTTTTTTGTTTTTTGTTTTTTTGTTTTTAATTTTCCATATTTTATACCCCATCAATAAAAATACATATCAAAGTTTTGAGCTTGTATAATGATTTACATACCAATACAATTTTGAATTTCGTGTGCAATATGCATTGTAAATAGAAATTTTAAAAAATCTGAGATTGAAAAATATCCACAGATAGTTCTGGTATTTTATTTCCACACTACATTGATTGCTGTGCAAACTGCAATTTGGAAGCCACTGCTTTAAAACAAGTGTGTGGATGAGGTCACCCAGAAATGTGTCCCGTGGAAAAAAAAGGAGAGGGGGTGAAGGTGGCAGTACCCACATTTAAGAATACAGGTAAGAACGGAGAAAAGAGACTAAAATGGCCTGGCCAGACAGGTTAAACACAATGTCACAGAAATGACAATGAACCTTGTGGTTAATAGAGAGGGTATCATTTTGGGGGCTGGAGACTCAGTGTAGAATAAGACTCTTTGCCTGAGAGAATCGAACAGTCGTATTTTCCTGCGTATAAGACGACATTTGAAACGAAAAAAGGTCAACCGAAAATCGGGGGCAAAAGACCAAAATTGCACAAAAATTACCTGCAGATCTTAACGGCAAACTAAATCTTTTCTTTGAAGTGGGGGGTAGTCTTAAACAGCGAATATAGGCCTAAACCTGTTTTAACTGTAAAATTAGGGGGTCGTCTTATACGCCGGAAAATACGGTAAGTCAATGATCATATTACAGGGTGGTAAGTGCTTTAATTAAAAAACAAACATTCTGCAATCCTAATGGAGTTTATGTTTATGTGTGTGAGGGAGGTATAACACTTCGGAAAGTTTCTCCAAGGAGGTCATGGCTGAGCCAAGGATTTTTCGTTTTGTTTTGTTCACTTTAATATATATATATATATATATATATATATATATATATATATATTATTGATTTTTTTTTTTTTACAGAGAGGAAGAGAGAGGGATAGAGAGCTAGAAACATCGATAAGAGAGAAACATCAATCAGCTGCCTACTGCATACCCCCTACTGGGGATATGCCCACAATCAAGGTACATGCCCTTGACCGGAATCAAACCTGGGATCTTTCAGTCCACAGGCTAACGCTCTATCCACTGAGCCAAACCGGTTTCAGCTGCTTTGTTCGCTTTTGCTGGAGTTGTTGAGCAAGGAGTTGGGTAGAGAAAGCTACCAGCGTCTGCAGCTCCGATCCCGCAGAACGGAATTCCCTGTAAGGAGCGAGGAGCCGTCTGCCTTCTGTCTGTTGTCATCACGAATCCACGAGAGCGCTGGCTCATTGGTATTCCTGAAGAGTTTTCCATTCCTGCAAATTGTCGCAGAGAAAATGAGAACTTTTAAATACCTCTCTCTATTTATAGCAGGAGAGGAAAGCGGTGCCCCGATGCTGCTCCCGGGAGGTGTTCGTTAGGGGGAGTTTAATGAAGCAGCAAACAGGTGCCTTTTATGTGCCTTTACCAGGCTCCGGGCAGCGCTCTCACTTCCCCTCAGCTCCCAGGTGGGAGCACCAGTCATCTGCCGGGCTAATAGCGCACAGCAGGGTCCTCGCGTGTGCCTCACATAAATATTCAGAATTCTCTCTTCCTCTGCCTGGTTACCGAGTATAAGCACAAGAGAGAAAAAAATGGGAAAAGTAAATACAGAAATGTATGATTTCTGGGTCATAAATCTAAAGAAGTCAGTTTGGCACAGTAAGATAGAAGAAACAGACACTGAATACAGGGTAGGTGCATGAGTTAATAAAAACTCTGCAGATTGCCATAACCGGTGTAGCTCATTGGATAGAGTGTCCTGGGACCCTTGAGTTGGGACCCTCGATTCTGGTCAAGGGCATGTACCTTGGTTGCGGGCACATTCCCAGTAGGGGGTGTACAGGAGGCAGCTGATCAATGTTCCTAGCTCTCTCTCCTCCTCTCTGGAAAAAATCAATAAAATATATTAAAAACAAACTCTGCAGATTATCGTTAATGATTTCCTTAAATCTCCTACCCAGGGAAAGATGATTCTAGTTCATGGCCATCTCATTCACCCATTCCTTTGCTATCCCTTCCCCTTGCTAACATTTCATATGTCTGTGGGCATTTACAACCATTCTTAACAGGTTGGACGTAATATAAACGTTGCACAAAAGCTTTATTGGTTTTACTTAAATCAGGAAGCTAACATTTTATTCACTTAAATGCGTGTCAGTTTGGTAGTTCTGCTTCTTTTTAACATCCAGAATTCAGGATCACTCTAGTTTGTTTTCTAAAATCTCACTTAAGAAATAACTTGAGTGAGGGAAATTGACGGAAATTATTGAACACATTAGATAGCAACCCCTGACTCAGGTGAGGCTTCTCAGTATTTATATTTAGAATTAACTTGGAAACTTTCCTGAACAATTTCTGCTAGAATACAAGAATAAAGCTTTATGTCTGATGATTTAATTCCTTCATAATGGTAGATATTATACCAGAGTGAAGAATGTAGTTCCTTTTAGATGGTCAGCAATTGCTATCTTTTTTCAGGAAAGGAATAGAATCTCAAATTAGTAAGATCAATTATAAATATTTTGAGTTAAGGTAAAATAAAACGATGACAAAATGTTAAAAAAATAAATAAAATTGAGGGATATCCTCAAATAGCTTCAGGGCAAATATTGGTGAGGAGGGGTTAAGAAAGGGCAAGAGGATTTGAGGTTGGATAACTTGTCCTCCCGGTAACGTTCAGTGGTGAGTGTAGCAGCAAAAAAAAAAAAAATGGATTCTATTTTTAGGCAATGGTTAACATTACACAGGGCAGGGCAATTGTAAGTATTGTGAAACAATAAATTCTTGTTTTATTATGTATTAATTATTGTTTTATTTTCCACATGAACAACTATAAACCTACTTTTCCCACACCCGGTCGTTTGGCTGTGAGAAAAGAAAGCCTTAAACAAGCTGGATGTGTGCATTTCTGTCCCTTAGGATTGGTGGGGGGCAGCCACGCTGGTGAGGTGGCCTGTGCCTTGAAATCCAGAGGAAGTCAGCCTCTTTGCCCTCCCTGCTCAGTCATCCCTGGAGTATGGCCCTTGTTCTTGAGGTTCAGGCTGACATCTGGAGCTCCAGATAGCAGATCTGTGTTCTTGCAGCCGCAGAGAAGAGTGGCAAAGGGGGTGGGCACAGATGTTGATCCCATTTACACATCATTAGCCATGACTTCACCACATTGCATACTTAGCTGCAAGGCTGACTGGCAAATGCCTGCTTTATAGCAGGTTTCCTGTGCCCAGCTGAAAGCTGATGGCTCCAGTACTGTAGAAGCAGAGAATCGATACAGGAGGGCCACCAGCAGTCCCTGCCCAGGCTGCCTCAACACAAAGGACGTTAGTAAGCAGAGCTGTTTTTGCGCAGTGCTTAAAGCCTCAGAGATGGGTTCTAGGTTGTGTACTTCCCTACCTCCTGGCTTCCCCTTCTTCAGCCCCACCATTGCACCACTGTCCCCCTCCCCTCATAGAGGGCCTGGGTGTGGGTGTCACAAGGGTTGGGGTCATGCCCTCACATCCCCACTCTGGCCTGGTAGCACCACAGCCGCCTCTTGCCCACCCCTGACCCAGGACTTAGGGCCTCAGCACCAGCTGCAATGGCCTTGGCTGCAGTGGGTTGGAGCAGCAGACCTGGGGAGAGGATATGCCTGGCTCAGCTCCCCTGCTCAGGCAAGGCACATCAGTCTGGTGGCTGGCAGGAGACGAAGCCCAGCTGTAGTCAGGTCCCAGCACATGTTAGCCCTGGGATATCTGTCAGCTGAGCCCCTTGTAGCTGGGAGGGTCTACACTTGTTCTGCAAGTATATAAGGTACAAGTTGACATTGTGGGACATGTTCTTCCTGAATCTGACTTGAGATTATCTCTTTTGGCTGATCGGCTTTCGTCACTCCCAAGGAATAAGCCACAAAATTAGTCTTAATTTTGGTGATTCCTAATACAAACGTTCTGTTAATTGCATTTTGAACTGGTATTTCATTCTATGTAATAAAAGCTTAATATGCTAAGTGTCTGGTAGTCCAGTCAGCCATTCAACCAATCAAATTATAATTCAACCAATTATGCTAATTATATGCTAAGGGCACGCAACCTCTTCCTATGATGTGCACTGACCACCAGGGGACAGACAGTCGACCGGTCAATCAGTCACTATGACGTGCACATCTAACCCATAGGTTAGCTTACTGCTGGGGTCCGGCCAATCGGGACTGAGTGAGATGGGCCAGACATGCAGACACGCCCTGGAGCCCTCCATGGTCCCTCCTCGACTGGCCAACCTCCTGTTTCCCCTCTCCTAGCCCCAATTGTGCACCAATGGGGTCCCTTGGCCTGGCCTGCACCCTCTTGCAATCCAGGCTGAGTGATTTACCCCTTGCCCCCAAGTGCATAAATTTCATGCACCAGGCCTCTAATCATGTAATAAAGATGAATGGCAAAATGCATGCTAATAATTTAAAATCTTAATATTCTTTACTTAGAATGGAATTAAGTAGCAAATATAACAACATGACAAACTGGAGAGACACTGTTGAAAGGAAAAAGGTTTACATTTTCATTCTTTAAACAGCATTTCTCTCCTCACCCCTTGCTTTTTTGAACAGGAAAGCCTACATTTTCATTTTGCAAGGGAGCCCAAATTTTGTAGCTGGTCCTGAAAATGAGTCTTCTTATTGAAATACAAGAATACATTACTTTTGAAGTTTTGGAGGCAAGTTTGTAAAATTTCATGAAAGGATTAATTAGAACTGCTACCCTTTGGCTGTGCAGGTGTGGCCTTCTTGTCAGGTGTCAAACAAGGTTATGTGTTCACCCTCATCTCGTTACTTCCTTAGCCAGTATCCATCCATGGCCAAGTAGGATAGTCTCACTGATGCCCATTAGACTTGTGTGCAGATCAAGCTTGGTATTAGAATTAGATGCAAAATAGTCTTGTCAATAAATCAATGTGGATATTGGCTCAATAACCACAATGTAATTTCCAGCATGTTTCATATAGATTTATATCCTTTATTATCTGTGTTTTCTTAAGTATTTTTGAATATGTTCACCCTTTGCTACCTCTCTCTAATTCTGAGAGTTTCTGTACATATAAATGGAAAAAAGACAGTTTCTACTCTAAAAGATGAGATTATGCAAATGAATGTATTCTCTTGTTTTCTTTTGGCTGTGGCCTGGCTCTCAGGATCCTATTTATAATGCTAGGTTGGCATGTCATTTGGTTGCCTAATGGGATGGAGGGGACTAGCAAGTGGTTCCACTGTTATAAAAAGAAAAATCATGTGGAAGATGGATGAAGTAAAACCTCTGGTTTCAGGAGTTTCCTGCACTATTCGTCCCTCGGGTAATACATTGTAACTTCTCTCTGTGTGTGCTGTGCCCCCATCGTGCTGCACATTTTCAGTTCTTGCAAAATGCGCTAGTGTGGCAGGCCCACACTAATACTTCCACATTGATGTTTTCTAATAAAACAACAATTGACACGATACATTTTTAGCCACAAATACAGCTTCTTCAAGGTTGTACTGTGTCAAAATGCTCTGTGATAAGATGCCATTGTGAGGAGTTACTGTGGATGCAGAACACCATACTACTTCTGTTTTCATTGAAGATAAATGCATCAATGCCACAACAAACCAGCCATTAGCATTCGTATCATAGGCAAAGTCCAAGGCTGAGAAATGGGAAATCAGTAAAGATGAATTTTTTTTCATTTTAATAAATCATAGGTAGGGTTTGGATGCGTACATTAGTTGGCTCATGCAGCAAATTTACTGAGGGCTTTACACATGTTAGGTGCTAGTCTATAGGCTGGAGGTACAGCAGTGACAATTGCAACTTCCTGCCCTCATGGAGCTTTCATCTTCCTGAAGTGTAACTAATTAAGGAAGTTTAGAAATTATACAAAACACTACAGGCCCAGTGCATGACATTCGTGCATGGGTGCTGTCCCTAGGTCTGACCGGCAATCGAAGCACGAGCATCTGAAATGGAAGGGCAGGTCCCAGCTGACCTCTAGGTCCTGAGCAGCACCTGGGGCTCTGGACCTCCATCTGTCACCCTCCGTCTGAGTCATCGGGCCCTTGCCCAGCTCCCTCAGTGCCTGGGAGCCAGGCCGCAGCCCTGGCCCCTGCCATTGCTGCTGGTCACCATTTGTGGGGTGATTGGCGGGGCAATCAGGCCCTGCCCGTACCCACCTTAGCCTGGTGCCACACACTCCCCAGCTCCACCATCCTGCCACCGTCCTACTCTCATCAGAGCCCATTGGGGCCAGCAGCACCTCCACTGCTGCCCGCTGCCAGCACCACATCACCAATGCCTGCCATGTTCTGCGCCACCTGCTGGTGGCCAGTGCACGTCATAGTAAGTGGTCAAACTTCTGGTTGAACTCCCAGTCGAGGGGACAATTTGCATATTAGACTTTTATTATATAGGATATCTTGTGTGGGTTTTTTTTTTTATGAATTAGATTGTGGGAATTCTATTTGCAGAAATTACTGGACAAGATAAGGTAATGGTGGGGATATTGAGCTCTAGAATGAGGCAAACTGAAGTTTGACTCTTTCTCTTAAAAGCTGTGACTTTTGGCCCTGGCCAGTGGGCTCAGTTGGCTGGGCATGGTCCCATGCACCAAAAGGTTGCTGGTAAGGGCACATGCCTGGGTTTCGGGCTTGATTCCTGATAGGGGGCATGCAGGGGGCAGCCAATAGATGTTGTGCTCTCTCCTGGATGTTTCTCTTCCTTTCACTCCCTTTCTCTCTAAAAACAAATACCAATGAGAATCTTTTTTAAAAAGCTGTGACTTTTGGCAAAGTACTTGAGCACTCTGAGCCGTGATTTTGCTATCTATAAAATATAAAAGTAGTTGACTGCCATAAGGATAGAATGAGAAAATGGAAAGCACTTGGCATAGGGCCTGAAGCATAGTTGACATTCAGTAATTTTTCTCTTTATTATTGGTAATATTATTTACTGTCTGTAATCTCACAGAAAAACTTGATTAAACCTCCAGCTTTAAGTTCTGTAGGAGCTCAATGACTTGATTGCCATACTGCACTGCCTCTCAAACCTTAATGTGCATGCAAATTCATGGGGATCTTGTTCAAATGCAGTTTCTCATGTTAAGTAGATCTACGTGGAGCCTGACATTCTGCTTTTTCAAGAAGCTCACAGGTGATGCCTGTGCTGTGGCTACTGCTCAGCAGACCATGCTTCTGCAGTAATGTTATAAAGTACATTGATCTGTCAATGATAAGAGCAATAAGAAAACCTGGCATTAGAGGTCAATGGTTAAGCAAAGGGTGTGTCTTCAAACAATAGGGAATGTCAATGACCTCAATTGATGAGGTATATTAATAGTATCAAAGGACAGTAAGGGAAATACCTTGTTGATTATGAAATATATGTATGTGGGTGGCAGGGTCTGCAGAGAGCTGGATGTCTTTGGAATAGGATCACTGCCCTCTGGCTGCTACTTCTGGAGAATTGTTTTCACTTCTTTGCACCACAGTAATTAATTTGAACTTGCTGGAATCAGGGCCCATAAGTCTTTCCATGTGGCCTGCCCTGGAATCATGTATCAAAATTGACTTTTATTCCCACCACTGTATCTATGAGAATGTACAACACATTAGTATGCCTCAATCAAGCATCATTATAACAGTACATCAGGATAAGAACTGGTATGTATGCATATAAGAGATCAACCAAAGTACTTGTATGCAATGGACACAGACACCAAGGGGGGGAGGTGAGAGCATGAGTGTGTGTGTGGGGGGAAGGTAATGGGGGGATAAGGACACATATGTAATACCTTAATAAAAAACTAAAGAAAATTTCAAAAAATTAAAGAAAAAGGAGATATATGTACTACTATATATAATACTTGAAACAATAAAATAAAATTTTAACAAATTATAAGAATAAAAAGAGGGAAAAAAAGATACCACTGTTTGATTCGAAGGCCCAAATACAAGAATGGGCTCAGCAAGGACAAACTTTCCATGCAGAGCCCAATCCAAATTGCCTTCCCATGGAATGTTGAACAAATAAGTGATTGTTGCTTTTAGGCACTAAGTTCTGGAGTTGTTAATTACATAACAAGATCTTGTTTGGAGGAATATCTACCATTTCTTAACAGGATTTGGATGGTGACCACATTAAAAATAAGGAAAGCTAAAATTCATGGCAGCCTCTAAGCAGAACTACTTTATATCTCCTTTACATTCACTTTTCCCTCTATAACCTTGTATCTTCAAGACCTTTCTAGCTTGTTTTTCTTCTGAATTAATAAAGGCCTGACCTCTAAGAGGTCAGGGAAATATTTAAGAGGCTTCATGGGATAGGTCCAAATGGGCACTCGGTCTTGTGCCAGAAAGAAGAATCGTGACTGTAGGACCTGGAGGTCTTTCCTTTTCTTCTCCCTGCCCTAGAAGACCACTTACGAGTTTAGCTCTACAAGATGCCAGCTAGCTAGCAGCAACGTGACTTCTTTGTTTTCTTTCTGGGTGATTTCCAAGCATACTGCATGTTGACAGCATATGAAAGCAGTCTTTTAACTGATTAGTCTCAACTTTTGATTTGGCTATTAAAGTCTGCAGAGCTGTGTTCACAGGTCTCCGGGACACTCAGTAGGTATCATTACAATGCCCATCACCAAAAACAGGCACTTCTCGAATGCCCAGTGCATGCAAGAAACCTTCTCTACATTCAAGCTAGTCTCCAAATAGTTCTGTTATTGCTAACTGGTATAAATTTTATGCCATTTGTTTAATTCCTTATCTTCAATGACAATGTTAATTCCAGCATCTTTATTTGTTGATGATAATGATCCAGTAGAGAGAAACAAATTGAAGGTAGAGAAGAAAGAGAGAAGGAAAAGAGTAAGGACAATTGCTAGAGAAGTTTTCTTGAGCAATCGGGAAGAGATGGTATGTATGGTCAGGAGTAGGACTACTGACATAGAGGTAGCAAGCACAGCCAGTTCCTTCCTTAATGTCAGCGGGTAGTCAGGGTTTAGAAACACAGGTGCAGATTGGTGAGTAGAGGTGGTGGTAGGTGCTGGTGAAGATCTTTTAACTGAATATTTTCCTTTGTGAAATTGGAATCAATGTTAATAGTGAGAATGAGAGTGATGGGAAGGAAGTTTTGAAGGTTGAGGAGAGAAGCAATGATATAAAATTGTTTACTAGGTAGCAGGGAAAACACAGTTAAAATAATAGTTCAATTGGGAATATTGAAACTATAAAAACAAGGCACTAGTGGCCAGAGAGTAGGATGGTAAAAATTAAGATATAGATGTTATATTTATTGGTAATAATAAAGTCTATATTGTAATCATGTGTGAGAAAGCAAATGTCAAGTTCACTGGGAGAGAGCAGGTCACCGAATGGCTGGGCCATTTGCAGGATGTTAAAGTCATCAAGCAATATGATAAGAATATTCCTAGACGACATAACAGTGATTGTGCAGTTTGTCAAGGAAGGAGGACAGGTCACCCTACTGGTAGAGTTCAAATGGATAAAATGGGAAAACTGTGGCTTTTAGGGATGAGAAAATGAAAAGGTCTGGAAATAGCAATGAAAGGACAAGGTAAGAGCTACCCATTTTCAGGATTGAGGTTATAAGAGATGTGAGAACAAAGAAGGTTCATTTGAGAGGGTTCGGATGAACCAGTGTCCCCGGGGGAGGGTCAGGCTCCACAGGGCAAGAGGAGGAGGAGGGTTCCCAGGGTGCAGAGGACACAGGAGGCCTTGCCGCAGATGGACCACGTCTCCCCAGGTTCCCGAGCTGGAGTCAATGACAGTCCTGGGACAAGGAGAGTCCCGGGCCCCTAGGGTTTCCTGTGCTGTTTGGCATAAACCAGGATACAGGGATAATGAGAGACAGCTGCTACATTTCCCAAACACAAGCTCAGAAATCAAGTGAAAAGGAAGCACAATTCGGTCAGTTGCTTCAAATGTGGCATTTGGTGCTATACAAGTGAGAAGCCAGTAGTGACAGAAGCTACGTATTTGAGTATGTTCTATCATGCAGTTTCTTCTTTCCTTACCTCAACATTAATGTGTTTTTCCAAAGCATTTGTGGAAGAAATGCAGTTGGACTTTAAACCTGTTCCTAACATTATGAGCCAGACACTGAGTTGAACCAAATATCATTAATATTTAATAAAACAGCTTTTATAGAAAAACCAAAGGCTTGGAATGCTGTGTGCACATACACATGTACAGATACCACATAACCTGTGCATACAGACTGTCTTTTTGTGTGTCTGATTGGAGGACCAAAGCAACATTTTCACCCTATGTTAATTCTTTTTTTTTAATTAATTAATTAAAATATTTTTTATTGATTTCAGAGAGGAAGGAAGAGGGAGAGAGAGAGAGAAACATCAATGCTGAGAGAGAATCATTGTTCAGTATCCTGCATGCCCCCCACTGGGGACTGAGCCTGCAACTTGAGCATGTGCCCTTGGCTGGAAGTCTGCTGGCTAATGCTCTAACCACTGAGCAAATCAGCTAAGGCTTAATTCTTAACTTCATTTTTTAATTTGTAATACAAATTATTTGAAATTTTTTAACTTTGGCATATAATATTATATTAGTTTTAGGTGTATGACCCAGTGATTACACATTATATAACGTACTAAGTGATCATCCTAATAAATCCAGTACCCATCTGACATCACACCTAGTTATTACAATATCGTTGACCATTTTCCCTGTGCTGTACTTTACATTCCCACGACTATTCTATTGGTAACTACCAATTTGTGCTTCTTATACTCATCACCTTTTTCACCCATTCCCCTAAATGCCCCCTTGCATCTGGCAACCATCAAAATGTATTCTTTACATTTATGAGTCTATTTCTGTTCTACTTCTTTGCTTATTTTGTTGTTTAGATTCAGTTGTTGATAGATATGTATTTATTGCCATTTTATTGTTCATAATCAAGTCTTCCTAGTACACTTATGTGATGCACTATGATTCTTTTTCAAAATGTGAAATTACTGTTTTGTGTGAATGTAAGAAAAATTGTGTTGTGTATGTGTGTGTTTGTATGTGACACTATGACAGAGAGAAAAAGTTTATTTAATGTCTGTCTCCTCAATACAATGTAAACTCTCTCTTAGCACAGGTAGAGTTTGATCTGTATTTCCAGGCATAGCACATAGTAGATACTCACCTAGCACATAGTAGGTATTTAATAATATTGGTTGAGTAAGTGGGGAGGGGGGGGGATTAAATTCTGTAGTGATTTAAAAAAATTATTTTTATAGGGTGTTTCTACAGCTTATGTGAGTAGAATGGACCTTATATGGTTAGTGTTTTTCTCCTGTCTTGATATTTTGAGCCTGCTAATAACAAAATACCACAGACTAGGTGCCTTATAATAAACAACAGAGATTTATTTCCCACAGTTCTGAGAATCTAAGATCAAGGCTTAGGCAGATTCAGCATCTGGTGAGATGCTGCTTTCTGGTACATTTTTTGCTCTGTCATCACTTGGCAGACAAGGAGAGGCTGTTCCCTCCAGCCTCTCTGATGAAGACACTAATTCCATTTCGGAGGGCCCCTCCCTCAAAACCTGATCTCCTCTCATAGGCCCCACCTCATAGTACCATCACACCAGGGATTTGGTTTTCATATGTGAATTTTGAGGGGACATTAACATGCAATTTATATCATCTCACACCTCCCAAATGTATGTTGTATCATCTTGATTATAATTTTACTGACGGAAAACAGAAGCTTCTATTTTAAATATGTAATAACAAATGTTAATAACCATAAACGCTGATTGCTTATTATGTACTAGGCATTATTCTAAGCACTTTGCTTATAGTACTGAATTTGATTCTCATGACCACCCCATGAGGTAGTTATGATTATTACCTCATTTTATACATGGGGAAACTGAGATGTAAAATATAAGAGTCAGCAGTTGTAAGTGGCTGTGTTGAGCATCTGACCCCAGGCAGTCTGGACCCTAACTGTGCATGCTCTTAATTGCTTCATTATCGTGCTCCTGAATGATTATTCTGAAGAACAGATTCAATTTTCTTTTAATTTACAATTCAACCAACTACAGTATAAAAATAAAGGAGAAAGATGACTATTACATAAGACTGTAAGAAGGTTATTATTAGCACATGGCTTATTTGAATACTTATTAATTCAGTGCCCTAACCACAACATAATGCCTTTGCCTAAAGCTGGGGAAAATAAATTTGTGGTGAAAGCCATTATAAATTATACTATGTGCCACTATGTACCAAATGCCACTATAAATTTTATTATAAAGGTTGCAAGTGGGTGATGATTCTTTGTCATCCTAATATCTCTTTCTGCAGTGATAATGAAAACATTTTTCAGTCAAGTGCTTCCACACATTTTCAATATTTTTCACTCCTTATTATGTTTTCATAGATGGTGATGCTTGAAATTATATAATGACGTTCTAGTTTTCAAAATTAGAACATGTAGGAATAAAGAATTACCTATGATAGCCCAATGAAACAATTTCTATTATACTCAAAGGCTAGACTATTCTAATTAGGAGAAAAAATGACAGCAAGATACAGTTTAAATTAAAACAAATTTGTACATCATCTGTTTGCTTCCCCATTAGACTATATACTCTATATCCTTTATACCTCAGGAAAAAATCATTTGAAATGTAAAATATTTATATTACATAAATATAGCATATATTTACAGATACTGTAGAATATATCTTCAAACAAATAATATTTTCATCATATAATTTTATAAAATTTTATATAAGATGCAATACTTTTTTAAAAAATATATATTTTATTGATATTTTACAGACAGGAAGGGAGAGAGATAGAGAGCTAGAAACGTCGATGAGAGAGAAATATCGGCCAGCTGCCTCTTGCACACCCCCCACCGGGGATGTGCCCTCAACCAAGGTACATGCCCTTGACTGGGAACCTGGGACCTTTCAGTCCACAGACCAACGCTCTACAACTAAGCCAAACCAGTTTTGGCAAGATGCAATACCTTTTAAAAATATTTCTCTGCTAACTCTTAGCATTTCATCTGTCTCCACCCAAATGTTCAGTGTGAAATGAAATGGCTCAAGACTATCTTACACCCTTTCCCTGTTAAACCTTATTGTGAAAACTCAAATGCCTTCAATGCCAGCAGGTATTACAAATATGTAAAGAGGCCGCCCAGTAAAAAGGAGGAAAAAAATCACTGGACTAGAAAGTGTATGCAATATATAATGTCCTTAAATTCAGAAAAATTGAAGATATCTGGCTGGTTAAAATCATACAATCAACCTTCCCTATTGGATTGACTCACTCATTGAGAGCCCTGCTCTCTACTTTTTTTTCCCTTAGAAAATCTCATTTATGCCACTGGCCTCATTTACCATCTGGCTAATGACTCTCAGATTCCTAGATCTTTTCGTTGAGCTAAATAATTTTATATGCATTTGACATTTCAAAATAATATCCTATATTCAACGTATCTCAGACCATACATCTTCAAATCTAGTTTTCTTCTCATGTTTCCCATCTCCACAAATTGGCCCCCACCCATCTAACTGCACAACCAGGATATCTAGACTTTCCTTGACAACTACCTCTGCCTCACTCACCTTCCTCCTTCCCTCTCTCTGACCCCATACAGCCTGTCACAACTTTTTAACAAGTCTCTTTGCCCTTCTCCTCACCTCCTCTGCCAGCAACTTTGTTTCATTTTCTGTAATCTCTTGCTTGGACATTTGCAACATCCATTGACAACACTTCTATCTATTCAGCTTTCTTTATAATCTCTCCTCCACACTAGAACCAGAGTGGTCTTCTTAAAATGTAAAACTACTCTTGTTACTCCTCTTCCTAGTATCTTTCAGTGGGTTCCAATTGCTCTTAAAATAAAATCCGAATTCCTTGATGTGGCAACAGTTGTTTTTTTTTTGTTTTGTTTTGTTTTTTGTTTTTTGTTTTTAACATTTGGCTTCCCTCATTCTCAGCCTTCATCTAGCCTATTCTCCCCTTAGTGCCCATCTGGCCTCCTGTAGAAGCACTTGAACTTCTGCAGCCCCCACTGCCTGGGGAGTCTCTGCTACAATCTTTGCCCAGTTCACTTTTCTTTAAGCCTCAGCAAGTGTCATTTCCCAAGAAAGCCTTTTCTGAACCCCCCAGCCTAGGAAAGGACTGCTTTGAAGAAACTTACATCTTCGCTCATCTCAGCTCATCCCATTCATCCATGTGATGATTTGGTGTCACCTGCCTCCCTGATGTGACTGGAAGCTCTGGCCGAGGTGAGTTTTTCAGCTTTTGCTCAGAGATTACGTGCATCAAAGATCATTTCTGAGGGAACAGATATTCAAATAAGTAAATAAAATATGATCCAATGCTCACTGCAAGCAGGACTTAGAAGGACTGTAGGAACACTAACAAGCCTCTGGGCTCCTCCAGCACGTACTGGTTCCGGATGAGCCTTAGGCAGCACCATGTGGCCTCTGTGGGCAGAGTTTGCAGAGAGACCTACCTGGGCTTTCCTGAAAACAGCCGGCAGCGGCTTGTGAGAAGTTGCTCTGTCATTTGTAATAGCTCCTCCAGCTACAGCCCACATACCTGAGAGATGGCATCATAAACATCCACCGCTGACCTCTTCCGTGGTTTCTAACAGTGGTTTGTGCTCTAAGTAGCAAATTGAGCTCAACTATCTTCCCCTTCCCAAGGTCCTTTGTAGGTTGACAAGTATAAGTCCACATCTTGGTTTATTCAGCTGTTATTTAGGTAGTGGCCCTCTCCAAATGGGAAGACAATTCTACAGGATTCCTGTATAGCGATACCTTGTGTTAAGACGTATTGGCCGCCTATCAATGATTCTCTCTCGTCATTGATGATTCTCTCCCTCTCTCTTCCTCTCTGAAAATCAATAAAAATATATTTTAAAAAAAAGGTACATTGGCTGCATATTTCTCTATGTGTTATAGCGCCACTGAAAAATCATGAACTCTTACAGTCAGGTGATTGTCAATTTTTTTTTCAATAGACAAATGCAATGGTTTGAGCCCAGGAAAAATTTCATAAATATTGGAATCTGCAATGTCAGGAAAAATGTTTAATTACATCAATAAGATATGATAGTCTTTCTGGAAAGTTGGGCATTTTGACATACACATATTTTTTAATAGTATGGTGGTGATAAAAATGAATGCCAGCAATTCTGAGACCTACATCTATTACTTTGTTTTCAAAAGTATATTGAAGCAAATATCAAGCATTATGTTATTTCATTCAAAAATACATGAGTATGCATCACAAATGAATAAAGATATTTCTTTTAATAACATGGCCAGCTTTATTACAGCTAACAAAATTAATACTTCACTAATTCTATTTAATACCCAATTTATGCTAGAATTTTTCTGATCATTTCAAAGATGTTTTTTAGCCATTGGTTTGAATATGGATCCAAGCAGGATTCCACATTTCTTTGGATTTTATGTCTCTTAATTGTATTTCCTGCTCCAACATCCCCCTCTTTGTCCTGCATGCCATAGTTTAGTTGGAGAAATTGAGCCTCTTATCCTGTAGAATGTCCAGTAGGCTTTAGCTGGCTATTTTCTCCTGGTATCATTTACCTCGTCCTGCTGTCTCCTGTATGTCTTACAAAATTATTATAATATAGAAATTAGATTCAGATTCATTTATGACACCATATTCTCATAGGTTATGCTCTGTACTTACTAATGCATCACATTAGGAGGCACAGACTGTCTGCTTGCATTTAAGTAGTACCAGCCAGATTCCTCCATTAAAAGGTTCCCATCCACATTTTACCTAGTAATTTTAAAATTTATTGATTACTCTACCTATTCAACATTTAACTAGAGGCTGTAAAAGGGTGATTTTCTAATTGAATCATTTATTTGAAATTTATTAGTCATAACTCTTCTCTAAAGGACAGCTTGCTTTATTTGGATGTTTTAAATAAGAAAAATAGGATGTCTTTTTTTTTCTTACAAAGATAAATTTTTAGTGAATAAGTTGTATTTGAACACATTTAATAGTTTCTAATTGGTTTTTAAAATATTACTTTTTTGCTCAAGGGTTTTATTATATGATATGCTTCAATCTTTATACAGGCATACCTCATTTTATTGTGCTTTGCTTTGCTGAGATTGACAGACACTGAGATTTTCTCAAATTGGAGGCTTGTGGCAACCATGTGTCCAACAAGCCTTATTGGCATCATTTTTCCAGCAGGTTCTGATGATAATTAGAATTTGTTAGCAATAAAATATTTTTAATTAAGGTATATACATTGTTATTTTAGACATAATGCTATTGCACATTTAATAGATGACAATATAGTATAAACATAATTTATATATATACTGGGAAACCAAAAAATATTGTGTGACTTGCTTTATTTAATTATTTGCTATATTGCAGGGGTCTGGAACTGAACTCATGATATCTCTAGGGTATGCCTGTACTTTCTGCTGCTCAATCTCAGGTCACTTAGACTAATGGGGGGTCCCATTAAGTTGGTTCTCATAATATTTAGATATGGTGCCCTCGGATTATCTTGTATATTTCCCAAATGGTATCAGCTATTTCTCCAAAGATTGTTAGTTTCTTTTAGTGAGAAATTATATTTAGAGACCATAATCTTTGCCCTATTAGTATATTGCTAGTGATAGAAAATTTATACATGGATAAATTTTATTATGAAAAAACTTTGAGCATATATAGATGTTCCATATTCAAGTGTGCAATTCCAATATTTATACTCCTTTCATTTTATTTGTATACTAGAGACCTGTTGCACAAAATTTGTGCATAGATGGGGGGTTCTCTCAGCCTAGCCTGCACCCTCTCCAATTGGGGACCCTTGGGGGATGTTCAACTGATGGTTTAGGCCTGATTCCTGCTGACTCCTAACTGCTTACCTACCTGCCTGCCTGACTGCCTCTAACTGCTTCTGCCTGCCTGCCTGAACGCCCCCAACTATCCTCCCCTCCCAGCCTTGTTGCCCAACTGAACTCCCCTGTTGGTCTGATCTTGTCCCCAACTGCCCTCTTCTACTGGTCAATTTGATTCTGATTGATTGGTTTCTATGCCAGTCAGGGTCAAAAGTTCCACCTCCTAGGCAACCATTGGCTCCCCACAACATCCAGATTTGGTTCTGATTAGTTGGTGTCTATGCCAATCAACATCAGAAACTCTGCCACCTAGGCAGCCATTTGTTCTTTACAGCACCCATATTTGATTCTGATTGGTTGGTTCCTACACCAGTCAGCTTTTCTGGGCCTATCAACAGGGCCTGATCAGAAAGGTGGGGCTGATCAGCAGCCCAGGTGGAAGCCTGGAGAGAAATGGAGGCACGGCTGCTGGCCAGAAGGGGAGAGAAAGAGAGAGGCAAGTGCTGATCAAAAGCTGCCACAGAGGCAAAGGATCAGTCTTTGCTTTTCTCTTTAGACTTTTCTTTGGCCCTGATTCGCAGCCCCGTCAGCAGTTAGTCAGCGTTGGGTTGCAGTTGGTAGACCCTTGGTGGTTACAATCTAGGGTTTTTATAAATTATGATTAATTTCTTCCACTTTGGATGAAGGAAGCATAGATTATTTGTGTCTGAAAAAGAAAGGGTGTTTTGCTTCTAAAAGATAAACAGTTCAGCAATACTTTTACACTGTAGCCTTAAAATTTCAAGATATATTACTAGCTAGATTTTCTGATATGAATAAAAACTCTGATCAAATATTTAAATTTGAATATAGAAAATAGCAGATTCTGCCGAAACCGGTTTGGCTCAATGGATAGAATGTCGGCTTGGGGACTGAAAGATCCCGGGTTCGATTCCTGTCAAGGGCATGTACCTTGGTTGCGGGCTTATCCCCAGTAGGGGGTATGCAAGAGGCAGCTGATCAATGACTCTCTCTCATCGGTGTTTCTAACTCTCTATCTCTCTCCCTTCCTCTCTGTACAAAATCAATAAAATATATTTTTTTAAAAATAGCAGATTCCAAGAAACAAATAATACTTTGGCCTCATGACATAAATTCATCCGTGCTTAACATAAATAAAAAACTAGAGTTTGAGGCCTAATCTATCATTTGAGCACTACCTTAAATAAAGATAGAAAGGAAATAGCAGAAATAACAGAAATCACCTGGCCAGAACCAAGGAATCAATTCCCTGGAAGCAGTAGGAAGCTAAAGCATTTCTCTATCATGCATTCCTCAGATGCCCAAACCAAATCCCAATTAAGCTTTATTTCCTCTGCCTTGCCACAGATTCTGCAATCAAATAGCTAGGCAGATATTTAAAGAATCCTATCCAGGAATTCAGCATTTTGATAATATTAGTCCTGTAATTCTTGGTAGTTCTCTAGATTAGCATTATTTTTTTTTTATAACTAGCCCTTTCTTTTATATAACTTACTTTTATAACCAGCCCTAGCCTTTGCCATGTTAAGCAATTCTTGCTAGTGCCCAAGGTCCTGTTACTTGGTTTCTGTTTTGAGTGATCTGTCTACGAGTGCCCTGCCTCACACGTCAGCCCTTTCTAGACAGAAGTATCACGATGTTTCTTCCTTTTCCCCCCCATGGCCTGAGGTCTGTGTGATTATCATTTGATGACTTGGTGCTGACAGCCAGGTTGTCCCAGGACAATGAATTACCACTGCCCTATTCCCAAGCTTTTCTGAAACCATGCAAGCCAGGACATTCACCTGTCACTCACTCCTCACCAGACCTCTGCGTGTCTACATGGATTTCCACCAGTGCTAGTTTTCAGACTTCTTTTCAACAGCCTCAGGCAATGATAGCCTGAACAGGCACCAACATCTGCCTCTCTAGAAGTGGTCATTTCTGAGATGCATTTTCAACTCAGAAGATCCTTCTCACCTCAGAGTCCCAACTATCAGCCTGGTCCTTCTGATAATTCCTCATCTATGAAATGATTAGGATATGATTAGACTAAAACAGTTTTAAGGTATCTTCCAATTTTAAAACACTATATTTATTTTACCTGTTATAAAAAATGGATTTTCAATTATATCCTATAAATTTGCAAGCACACAGGCAATATTGATGTCAAGATCTATTCCAAAGAATTTATTAGAGAAGGAGCCCACCATGAGTTTATGGAAAATTTCAGCATTTGAATTGTAAAAGTATGACTAAAACAAATTGAAATGTATGTAACTGTAAAACTAACAATCAATGGGAATAACATGACCAAATAGAGTGTAAATGTGTTTTCTGACCCAAAAAATCAATAAAATATAAATACAGCTAACAAATAGTAAAAAAGGCAGAGTGCATGAAACATACAAGTTTACTGTCTGTCTCATAGGACGTGAACTGGTATAAGAGGTTGTCATATCTAAATTCTGAGGGGAAAGGAGATAATAATGAATAGGAAGTTACTAGCTAATTTCATTATTGTAACATAATGAAAGTGGTAGACAGTATCAATAAAAGAATGGGGTAAGTATATATATTAAGGTATCTAATAGAAAACACACAGAAACCTTTAGTATACAGTAAGTAAATGAGCATAACATCAATTTAATCACAAATGGTTCACATTGATTACTAGGATAAAGTCCAAATGAATCAGCAATCTCAAAATAAAAAAAATAAAATGATAAAAGTACTGAAAAACCTGAGTGAATTTGTTTTATATCCTGGGAGAGAAAAACACTTTCATATTTACCTATCTATCCATCCATTCATCCATAAGGGAATTATGTATACTAATAAAAGCCTAGGTGGTCCTTGCACCCTCATGTGTGACATCATCACAAGATGGTTTTGCACACGGTGGAGGAGGCAGGCCTGGCACCTGCTCTGTGCGGTGAAGCTTGGGAGTCCCCAAGTTCCATGCAGCATGGAGAGGCTGATCTTAGCAGAGGGGGCAAGTCATGGCGGGGGGGGGGGGACAGTTGGGGAAGACCAGGCTGGCAGGGGAAGGCAGTTATGGGAGATCAGGCTGGGGGATAACGGGGCCATCAGGGGAGCAGCTAGCCGGTGATCAGGCTGATAAGCAGAAGTGGTTAGGGGTAATCAGGCAGGCAATCAAACGGTTAGAAACCAGCTGTTTTTACCATTAAAAAAAAAAAAAAAAAGCTTGCTGTTTTTAGTACTCCTTCCCTCAGTTGTCTTCATTAGGTATTATAGTTCACATATGTATATTTGCAGAGATGCTCTTAGTTTTTTAACAGTCTCAAATAAAATTGGATTGTTGGCTTTAGGCCACTAACTACTTCATATGCAATGTTTTTTGTTTTTTTTTTCATAGAAGGCTGCATTCTTGTAATGGACAAAATATTTTTTTTAAGTCAAAATGTTTTAAAACTGGTTATGAAATGTTTATTTCTATGTCTGACTAAAAATTATTACTTAATTCAACAAATGTATATTTACTGAAATTACTCAAATCAAGGCCAACTCTTTTTTTTTCTTTTTTTTTTTTTCACAGAGAGGAAGGGAGAGGGACAGAGAGCTAGAAACATTGATGAGAGAGAAACATCGATCAGCTGCCTCCTGCACACCCCCCAGCGGGGATGTGCCCGCAACCAAGGTACATGCCCTTGACCGGAATCAAACCTGGGACTCTTGAGTCCACAGGCCAATGCTCTATCCACTGAGCCAAACCGGTTTTGGCAAGGCCAACTCTTTATATAACATGTATGTTTATAATCATACACAAATATCCACACATAAGCACATATAAAAGCTCCTTTTATTTAAGGAACTTATCATAATTAAGATGTACATCTGTGCATATATTTATATACAATTTTATACACATGCATATTATTTTCTAAGTATTGTGACCTTAGAATTTTTCTTAATTTTTTATTCCTAAAGAAATCTGGCTTCAAAATAATGCTCTTTATACATTTGCCACCATGCCAATAAATGTCATAAGTGATTTTTAATGTCAGTTCTTGAGGTTAAGCCTCAAGGTTAGATCTATAACTGAGTCAATAAAACATTTTTGTTTTTCTGCTGGATGGCTATAGTTTAATTTTATCTCAAGGAATATAGCATATACAAAACTAATTTCACTATGTGACCTCAATTTTAAATTCATAAACTGTCATATCAACTCTAAGACAACACATTTGGCTCAGAGCCACTGTAATAGCTGCCTAAGACAGTTCATATCATTAGATCACGGGGAAGTCAAATTTCTCAGAGTAAAGGACGATGCATCACTTGTGAGTCAAACCCTCCTCTATGCCAAGAATTCACAAAGGGAAAATGAAGAGTGTGAAGAAGACTGATCGGCAGCCACTTTGACGGTATACCTGTCAGAGTGGAAATAAAGACCTTAAGATTCTGAAGGCACAAAGCCATTCATTTGCTTTGGCTGTGAGAAGCTGGAAGGAAGACACAGTGGTAGACAGTATCAATAAAAGAATGGAGTAAGTATATGTATTAAGGTACAAAAGCTGCCTGTGATTTCTCCTCAAAGGATGGGAACCGTTTCACCTGGGGGACAGTAGAGCTCCAGCAACTGCAGGTCAGCGGAGCAGGATGCCTGCAGGGTCCTTTTTAGCAACCAGTGGTCAGGAAGCAATGTTTTATGGAGTTAATCTCACAAATGCTAAGACTGGCCAGGTAAAACACGTTGGCATCACTCCTGGGTTTGTTAGCAGTCACCTGCAATGTGCAAGTTACATAAAAGATCATAAAAGAGAAATAAGTGCTATACGCACTTACATGATATAGTTTTCATTGCCGACATAACAATTAAGTCAGGCAATGAATAAAAGTCTTCTTGGCTGGGCTAGTTTTCTGGTTAATAAATTCTGGTCAATTACAAGTAACAGCCTGCACCTTACAAAGGGTCTAGTATTTCCCAGGGTCTCTTGCACATATTGATTTGTATTGAGTGTGGAGCAGGAAAGACTGCAGCTTTCCCAGAGTGTTAGCTCACAGCAGAGGAAAACCCAAAATCCCTGTTATTAGATGATACAATAGATTTCTGTGCCACTCTCTCCAATCTAGGGGTTAAGATCTATCCTGGATGTTGTTGACCCCAGATTTATTGAGAAATTTAACTAGCGCATCAAAGGTCCAGGAGTCTTCTGGCTATAAATAAATATATAAATAAATAAACAATTTTTTTTTCTAACACTGTATTCTAAGTTTTCATTTGCTAATAAAGGGTTCCAAGACTTATGACTTTCTATTTACAATTAAGATGATTTTGAGGCCCTGGCTGGGTAGCTACCTTGGCTAGAGCATCATCCCAGATGCCAAGGTTGTGGGTTTAATTTCCTGTCTGGGTACATTTAAGAATTAACCAATGGCCTAAATCGGTTTGGCTCAGTGGATAGAGCATCGGCCTGCGGACTGAAAGGTCCCAGGTTTGATTCCTGTCAAGGGCATGTGCCTTGGTTGTGGGTACATCCCCAGTAGGGGGTGTGCAAGAGGTAGCTGATCGATGATTCTCTCTCATCGATGTTTCTAACTATCTCTCTTCCTCTCTGTAAAAAAAATCAATAAAATATATATTTTTAAAAAAGAATTAACCAATGAATGTATAAATAAGCACAAAAAATGTTTTCTCTTTCTTCATCTCTCTCTAAAATCAATAACTAAAAATTTTAAAAATAGATGATGAAATATATTGTTAATGGGAAGAACATTTTAAGGAAGAAAATGCTATTGTTCTGATTATAATATTAAAGTGAGTCTCTTGTAGGCAGCACATATTTGGGTCTTTTGTGGTTCACTCAACAACTCTGTTTTTGGTGTTTATTTTTCTTAAATTTTGCAATTAATATATATTTGAGAGAGAGAGGGTGAAAAAGAGAGAGATTGATTGAGAAAGAGAGATTGAGAGAAGCATTGATGTGAAAGAGAAACAGCTAAAGGCTGCCTCTTGTATGTGACCTGACTGGGGACCAGGGATGGAACCCACAACCTGGGTACCTGCCTGACTAGGAATTCAACCCAGCACTTTCTGGTGTATGAGACAACCTTCCAAGCAACTGAGTCACACTAGCCGGGGCAACAATTTTATATCTTTTAATTGGAGAGTATAGTCCATTTATATTTGAAGTAATTATGGCTAGTTATGTACTTAGTGCCATTTTGTTCATTGTTCTTCAGCTCCTTTGCGTTTTTTTTGTTTCTTTCTTATTCTCTTGCGCTCTTCTTTTGTGATTTTCTACACTGGGTGGTATGATTAGATTTTTTTCTCTTTATCTTTTGCATACCTACTATAAGTTTGTGCTTTGTGGTTATCATGAGGCTTATATAAAACATATTTATAATAGTCTATTTTTAGCTGACAATTTAATTTTGAATGTATATGAAAAGTCTCCATTTTTATTCCCCCTTGAACATTTTATATTTTGATGTCGCCACGTAAAAATTATTGTAATCTGCCAAAACCGGTTTGGCTCAGTGAAAAGAGCATCAGCCTGCGGACTGAAGGGTCCTGGATTCAGTTCCGGTCAATGTACATACCTTGGTTGTGGGTACATCCCCAGTGGAAGGTGTGCAAGAGGCAGCTGATCAATGTCTCTCTCTTATGGATGTTTCTAACTTTCTATCTCCCTTCCTCTCTGTAAAAAATCAATAAAATATGTATTTAAAAAATTATTGTAATCCATTTACAAATTGTTGACTTCACTAACAAATTATTGTAGTCATAGTTATTTTTAATACTTTTGTTTAAAAATCTTCATCCTAGATTTATCCACCACCATTACTACATTACAATTCCATTGTTTATCTTTACTTGAAAGATTTATACTTTCATATGTTTTTCTGTTACTAATTAGCATCCTTTCATTTCAGCTTGTAGACATTTCTTCTACATTTCTTGAAGGGCAGATCTAGTGTTGATGAACTCCATCAGCTTTTGTTTGTCTGTAAAACTCCTTATCTCTTTTTCAATTCTGAAGGACGGCTTTTCTGAGTAGAATCTTCTTGGTTAGAGTTTATCTTTCAGCACTTTGAATATATTGTGTCACTTTCTTTCTGCAGAATTTGTACTGAAAAATCTGCTGGTAGTCTTTTGGAGGTTCCCTTATATAGCAAGTTGCTTTTCTCTTGCTGCTTTGAAGATTCTCTCCTTGCCTTTACCTTTTGACAGTTTAATTATAGTGTGTCTCTCTGTGGAGTTTTTGGCTTCTTATTTGAAACTGGGCTTCCTGCATCTGAATGTCTGCTTTATTTTTCTCCAGGCTAGGGAAGTTTTTAGCCATTATTTCTTTGAATAATCTTTCTGTCCTTTCTTTCTCTCCTCCTTCTATGACCCCTACATTGTCAACTTAAGTTTCTTAAGCTGTCTTCATTCTTTCTTTCTTTTTTTTTTTTTTTTTAATCATTCTTTCTTTTTGTTCTACTTACTGGATGAATTCAATTGCCCTGTCTTTTCATGCACTAATTCTTCTTCTGCTAATGTGGTCTACTGTTTAAATTCCCTATTGAATTTTCAGTTAAGCTGCTGTATTCTCCAGCTTTGTGATTTCTGTTTGATTTATATCATCTGTTGAAATTCTCACTTTATTCATGAAATGTTTCCCTGATCTCAATGAGCATTTATATTACCACTATTTTGACTTCATTATACGGTAAAACACATCTCCTTTCATTAAAGTATATTTCTTGAGTTTTAATTTGCTCTTTTGTTTGGAACACATTCCTTTGTTTCTTTTATTTTCCTTTGGTCTCTGTGGTGTTGGTTTATGTACATTAGATAAAACAGTCATCTCTCCCAGTCTTGTTAAGTGGTCACTTGTAGGAGATGAACTTTATCGTTTAGCCTGGTCCAAACTCTTGGTGTTTCCCTCAAACTTTTGTCATTTCCAAGCTTCCTTTATTTCTAGTGGCTCCCAGGAGTTGAGGGTGTGCCAAGATCTGTCTATATCCCAGTGGAGAGAATCTCAATCAGTACCTAGAAGCTGGCTGCTTGAGTATCAGGCCTTGAGGCAGCAGTTTTTAAAGTGTGAAAATGAGTCGTTTCTGGGAAAGACTGGGTGACAGCTTTCTACCTGTCCCCGTGTGCTGAACCTGGGGTGGGGATTGGAGTGGATAGTCTCAGTGAGCCCTTCTGAGCTCTCCAAGAAACGTTCCTCTGTTTGCCATGGCCTTGTGGACCTCATGGATGCAAACCAGGAGTAGATATTCTGGGCCTAGCCTTCTGGTGGAAGTTTTAAAAGTTGAGGTGCTAGCTGTTGTATACAATCCTTTAATCCTTAGGGAGAATCTGGGATTAGGGGGTTCCCTGTCAATTGCATGTTATTATTGTGACAGAAGTGAGGTTTATGTCAAGAGTGTGTGTCAGCCGCTCCGATCGGTTTTTATGTGGGTAATTTTCTTGTTCACCCAATGAATATGAGCATCACCACTAATTTGTGTTTGTTTTTTTTTCAGAAGGAATTGCTCCAGGTGTAGCTGTAGATTTGGTGTGTCTGTAGGAGGGGGTAAATTGAGGAGCTTCCTGTGTCACCATCTTGGACCAGAACTCTGAAAATTTATGAACACAGAAGAAAGGGGTTTTGCTACATCTTCTAAGGGAGATAAAAATGAACATAACTTTTTAGTAAAAATGCTTTTATGTTTTTAAATATACTTTTATTGATTTGTGAGATGAAGGGAGAGAGAAAGAGATAGGAACATCAATGATGATAGAGAATCATTGTCTGCCTCCTGCACACCCTCCACTGGAGATCGGCCCACAGCCTGGGCATGTGCCCTGACCGGGAATCGAACTGTGACCTCTTGGTTCATAGGTCGATGCTCAACCACCAAGCCACACTGGCCAGGCCTAGTAAAAATGCTTTTAAAATTAAATTTCCTATATGGAATTCTTGTGACAAATGTTTAAAAAGAAGCAAATATTGCCTCAGAATTATTGTTAACAGAAGAACTAAGAGTAAAGTAGTGTACATTTAGTGATAATAATTACAGCAACAGTATATACTCCAGTCATCACTCCTTAGGTAGATATTTAGTTGAGTATATAGGGATTATTTTGGATATTTTTCCCCCCCAGAAGTAGTAGTTATTGGTATTATATATAAAATTCCTGTTCATCCTTTAAGGCAAAAATCCAAGTGACACTTCCTCTCTAGCCTTCATTGATCTAATCCAAATTCTTCCCATTTAGAGATCCCTGAGTATCCTCTAGCAGAGTGCTCAACTTTCTGTGTTATAAACAATTGTTTGTATGTCTTTGCCTTCTTCATATCTTAAGTCATATTTATGACATGTAATGACATATGTTCATATCTTATTTGTATCTTCAATATTTGGGTAGTGGGTGGGACATTGAGTTGCCCAACAAATGTTTTTTTGGATTACTAAATGCAATGAAAAAAGACTCTTCTTCAGACTGGCACTTAATTTTTGTCAACTCAGAATTGTTTGATTTGTGAATGAATATTGATTAAGAACCTAGAATTTCAGGCATTATGCTATTCTATTGTGTTCACCATCAGTATCTTGGACTTTTTTCTCATCTCTTCCATGGTTCTTTTATGGCCAAATATTGTGGTGTTCATTTTTACTTTCTTTTTTTTAATGTTCTCTTTATAAGTTTGCATAAAATAAGTATCTCTAAAAGGAAAAAAAAAAAAAAAAAAGTTAATACTTCTTGCCAAAACCAGTTTGGCTCAGTGGTAGAGCGTCGGCCTGCGGACTGAAAGGTCCCGGGTTCGATTCCGGTCAAGGGCATGTACCTTGGTTGCGGGCACGTCCCTGGTGGGGGGGGTGCAAGAGGCAGCTGGTCGATGTTAACATCGACGTTTCTAGCTCTCTCTCTCCCTTCCTCTATGTAAAAAATCAATAAAATATATATATATATTTTTAAAGTTAATACTTCTTTTAAAAAATAAATATTGATACCTAAAATTTTTTTACTATTATCTTGTGTGTGTGTGTGTGTGTGTGTGTGTGTGTGTGTATCTATCTTGTAATATTCATCAGGAGTGAATATGCAATAATTATAAATAAGATAATAAAATTCTGGATCTTCATTTCATTCATTTAACAAAGATCTATAGGTACCTTACTATTTGTAATTTGTAAGACTGTAATCCTGCAAAAGACCCAGGTTTTCCCCTCAAAGACCTCTTTGATTTCTGTTGGAAATGGCCCATTGTCCTCATTAGCAGAGAGTATGGACAAGGTCAGCCTTGAAGCTCTGAAAGGTCAGAGCCAACCACCCACTGTTTAGTTGAGACAATGGTAGCTAAAGCAACTTCCACCTTTTAGTTTTATGTAAATTTTTGCTGATTGGCTATCATAGGAATTGCCTGCCTAAAGGATATGGGTGTATCCTATTGTCTTAATAAAAGGGACAGCAAGGCCAGAGTGGGGAGGAGTCTTTCCCCTTGAGTTGGGCTCCCGGCTGGCCCCCAATATTTCCAAATTTATACTTTCTTGTCTAGTCTCTTTCATTTGTGTGCGGCCTCCTCCAGAGCCGAACCCTGACTCTGACCCTGACCCCTGAACCACATGGGACGTAGGAGGGACACTCGCAACTGGCAGCCCAACGTGGGACACTCGCAGATTTCCACCTCTGCCATGTGGAATATGTAGTAATTTTGATTACATTTATTTCTTTCCTATTCCTTTGGCCTTTACTCCTTTTTTTTTTTTTTTTTTTTTTTTTACAGAGAGGAAGGGAGAGGGATAGAAAGTTAGAAACATCAATGAGAGAGAAACATCGATCAGCCCCCTCCTGCACACCCCCTACAAGGGATGTGCCTGCAACCAAGGTACATGCCCTTGACTGGAATTGAACCTGGGACCCTTCAGGCTGCAGGCCAATGCTCTATCCACTGAGCCAAACCAATTAGGGCTTTACCCATTTTTTCAAAAATGCAAAATATTTAGAATATATTGTTTCCAAAACAGAGTCCTGGAAGAAAGTTTGATCTTCTTTTCAGCTGTCACTTATAAGGCAAAGCAGAGACTCCAGTTCCTGTAAGAAGAAGGGACGTTTATTCTATAATATGTACCTTTTAGTACCTGTATGCTTATTTGGGAGCGCCGAATCCTAACCACTAGACCACCAGGGAACCTCTGTATGCTTATTTGGTAGAAACCCCTAGTATATCTGGAAAAAGTACTCAAATTTTCCTGGATATTTGCCCAAATATTTTCAATTTTATTGAATACTTATTCTGCAATCCATAATCAGCCATTTATTTTAGTTTAATTGAGAGAATATTTATAATTCCTAAGCCATTAATTGCACTCAATTTTCACTTGACTTGATTAATGTTCTACATTGATGACAATCTCAAGAGTAAATACAGCCTTGCCTATTCTGGCACATAGTGATTTCTAAGGGATTTTATTTATCCATGTAAATAATTATTCTGTTACATATATTATTTAATTTTGAGCCATTTTAATACCCAAGCAGAGTGTTTTCAAATTAGCCTATTAGAATTGATTATAGCTTAGTAATGAGTAAAACTCTGATTGTACATCAATTTAATAACTTCAGGTGCCTGAAACCATTTAGTTTTTGAACAAAAGAAATACATTTACCCCATTTAAAATAAATAAAAACATATTTTAAGAACTAAAAATTTATTAAAATATTCTTAGCAAATTTTCCACCATTTTGATGATCTTAAACATATTTACGAAAATATGGTCATGTCTTTAAAAAATTATTTATGCCAGTAGCATTTTTACCTTTGGTAACAGGATTCATTTACTGCCCTTTAAATTAGTCAGATTATATTTCTTCTTAAAGTAAAAAGTAACAGGCTAGACAAATACACATCAATTTTCCAGATACTGAGAGTTGTGTGAATAAGGTGCATTTAGCTTTTTAGATTCCGTATTGTAACTTTATTGGGCATAAATTTCTAAGTGCAGCACATTTTCATTGAATATTAAATAAGTAATTTATTTTTAAGGTACTTCATCTACCTCAAAATTATTTGTCATATACTACATGTTAGGTGCAGTGCTAGTTACTAGAGATAAAACAAACATGACAGACATGGTTTCTGCTTTCATTTGGTTAGAGTTTGATGGGCAAGCTAGGCGTTAATCACAAGCATAATTATAAAATTATAGCTGTGACGCATGGTATAAAGGAAATGTGCATGAGTGCCTACTATAGAGAGATCTCAATTAACATGAAGGTTGCTATGGTCTGAATGTCTTTACTCTTCCAACATTCATATGTTGAAACCTGATCCCTATTTTAATATTTTGAGGCAGGGCCTTTAGGAGGTGATTAGCTCATGAGGTCAGAGTGCCCTTATAAAAGAGGCCCTAGCTGGATCTTCTGCCCTTCCACCATGTGAGAATACAGTGAGGAGACGGGTGTTAATCAGAAAGCAGGCTCTCACCATACACTAGATCTGCCTGCGCCACAAACATGAACCTCCCAGGTTTCAACTGTGAGAAACAAATGTTTGTTGTTTGTGTATAAGCTATCCAGTTTGTAGTATTTTTGCTAAGGCAGCCTGAATGAACTAAGAAGTCCAGGAAGGCTTCTTGGAGGAAGCATCACTTATACTGAAATCCCAAGGATTAATAAACCTTAATCCGTGGGAAAGGGAGAAAGAGAACTTCAGGCTTAACTATGGATGATGAAATGTGTAATAAGAGATCCTGGCAATGAAATTACAATTGTTTATTAATGATGCACGTGAAATTATTGCTATTTGACCATTTTTGACATAAAATGGCAATTTCAAACTCATATTGATATGATGATTATAAAAGAATTAACATCCAGAAAATCACATTTAGGAAAACAGTTGCTTTGCTGTTATTCTTAGGCCTCTTGATTATTTTCCCTAGATGATAAGGAAAAAAAAAGGGCAAGGTGATTAAGCAATCATGTAGAACTCATGGGTGTTATTATACCAAGAATATTTTTTATTGGTTTTTATCTTTTCTTTTTAAATTAATGGCAGAATCAACCAACCAAGCAACCTTTAAACTAGTCACAGTGGGCATAGTTCAGATACAAACAGAAATGCTTTTAAGGACCTTGCAAATCTGAAACTATAAAATTCACAGAAGTTTTAAACTGAAAGTAGGAAGATAAATGTCTCAATTAGATTAAATGAAGTCACTCAAGCAGCTGGGAGATGGATTGTATAATCATATAATTAGATAATCCTTTATGCCTACTGTCATAATAGCATCATTTCCCTTTTCAAAAACTGTAATGATTCTGTTGCTTTTGTTTAGATTTTTTCCCAAGTGTCTCCTGTCTTTAAAAAAAAAAGTCATTTATTTGCCATCCTTCTGAACAGTCTCTACTTGGTGAAGTGAAGTAAGAGGTGAGTGTGAGGTTAGAGGAGACAGATGCTGGGGAAGAGACTAGCATTCCTATATCCTTTTTCCTTTTTCTAGTACAGATTTCTAGAAAAACTATACTTCCATGGTTTAATAAACAATGCACCACACCAATTGTTTATACTAGAATGCAACAAAAAACGCAGCTACTGGACTTGGGAAACCACTGACCCATTCTCTTACACAATAGGAACTCTCCCAGCAGCTTGAAGCCGTTCTATTTCTTTAAAATCTTGTACAAAATAATGTTTGATGAATCCATGAAGACTGAGCTTCATAAAAAGGGTTTGGTTTTAACTAACTCACTCCCCACAAAATAATTGGACCCATGCTGACAACAGTATCATAGATGCTCTATACTTGGTAATTATCCATTAATGATAGGCAATTTACATTAGTGAAGGTAAGTAATATTAATTTTATACAGACAAATCAAGTATGTAGTTTACTATTTCCTTGCTAATTCTCTGGAATATAACACTCAAAAAAAGTGTGGAAAAACTTTTTCCTCATGTTTACATATTTCAATTCTTTCACATTCTCACTCACACTCAGTTTACTAGATATTAATTTCCATTTCAATGAAATCTGATTCTTGCATTTAACACTCTACTAAACTGTTCTGATGTAGGTTACCAATAACTAACGGTAATCAATGAAGGTTTAACTTTGCATTAAAAATTCTAGAACTCACTATTAGACTTTCCTATCCTATATATATAATATTTCTCCTGGGCCACTATACTAGTACACTGCTTTTGGAAACATTTTCTCTACTTGACTTCTTTGACACTGATCTTTTGAATTTCATCCCATCTGATTATTTTCTACTCTTTATCACCTGAATTCTCTCTTTCACTTCCTTTCTAAATAATCATATTACAAGGTAATCTATAAATTACCTGTATGTTCCTTTTGGTGATTTTATCTGTTTTAATTCAATTGCTCCCTATATGCTAACAACTCTATAATCATTTTACCTTCTAAATCTGATTTTTCTACTGAACTACTGGTCAATATTTTCTATTAGAAATATACTAATATACTATAGGTAAAAATATTTTATCAAAATTTATTTTCTTCCTCACTGGCAGTTTAAGTACAAATTGTAAACACAATTGTTTTATAAGCTAGAAGCAATAAGGAATTCTTATTACCCCTTTGCTAATTGCTCTTGCCTTCATCTAGCTCAGAACAAATATCTTCTTAAGTGTGCGCAAACTCAGGTTTAAACACCCCTGAGTCCTTGAAAAATAAAACTACTTGACTACAAACTCAATCAACCAAAAAGGAAATGAAAACCAGGGTCTTGGGTATAATGAAGCTATAAGAAAGAATACTAAAATTCTAAGACTAAATAATAATGAAAATTAGTTTGGGATTAGTAAAAAATGTAAATAATATAAACCTAGACAAAATGTCAAATACTTAAATAACATTGGGGGATGGAAAGGGAATGAGAAAGTGGGAGAAAATATAAAAGTATATTTTCCAATCTTTATAGTTTCATATTAAAATTATTTTGAAAGTTGATATATTAAGATATAAAGGCTTATTTATATTATTTGAAGTATTAATAGTTTCCATTAGAAAATTAAGAGCATACTATAAATCTTATAGGTAATTTCATGGGGAAAAAATCATACTCAAAAGAGATAATATAGATCATGTACCAAATATTAGGAAGAAAAGATTTTAAAAATTGTAAACACACAGTGATCAAATTCAACCAAGTATATTTGTTTATAACAATAAATTTAAATAAGAGAAATCATCTATTGTAGAAAAAGGTTCTCTGAGTAATAAAACAAATCAAACTATGTTATATTAAACAATTTCATCAGAAATAATATTCCAGGATGATTAAGCAAGGTGCTTTAAAAACTTGATAATGCTTAATACCTATTTCTGATATTTTAAAAAGCCACTTAAAAACTCTAAGTAAAATAAGAATAGAAGGAAAATTTCCTACAGTGATTTTGTTTAAAGCCAGAAGAAATACCTAGAAGCCTTTTCATTAAAGTTGGTAATAAAACATGAGCCCAATATAGTCACTATATTCTAACCTTGTTCTAGATGTAGTGATTAATATCATTAGACATGCAAATGAAATTGGTAATATAAATATTTTTTAAAGAATCAAAAGGTTTTGCAGTAGATATTATTTTATATATGAGAAACCTAAACATTAACTTTAAATCAGTTTAGAATAATATGAGAATTCAGAACAGTGGCTGCTTAAAATTTTAATCTATAAAATAAATGTTAACATACAGGGTGGGGCAAAAGTAAATTTACAGTTGTTTATATGGAAAGTAATGCAATAATAAACTGTGTTTCATGTACTCATAATTACAAACCTCCTTTTGCCTCCCTCCCCGTATAAATATATATTCTATACTAATAATAACCTAGATGGTCGTCATGACCTCACGCCCTTACAAGGAGGCTGCATGCGCAGTGGGCACACACGGATGGGTGGAGCTACATGGGCAAGGAGGCCACATGGGTGGGCAGGGACTTGACACCTCATGTGCTGCGCAGAGGTGGGCCGGGTGGCTGCTCCACTGGGTGCAGCCTGGGGGTCCCGCGACTGCGTACACCATGGAGGCGGGACCCCTGGCTCTCGCCTACCTATTTGGGGCAAACCATCCAGGAACCCCGGGGTCCCAGATCTCACTAGTATACAGTAATAGCCTTCTTGTATAGAAATAAGTAAGCAGATAAAGTGGAAGGGGAGGGGTGGAAGGGAACTATTTTATTTACACTAGTAATAAAAAGGCAAATATTTAGTGTTCCAGTTACTCATTGCTACATAACAAGATCACAAAACTTAATGGCTTAAAATAACATTATCTCTTATTATCTTTGTGATTTTATGTTTAGGCTCAGCTGGATGGTTTTTATTCTCATCTAAATAATTGCTTCCTAAGTAGCACTTCCTGGTCATATTGAAACAGGACAACCAATGGGTAGAGGCTGCCTATCATTACTTGAGCCAATTAAGCAGAGATGGGGTTGAATCATGTGCCTCTATTCCAATGCCAGCAGAATTGGAATGGATCCTTGCCATAGTCTTAGTGCTTAACAAAAACACTGTGTTACAAGTGAATACTGTTAGGGGCAAAAAATAGAATAGTAGAGACTAACTCTAGTTATAAAAAAAAATATTAATCCTGCTCTGTTAACCATGATTGTTTTGTTCTAATTAGAGAAAGCATGTTCTGATCTGGCTGGAAGTTGTACATCCAGGGAGTTGAGAACTACCTATTATGAGAAGATTAACAACCTGTCTGGAGGGTGTGGCTCAGTGGATGAACTTGATCTATGAAGCAAGAGGTCACTGCTTCAATTCCTGGTCAGGGCACAAGCCTGGTTTGTTGGCTCAGTTCCTTGTAGCAGGGAGGGATCCTTTCCAATACTGCTGGCATTGGGATAAAGGCACATGATTCAACCCTATCTCTGCTTAATTGGCTCAAGTAGTGATAGGCAACCTCTACCAATTGGTTGTCCTGTCTCAATATGACCATAATAGTAATTTTAACAAATAGTAATTGACATTGTACAATGTGCCAGGCACTCTGTTAAATCTCTAACATTAGAAATCTTCTTGAACCACTTTGACTGTATAGGGAAAGTACTGCCATCTCTGTTAATTGACCCAAAAGTAAGTACATATTTACTGGTGGAGCTGGAATTTGAACCCATAGTCAGACTTCTTTACTACTGCTGAGGCTTCAAGACTGTTTTCCCATATTCATTACCACATTTTGAGAAGAGGAAGTGAGGTCAAGCAGTAAAACTTCTCAGAAGATATCCAGATAAAATATGGGAGGCTTTGATGATGGCTGTGTTGTAGGCAGACAGACAGACATGAGCAGATACAGAAGGCCATCAGAATGGGAAGCACCCATGTGTTTAGCAATGGACAATCAATAAATCATGGGCTGGGACCTTGCCCCCACAGTGACTTTTCCTTCTCTAGCATATCTCTGGTCCCAAGCAACAAAATCAGCCATGGCTGACATCAGGACCAGCTACACTGAATAATGACCCCCTACCCTGGTGCCAGCCAGTCAATCAGTGGAGACCACAACCCTGAACTCTTTCTGAAAGTAAGATGCTCATTGTCCAAGGTTGTGTGTTCGATCTCCAGTCAGGGCACATACAAGAATCAACCAATGAATGCATAAATAAGTGGAACAACAAATCAATGTTTCCCTCCCTTCCTCCCTCCTTCCCTCCCTCCCTCCCTCCTTCTCTCTCTCTGTCTCTCTCAAAATCAATAAACAAAAATTTTTAAAATAACTTTTGTATTTTAAAGATGGCTACTGGCACATCACAAGTCTTAATGAGGTGGTAAAACCAGTTTTAAGTAAATATTCATCCATTCCTCCTATTCCCCCCCCCCCCCCCCCCCCCCCGCTTCCCCAGCACACCACAGCCATCCCAACCCCTTTAGGCAAAAAGGACTAGAGAAATTCAGCTCAGTTATTTAAAAATAGGATTTCCCTTCAGCTAACACCAGAGAAGTCATAAATAAAAAGGCAAGAAGACAGATTAGAGTTGTTTGATGTATTTGTTTAGTTTATGCCAGAAGCATGTAGCCTCTGTGTATTTCTCCCAATTTCTTCCTGTCTATTTCTAATAAACTGTTGAGGATAGCATTTTCTTATTTCTCACCATCTAAAAATAACACTTCATAATTGCTATATCAAATGAAATTTTATTTTCTTTCCAAAGTCCGACTGAAATATAAAAATATATTAATCAGAAAACCTAACTCGTGGTGACATAAACTAAAAGGAAGGGTTTGCTTGTGTAACTGAATATATAGATGTAGTGCCAGATCCAGATGTGACATGATCTACATATTCTTGCAACTGTTTTTATTTTTTAGCTCTTGACTCTGTTCTATGCTATATGTTCTTTCTCCTTAAGCTCCAAGGAATCCTAATATCTCAAACTCTTCGTTTTCCCAATCTCACATTCTCCAGTAAGGGAAACTTTTCAACTGGAATTTAAATATGAGAGATTTAAAACCTGATGCCTGAAGACAGTTATTGTCTCAAGATTATGGATGTATTGCATATGAACAATTAACTTCCTCCCTTGGAAGTTAATATTATTAATATTCTATGTTAATAGTGGGGTCATATCTTTGGGAGAATTCAGAAAGTAGTCATTGAAATTATTTTCTGTGCTGTGATTCAGATAAAGAACCCTAGCTAAGAAAGGCTGAGGAAATTCTAAAACTATCTGAATCTACCTCTTAATGGGTTGAGTTATGACAAATAATCTTCTATAATTTAATCACTGTGGCTAGAAGGGTGAAATAAACAGATTAGTTAGAACTAACCCATAATGTTCATGAGAGTCATAGACTGCATGACTTAAATCACAGGGACTTATTTCCTCAAAGTTCTGGAAGCCCCACGCCTGAGACCTTGGTGCTGGCATGGTTGGATTCTGGTGAGAACTTTCTGGTTTGAAGACAGCAACTATCTCTCTGAGTTCTCTCATGGTAGAAGGAGAGCGAGCTATCTCCCTTCCTTATTTGAAAGGATCCCATCAAAACACAATTACCCCCCTGAGGCTCCACTTCCAAGTACCATCACACCAGGTTTTAGGGCTCCAATATGTGGATTTGGGGAGCATGCACTCAGTTCATCTGCCAGGCAAAGAGATTGAGAGTGGAAAAGGAATGGTTCTGGGAAGGCAATATGGGGCATCATTAACCACAGAAGGAAAAGAGATGTCGGAGGCTAAATAGAACAGTAGCTCTTTGCTACACCATATTTATACAAAGGCACTGTCTTTAAATTTACTTCTTTTGTAAGCTTCTTTATTCTGCCAATTTATAGTGCAGTCTTGGTTGGAAAGCTATTTCCAAAATCAAGAGCTATATTAAGTGCCTTGCCTGTTTAAGTCTTAAGTCTTCCTGCCATGATTTTAATATTACATAGTCTTAAAACGGAGTTTATATTAGTGATGGTTGCAAAATGTTGTCTTTAGTGACTTGAGATAATATAACAAACTATACAAAAATTAAACTGTCATAAGATGTAACTTTCAAGTCATGTGCTGACACTTTTAATTGGTTAAAAACAAACAAACTGTGATATATATCTTATCCTTGAGGAGATAGGCACAGAATGAAGAAGGAGTTTTGTTTTTTTCTTTGACAAATTTTGGTTTTTCTTTTTTTGGTTTCAGCACTCCCACATATTTTCTTTCACTTCATGTCAGACGCAATTTCTCAAGCTGAACAGGAGTAAACTCTATTCATTTCCACATTGTCACTCCTGTTCAGCTTGGTTATAAATGAAATGAAAGCATATTGTACAATAGAGCTTCACATGCACTGTAATGCCAGAAAATGATTTCAATACACAGGGATAAATGTTACATGTATTTAGGCCTTCTGGGACATTTTTAGTTTCACATGGGCACACGTAAGCTATTTCCTATTCTAGGGAAACATACAAAGAAAGATTCCACAAAAGCAGTAAAAGATAGAATGTAAACTAGAAGAGAATATGTACCAAGTAATATCAAGCACCTAGACAAAGAAGAGTGCAAGAATGCTGCAGAATTCCTGTGTAACCCAAAGGGACTTAACCATGGAGAATCGCTTGATTCGTTCAGCCATGTGTAATGGATCAATGAAAATGCAAATACTGGACAATTCTCAGAAGGGCAGATAGTTAGTGCCATGTGGATTCTTATCCAACTGATCTGTGACAGCTGCATAAATAAAACAAGCATTGGGAAAGGCCAAGAGCAAATTTTGGGGATTTATAGATCAGCAAGTCTCCGCTAATTATGGATCTGGCTTAGCCAAAAGAACAGTAGATATGAGGCACTCACACAATTCATATTTTATGCTTTTGAAGCTAAGAAATAATATTAGTTTCTTTGACAAATACTGCGCATTTTCTGTGTTCTAAGTATTGCTCTCTAGGCAATAAAGATGCAGTGAGCAAAAGCCCCCCAAATCCCTGTTTTCATGATGCTTAACACATAAGGCACCCAGCCTGTTTTGTCTTCCAGGTGGAAAGTATAGTGTCAGTCACGGGTGACTGACTGGGTGCTTAATGTGTTAATTTTAGTTTGGGGAGAGAGAAAATAAGCCAAATATATCATGTCAATAGCAATTAGTTGGTGAACAGGGCTTAGAAAAAAATAAAGCAAGAAAGGGGATTTAGATGATTAGGTGGGTGAGGGGTTTAGTTTTAAGCAAGGAGTCATAGTAATACTCTACCTGTTGGAAAAATACATGGAGAGGCAAGATGAAGGGTTTAACCATATGGACATATGGGGCAAAGAATTTTGAGGAAGAGAAACCAATAAGTGCAAAATTCTTGAGGTATGAGCATTCTTGATGTGAATGCGGTATAGCAAGAAAACAACGTGGCTGGCATGAGAGAGCAAAGGGAGACTACTTGAAGATAAGAAATGATAATGGGCAATAGATTATATAAGGCTTTGGAGATTATAGTAGAGACTAAGTCTCTAAGTGATAGAAGGAGATATTGGAAAGTTTTCTTAATAGGATTGACATGATCTAACTATGTTTTCATAAGATTGGCCTGGATGCCATGTGGAGATAGACTATAGGGCTGATGGTGGATAAATAGGGAAGGCAAAGAGCAAGCCTTCCTTAACTTTGCAATAAACCATGCTAGACATGACAATGACTTAGAATAGTGTGGTAGTAGGGAAGCCAATGAGAAGTGGTCAGTCTTGGGATGTTTAGGGTGGAAAATCTGAATAATTTACTACTGTATTGGATGTGAGAGTGAAAAAAAAAGAGTCAAGGATAATGCCAATATTTATTGACCTAAGACACTGAAAGATAGAGTTACCATACATAAACTGAGAAAAATATACAGAGGTAGTTTGAGATGAAGAGAATCAGTAGTCTTCATTTGGACATGATAAGTTTGAGATCTCATTTGACATCCCACAAAGATATTGAGAGAGCACTTGGATATACAAAGTCTGAAATGTAAGGGAGAGCTAGGCTATAGATATTAGTTTTAGAATCACTAACAGATTGTTTTTGAAGCCATGAAACTAGATGATATTAAGAAGGGAATGAGTATATAGCCTATATAATAAAAGGCTAATATGCAAATTAACTGAACAGCAGAACAACCAGTCACTATGACATGCACTGGCCACCAGGGGGCATATGCTCAATTCAGGAACTTCCCCCTGTTGACAGTGTGCTCCCACAGGGGGAGCACCGCTCAGGCAGAAGCCTTGAGCTGGGCTCAGAGCTGACGAGCACAGCGGCAGTGGCCTCCGTTGCAGCACTAAGGATGTCCAACTGCTGGCCATCCCCTGAGAGCTCCCGGACTGTGAGAGGGCCAGGCCAGGCCTAGGGACCCACCCCCAGTGCACAAATTTTGTGCTCAGGCCTCTAGTATTAAGATAAGCCAAGATTAACCCTTTGCACTCCGCTGTCCCCTCTCAGGGGACATCGGAATTCTAGCATATCACTCGGATGTCCCCTCTCAGGGGGGACATTGCAGTTTATTAGTGATTACGGGGAATTGAGTTAATTCAACGCACGTTTCCGCCGCAAAGTAGCGTCGAGTAGCTGGTAGCCAATGTCCAGAATGGTTCGGAGTGCAAAGGGTTAAAAAACTGAGCTCTGGGCTACTCCAATGTTTTGTGTTCAGAGAAACCAAGTATAACTAGCAAAGGAAAGGAAGAATGAGATAATGTAGAGCAAAAAGGAATGACCAGGAGAGAATGGAGTCATAGGAAAGAAGAGAAAATTGTTTTTAGAGGGAAAGAATAATCAACTACACTAAATCCTGCTGATATATTTTGCTGTGATAGAATTTGACATGTATTGCCCCTTTGAATATAATAGACTTACTGATTCTTTGTTAGAAGAATATTAATTTTGAAATGGTTGGTTTTGTGGTTATGCTAAGTTTGAAATTCTGACTTGGTTTCCATTATGATTAATGGGATGCATTTATAAGATGGATTTTGGGGGAATGTCTGCTTTGGAAACTAAAACCAAAGTCATTGACCCTTAAAGAGACATAATGTCTGGGCATTAGTGTTATTAATCAAGGAATTTAAAAATGGGTTCAACTGTTGATGATTAAATGACAGATCTGAATTCAGCCCAACTTGATTGCAGTGGCTATGAGGTTATTAAGTCTTTTCTAGCTTTAGTAACAGATATATTGGCCATTCATCTAAAAAATAAAAGTGTTTTTGTAGTCTTCTAGTTTCTTCCTTTAATTTACATATTTATTTACAAGGACATACAGCTTCTTATACATAATAAAGGTGCATTTTACAAATGTGGTTGCTGTCAGGAGTAATCTTATAATTAAGTTCTGTCAATGAAACATAGGAACAGTATGGATCTTCTGGGAAATATTTTCTAAAAAGGAGGCATGTCCTTTTCTTTTTAGTTCATGAAGACATAATAACTAGAGCAAAACAAATCATTTTGGAACATCGCATAACCTTGGGAATGGAAGCCTCTCATGATAGAGAAACAGGAGAAAAGCTGGGATCCTGAGAAATTAATGATTCAGAGCTGCCATATGTTGACAGCTCACATCAGGACTTATTGTATTGAATTAGATTCATTCCGAAATGGATAACCAAACATCACCATATGTTAGTTTAGAAAGTAAATGGTGATTTGACTCAAGGTGATAATAACCCTATTCTTTTCATGTTGGTATAGAAGCTACAGTATTATCTACAGATTAAACATTTTCAAAATTTCATTCATTTCCAGCCTTTCTAGTAAAAGTTACCATTAGCTTTACTATGAAAATATTTACTCCTCAACTTTTCCTATTAGCAAAGAGAAAAATATGTCCCTGGATGCCTTCTCTTGAATCTTTACAAATCAAATCATATCTTTAGACTACTTTAATATCTTAAAAACAAAAAGCTGGAGGTGAGGTTATACCTGATGTGGAAACAGTAGAACTCCATTGTAAAAAAGCCTCAGGCTTAATTCTCAAGAAAGTCACCAGGTGGTTTAAAGAGTCTTGTTTCAATTTCTAGACCTACAGTTAAAACTCTGGATATAGGAAAATCCAAAGGAAGCCCATAGTTTTCTGGGTATACATCATCATCTGTTGTATCATTGTTAGGAGAGCTTCTCCTTCCTCACAAATACCTTTTATGTTTGTTTTTAATAATCTCTTTCATTGGTAGAATGGTTATATCACCATCAACACTAAAGGAGTTATTTACAATGTAAGGATGGCCAGAAAAAGCACATGGAGAAGCTGCAGCATTTCCAAAGATTTTCCCATTCTTCTGTCATTGTTTTCTCCTGCCAAGGTGTGTTCTGAATGACTGTGAGGCCCACTACCCTATAGCCATAGCCTTTGGTTTTATTAAGAGTTGTAAATAACTTAGCACCATACTTCATCTCTTTGATATGCTGATCGGTGTAACCTGAAAATTCATGAAAAATAAATGGCATGGCTAATATAGGCAGATAGAAATTTTATGCAAATATGATTTTTACCAATCTCTTCCTCGCTTTCATATCTGGATGGGCCGTCAGGAAAAAAAAAAAATGCAATTAGACTTCACTGTAATCAATAATTAGATCTTATCTTTCAGTTATTTGGCTTTTGACCATTTTTATCATTAAAGTCTCAGATCAAACAAATCTTACCTCCTGAGTATGACGCCTATCAAAATTGATATGCAGAAAAATCTGCTGATAAGTATTGGTCATATTTATTAGTTGGATTCTATGTCAAAGTGCCATATCAATTAAGTAGTTATTTTAAATTACATGTGGCTCCTGCAGTTATGTAACTTGATATTCTAATCATTCAACATTAATTATCAGTAACTTTGATGAATTATTTATAATCTATACAAATACATGAATAAATATGATGTTTTTTATTAGATAGATTTCCATTCACATAATACACTTCCTGTTCACATAAGGAGTATTTATTGGATGCCTACTGTGTGCCAGGCCCTCTGCTTACTGAGGCTAAACAGAAACACATACTTCTTATTTTCCTGAAGCTCATAGACTAGAGCAGGGAAGCTATCTAGTTCAATTATTCATTTTTATGGGTTAAGAATATAAGGCCCAGGGAGGTTAAATGACTTTCTTAGGATCATGCAATTAGAAGCCAAGACCTAAATAAAGTCAGATCTTCTGCAGTCTGTCTGCAGAGTGTGATTTCTACTCCTACAACATTCGACTCCCCTGTCTGACCTGGGGGCTTTAAAGCCCAGGAAAAGAATGACTCTGTGCTCAGCACACTTTCCTCCACACTTGAAATTCCAAATAGCTCTTTGTCAGCCTCCTATTCTGCTCAGTCTAAATCCCATCTTATTTTTTCACTCTCAGGTAGTAAAGTAAGTAATAGACTCTTTACACAGAGCTGGTAATCACTTCTTGATCGGCTCCAGACCAAAATTAAACTCTTTTTTTGCCCAGTAAGCTTATCTGTCTTTATGGACAGAGGCTTTTCAATTATCTAAGACCATCACACCTGCTCCTAACATGGTCTTATTTTCTCTATAATTATAAACGGCTTCAGCATACTGCAGTGAGCTATTAGCACTCAGAAAAAAAAAAATTAAGTTTTTAACTTCTTAGATATAAGGATGTTCTTTGAGACCATGGCATATTCAATGTAAGTTTCTTAGTAGATTTTTCCCCCTGGACTGGTACAGATTTAAACAGTCTAAAATCAATTCCTCTGGAGCCACTTGTCATTTCTTGTCTTCATTTTTAGCGATGTGGGTGAACACATTATAGACTTTACTTTTACCCAAAGAAGGGAAAAATAAAGAAATTGGTTATCAGTTCTTGGCCTCGCTTCTACTGCTGTTTAAAAATAAATTTGCTTCCTTCCACGTGTTGGAGCAGAACTGTCTCCAAGAGAGGTTGGTCAAGAGTTTTGAGGGTAAGATAAACAAATATTTTTGTGTTTGAAGAATTTAGGACATTTAAGCTGTTCTAAGTTAATCCACTTTTAAAGAAGAAGCTCAGAGGAGAAGAGGGAGCCAAATTTGTACTCATGCTGAGGTTTTATGTCCCACCCTTATATAACATCGATGCCTTGAATTCTGGCACTAGAGGGTCTGTGAGATGCGGTGAGGGTCCTCATGATTAGAACAATAGTGAGGAGGACGAGGAGGAGGAGGCGGCCAGAAGACTGGGTTCTAATGAGGCAATATTCAGCTCTCTACATTTACCCTTCTAACATCTGTCACTAAAGGACAACAATAGTGAGGGAGATATCCAAATAGGACATGGTTTAGAAATAAATATCACCGAATACTGCTTTACATGCAATCAAAGGCTTAAAAATCTAATGAAGATGTTGTTCCCATGGCTCATTTCTGCTATTAGAAGCACAGACTTGAAGAGAACTCTGCTGCATCAGCCAAAGCACCCCAAGCTGAGGTGATATTTTAGCGGCCAACAAGACAATCTTGAACTCTCAGGCCAAACTGAATGCCTCTCATGGCTTTCCCATTGTGAAACCTGCCTCGTGACTTTTGAAGTACTTTGGCTGGCCACTTGGCCCAGAGTCAAGTGATCTATCTTTTTGGGAAGTTGGAGATCTAGCCCCTGTTTACTTCACAGCATCCCCCTCACCCCTCTCCTCCTCAGGTTCTGTTCCCCAGACTTACTGAGCTACTTATAATTCTCTAACAATCCTGTGTGTTATCTTTCTGCAGGTCCCCCCCCCCCCCCCCGCCCCCTTAGGTTGTTTCCTTTGCCTGATGCATTCTATCACCATGCCTTCCATTGACCAGTGCTATTCTTCATCTCTCCTCACCTGAATAATACTTAGTTAAATTTAAAATGTCATTATAAATAGCTGGGGTGGGGAATGTTCAGCCCTCAGGCCATATAAGTCTCGAAAAATCATTTGGTTTGGCCCTGACAAGATAGGACTCCAAATTCAATAAACCTAGGAGATTTTCTGTAGCAACATACATTTACATTAAGTAAATTATAGTAAGTGAATGATGCTACAAATATCTAAATGACCCTTAGCAGAACAAAGGTTCCCCACCCCTGATATATAGTCCATATAGCTACTATTTTTCTCTGGCCAACCCAGTGTGAAGGGGCCCTGCAGCATCCTCCTGTAGCATTCAGTGCTATCTCTGCATAAAAAATTATTGAAGTTGTTTGTCAAAATTTTGTCCACTAGGACCTTATGTTTCATAAGGGAATCATGACTTTTTGTCATGAAAGTCTCAGAATTAACACAGTCTGGGTGTTCAATACTTACTTAACGAGTGACACCAGAGTTGAGGCAAATTCCCAGAGATAAATTTAGGGCTGGCTCTATTACTTTATCCCTCCGTCCTTGAGTAATGTTTCTTGGTGCTTTCTCTACATAAAGAGCCATTGTAGGCACTGGGTAAACAATGATGAATAAAATATAAAGTTATACAAATAATAAAACAGGCTGCCTTCATGGTATATATAATCCTGTTTTCTAAATACATTATCAGAGAGAATTTATTTATTTTTTAAATATATATTTTATTGATTTTTTACAGAGAGGAAGAGAGAGGAATAGAGAGTCAGAAACACCAATGAGAGAGAATCATTGATCAGGTGCCTCTTGCACATCCCCTAGTGGGGATGTGCCTGCAACCAAGGTACACGCCCTTGACTGGAATCAAACCTGGGACCTTTCAGTCCACAGGCTGACACTCTATCCACTGAGCCAAACCAGTTTTGGCAATCAGAGAGAATTTATATTGAATGAATTATTCAACTGTTTAAGACAATAATGAGAAAAATATACAGCAAAGTTTTGTGTATGACTGAAGGCAGAAAGTATTCAAATAAGTATCTTTTGTAATCATAACTCTTAGCACCAACAACAAAATTATCATTTTTTATCTCAACTGAAATAATGTATGATGTTATCTAAATTTTAAAATAATACATTTTCCTAGAATATACAAAATTTGACATAGAGCCTAAACTGAAATAGACAAGTCTCTCTTTTTCTGTTTCTTTCAATTTAACAAACTGAACCATAAGGTACTTTTAAATGTGTATATATATATATATATATATTGATTTCAGAGAGGAAGGGAGAGAAAGAGGGAGATAGAAACATCATTGATGAGAGAGAACCATTGATCTGTGCCTCTTGCATGCCCCCTAGTGGGGACCAAGCCCACAACCCAGGCATGTGTTCCTTACCTGACTCAAACCCGGGACTTCTCAGTCCACATGCTGATGCTCTACCCATTGAGCTAAACTGGCTAGGGCACTTTAAGGTACTTACTGTATTAAAAGATGGTGGTGTTTGCTATTAATAAAACTAAAACTATCAAACAATTATTTGTAAGTTTTGTTGTGTGGTTTCCATAACTCTTAGACATACCCATAATTTTTCCTGGATATTTCATAGAAACTTTCATCATAATTTAGAATATTATATTGTGGAGTGAGGACCTGTGTATGAAAGAGCATCTTCCAGACAAAGTGTCAGGAACACTTACCAGAAAGAGGAGACAGGTAAAATTTAATGTCATTATCTAATTTGATCAGGTTAAAACAGATTTTTTTCTAACTCATATGAATTCCTTTAAAACTGAGATGCTGAGTACTTCACTAGAGCATATACCTAGATGTACTTTTGAGTACAGCTTGTATTAAAGGACTAGCCACACATATTTAGCTATATTCTTTAAACTTTTGTTTGCATCCAATACATTTTTTTTTTCTCCTTTAAAATGTTTCCATTCAGATGCTCACCATCAATTTCCTTTTTGAAATGGAGAAGCAGCCACGGGAGGATAAAGGAGTTTTCTGAACAAGCACCAGGGACTTGAATTTGAAATGTTTACAGCACAGGTGTCAGATTCTGAAAGCCTTCTAGATTATTCCCTGTTTGGTGACAACGTGCTGCAGAGGAGGTTAAGCGATTAATAGCAGATGAATCACACTGTAAATACCTTCTAACAAACTGTGTTGAAGCTTGTATTCAGTACTCTAACACAGTGTTTCCCAACCTTCTCTCATGATGAGAATCACCTGGTGGAGTTGTTAAAACACAGATTCCTGAATCCCAACTAAGAAGTGCTAAACTAGAATTTTTGGGAACATATAGGTAAAATTGCATACCTAACTTAGTGCTCTGTATATAACATCTGTGTTAGAGCACTAGTTAAGTATACAATTTTACCTATATGTTCCCAAAAATTCTAGTTTAGCACTTCTTAGTTGGGATTCAGGAATCTGTGTTTTAACAACTCCACCAGGTGATTCTCATCATGAGAGAAGGTTGGGAAACACTGCTCTAACATACTTAATGGTGTTTCATTTCTCTGAGGGCTTAATAAAAGTCATTAAGGACACATTTTTGAAGTCCCACAGCTTTTCTCCTCTCTATCCCATCCAAGGTGGCAGAATGTATCAAACACAGATCAAGAAAAAAAATAAGATTAGATGGAAATTTCAAAACAGGTAGAAGATTAAAAGGGGGCTATTTTGTTGATTTTCCTTTTAAAGACACATTCACATACATATTTGATTTAATTGCTTTGAAATTGTAAAGTGGTACCTGAGTACCCATCACAACGAAGGTGCTGGTTGGCAGCTTTTGTCTAATAAGTCAAAGTATTTGAAAATGATTATTTTAGTGTCATATATATCTCACTAGGTAGGGGTGTCGAATTCAATCAGAGAAGGGGCCAAAATCTAAAATCCAGCCTAAATCGCGGGCCGAATGGTTTACTGAACAGTCATAAACTGACAATGTCATAAACTGACAGCGGAGTGCAGTTATGACAGTGCAGTGCAGGCCACATTGCAAGGCCTGGCGGGCTGGATTTGGCCCGCGGGCCTTGTGTTTGACACATGTGCACTAGAGATAGAGAGATAGAGATAGAGAGATTTACAATAACATGTTTTTAAAAATATATATATTTTATTGATTTTTTACAGAAAGGAAGGTAGAGGGATAGAGAGTTAGAAACAACGATGAGAGAGAGACATCGATCAGCTGCCTCCTGCACAATCCCTACTGGGGATGTGCCTGCAACCAAGGTACATGCCCTTGACCAGAATCGAACCTGGGACCTTTCAGTCCACAGGTTGACGCTCTATCCACTGAGCCAAACCGGTTTTGGCTACAATAACATGTTTTTAAGCCATACTGATTTCTGAGTCTGGAGTCCCTATCTCTAACTAAAGAAAAAGTGTTAGGGTGGAGGGGGTGATAATTTTACAGAGACAAATAAGCCAGATAACTATCAGAGCAGCCTATACTTCTAAGGCTGCTCTGTGCTGCAGTTTAGGAGTGTGGCCAGCCTTCTGCTCTGCTGTCCATTGTTGACCGCTGGGAGCAGATTAAAGTCCCAGAGAATATGCTCATGTTTCAGCATTCATAGTGAAGATCTGTGAATAAATGTGACCAGTGTTGGTGAATAAATACACAGGACTTTAAGCATATTATATAAAATGAGCAATATAGCTAGTAGAACTAAAACCAGATGGGAAACAATCCAAAGTAGCATACTAATCACACATATACAGAAACACACAGAACACAAAACAGAAAGCTCAATTTTTTAAGGGAAAGAAAATGAAGGTCTAGGAATGGAAAATATGACATTAAAGAAAGCATTTTAATATTTATAAATAAACAGATTGGTCTCAAAACCTAAACCCACTGTGGGCTGTATATAATAAATGTAGCTAAATAAAATATTTCACACATTTGAAAAGTCAACATTTAAAGTGAGAACAAAGAGAAAGGAGGAAAATGCCAACAATAAGAATACATGAATTGTATTATTAATAATAGAAATGTTGATGCCAAGACTAACCTTTCCAATGAGAGAAAGAAGAAAATGAACTTTACAATACATTACAATCCACATTCAGGCTCAAGAAAAATAATATTAAAATTAAAAAAATAAATAAAGGACAAACTACAGGAAATACAAGTAAGTGTGACAAAACAGAAAGCTCAGAAATGTATTAATCAGAAAAGGAATGTATATATGACAAAGTCATATTTCACAACAGTATAAAATAATTATTATTTGACTTAAATGATTTTGAGAAAACTGGATAACCATTTGAAAATATAAAGTTAACTTTCTTACTTGTACTGTGTATCAAATAAAATCCAAATGAGTTGAAGCTTAACCTGTAGAATATATAAGTACTGAAAGAATAGTCAAGTATTGTGACTTCTAAGCAACATATGTATTAAATAAAAAAGAATTAAATTGCCCAAAGTGACAGACCTAAGTATTGGCTGACTTGGTTTTGAATGTAGAAAAGTTGGTTCCAGGGTCAAAGGATTTAAATTATAGACCCAAAAAAAACCTGATTATATAATCCTAGGATAGGAAATATATTTTAAAAGTAACATGGACATTTGGTTTTAGATAGAAAACTTGATGGACTTGACTACATGAAAATTGCAATCCTTTTTAATTGAAAAAATATCAATGTGACAAAATCAAAAGCCAACTCAGAAAATAGTTGCAATATCGATATAATAAAAGACTAATATCCAAATAAACCAAATAACAGAATAACCAAACAACCGGTCACTATCATGTGCACTGACCACCAGGGGGCATGTGCGGGACATGGTGGGTGTAGCCAGCAGGTGGCAGAGTGCAAACATAGGGGGCATCAGCCACAGTGGGATAGCGGAACAGATGAATGGGATGCCAGACCAAGGTGAGGTGCTGGTCTCACTGTCATCGGGGTGAGCCTCTGGTGGTTACTGAAAATTCTTTGCTCCCACACACCACAGTCCCGCCCGGTGCTCGCAGGCACGCACTGCTAGTACCAGAGCCACCACTTGCACTCGCTCCTGGCACCAGGCACCAGCCTTGATTGCTCAGCACCATCAGTGGGTGCAAGTGGCAGCTGCCAGCCCTGATCACCCCTCGTGGCTTCTCCACCTCCCCTGCTCCTGAGGGGTAATTGGGGCCAGCAGCCACCTCTCACACCAGCTGCCAGTACCAGAGCTGCCACTCGTACCTGCAGCTGGCGCCCAGTGCTGGTCCTGATTGCCTCATGCCATCAGCCATTGTGAGTGGTGGCTGCTGGCCCTGATCGCCCCTGAGGGCTTCTCCACCTCCCTCTGCTCCTGAGGGGTGATCAGGGCAGCAGCCACTGCTCACACCTCACAATTGCTCTGCACTGTCAGTAGGTGCAAGCAGGGCCTGCACCACCATCAGTGGGTGGGAACAGTGGTGGCGGGAGCAGGGCTGCTGGCAGACAGGGTACCAGGGGCTGGGTGGGGGTGCAGAGGATGTGCCAAGACCCACCCCTGTGCCCACCACAGCCTCAAGGCCCACACTTCTTTTCAAGGTGCACGAATTCATGCACTATGTCCCTAGTACATGACATAAAAATTAATATCCTTAGTACATTAGAGGTCTTACATCAATGAGAACGCAAACTTGAAAAATAGGCATAGGTCAGACAAGAAAATATATAAATGGTTAATAATTTTGGTAGACACAAAATTGTCAGTAAAATAATTTTGGTAGACACAAAATTGTCAGTAAAAATGATCTTGTGAGAGTATTCATTTCCATGGAAAGAAGAACAATCAACTGCTGTTAAAAGAAAAATGGCAGGTTACAAAAACAATATGATATTAATATTTTCCATGACATATATATACACATAAACATATATATGATATAGAAAATTAATGTATAATTTTAACTTGATCTCTCATTTTTTAAAAGAAGTTTTTGTTGGCTTGCAGGATCTTTTTGTAGTACTGTATGAGAATAATGACTAGTGAGATATTGCACAAGTGAGAGAGAAGCTAAATGAAAAGGGAAAGTAATAGTTATTATTGGTTTCTTGCTAAAAATTATGCCTCCTTTTCTTTCTAAACAAATCAACATTTTGTGGACTATGTGGACTCCACTCCAATTTAATAACAAAAGTCTTAATTAGGCTAGACCAGCTATTAGCAGTTATTCCATTTTTCCTGCCTGTGGCTCAAAATCCTAACAAATGAGGCATTAACATACCAGAGAGTATTTCTGAGAGTGTTATTTTTATTCTTAAAAAGGGACATGAGTAAAGGGCTTCCTCCTCATGCCTTTGGATATTTGGAGGTAAGTATGTGCTCTTTGGAGTTGTTGCAACCATCTTATTGCCATGAAAGTGGGGAGAAATGCAGAACAGCCAAATTTTATGTAGGACACTCCTTCACAAGGCCTCACATTGTGTTCTGTTTTGTTTTTTTAAGTACTTTTAATTGATTTCAGAGAGGAAGGAAGAGGGAGAGAGATAGAAACATAAATTATGAGAGCAAATCATTGATCTGCTGCTTTCTGCATGCCCCTCTCTGGGGATTGAGCCCACAACCCGGGCATGTGCTCTGACTGGGAATGGAATGGTGACCTTATGGCTTATAGGTTGATGCTCAACCACTGAGCCACACTAGCTGGGCAAACCTCACATTGTTGAGCTGCTAAGTAACTATTCTGAGCTCCCCTGTCCTCTACCATTCTTATGTAGGAAGATAAATCCCTCATTAGCCATGTGACTTTTGTTTGATTATGTATTTATTTACTTGCAGCTGAAAGCATTCCACCTGATACAAACAGGGAGATACTTAGGGAAAAAATAAATTGCAAGTTGATAGGAAGGAGAATAAAAGAAATAAGAAATATAATCAGTGTAGGTTAGAGTTTTCTAGAACATTTTGAAGGTAAGAAAGCAAGTAGATTTTTTTAGCAGCTTGCATGAGGATTTGACAGAGTATGAAGGCTTTACAGAAGCTTTACTCTATGTGAATTCAATGTAATTACTCCTCTGCTGTATATTTTAGAGGTTCTATAAAGTTGTGCATTACTTTATCTATATTAAGTTTGGATTTACCTTTTTGTTGGATGTATTGCCATGCAAAAAGTGGCACTCAGATAACTCAGCTTTATTAGGCTTTTATATGAGATAAGATGAAAAAGTGTTTTCCTTTGAATAATACCCTAAAATATTTTCTACAGAGACAGATTCCAGACAGTTCAGGAAAATATATATACTGTTCACTTCTTAGAACTTTAAGTTGCCCATATTTTAGGAAAAAATAAGAAATACTGCTATAAGAAAAGTGTTTAACCAAGTGTTTTCCAAACAGAGAATGATTACCACTGAAGGAATTCCAGGAACTATTATATATGTATTATAAGTAACTTCTAGATGGGGGTTAGAGATGGATAAATGGATGATTATTTCTTGTAAATAAGTTGTAAATATTCATTGTTTTGGACCACTCTACAGATGACCAATGCTAAATCAATAACAGTGTTAGAGTGAAGTCCCATCTCATCTTTAATGACATTACATGTAAAATGGAATTCATACAATACTTACTTCTTAGGATAGTTGCAAGAAGTAAATTGAATTATTTTGAAGATTAAAGAAAATATTCCCTATATTTATTTATTTAATTAATTTTTTGTTAATCCTCACATGAGAATATTGTTTCATTGGTTTTGTTAGAGTGAATGGGAGGAGGAGAGTCACAAAGAGAGAAACATCAATGTGAGAGAGACACATTGATTGGGTGTCTCTCCCCACATGTCACCACCAGGGCTGGGGGTTGGGATCGAACCTGCATCCCAGGTACGTGCCCTGGACCAGAATCAAACCCAGGACCATTCAGTCCATAGGCCGATACTCTATCCACTGAGTCAAATAGGCTAGGGCAAAATATTCTCTTTAGAAAGTCTTCTTGGTCCATTAAAATCATGTTTGATAGCTTGGCTAGTATGCTCAGTGGTTGAATGTTGGTCTATGAACCAGGGGGTCATGTTTTAATTCCTGGTCAGAGCACATGGCTTGATCCCCAGTAGGGAGTGTGCAGGAGGCAGCAATCAATGATTCTCTCTCACCATTGATGTTTCTATCTCTCTCTCTCTCCCTTCCTCTCTGAAATCAATAAAATGTATATTTTTAAAAATATACATTAGAATTATTAATAATTATAACAACTTTTAAGAACAGCATTTCATGAATATGTAAGTTCTACATATGTTAATTATAAATATTACTAGTTTACTAGTAATTCTCTTCCCCTCACAAACATACTGTGGATTTCAGGCTGATGTCAGATATTAAATATATTACTTGAATTTTATAGAGAGCAAAAAGCTTTATTTACAAAGATATTAAGTGGTTTTGACAGGGAAATTGATCATATTAATTTATGACTAAGAAGTAAGAATAAGGTTATATTTTAAGATATTCCTGAAATCTGCTAAAGTAGTTTCTTGGATCGTGAAGCATTAAAATAGCTACAAAAGCACAGCTTATGGCATTTCTTTAGAAATTGGCTGAACCTGTCCTCTCATGGTTGGGGTGAGGAAAGATGATTTGTGTATTTAATTTATGGTATTGCCAGAGAGTCAAGACATGGATTAAAAAAAAAATAGCTTATTGATTTTTAGAGAGAGAGGAAAGGAGAGGGAGAGAGAGAGAAACCTTGATGTGAGAGCATAACACCAATTGACTGTCTCCTGCACACCCCATTCCAGGATGAAGCCCTCAACCAAGGCATATGCCCTGACTGCGAATCAAAGTGGCAACTTTTTGATGCACAGGATGACACCCAACCAACCGAGCCGTACAGGCCAGCGCATGATTCTTTAATGTCACAGACATACAGTAAGTAGATATGAAAATAGATGTTCCATAAATCTTTTTAGAAAAGGAGTCCAACTATCTCAGGAAAATCAAACACAGTGTCCTTTATAACCCTTCAGGCGGTTATATTCACTATTTATTGGCTCAGGATTGTACAAAAAATAAAAATTACAAAGTTCTTATTAATAAAATTTCTACCTTTGATAGAGTCCAGTAGTCTCATCCTTCTCAAGCTTCGACAATGAGTTCATTATACTCTGCTTTATCTTCAATATTAAAGTTACATTAAATGGCAGGTAAATAAAAGTAGGAACTTTTGCCAAAACCAGTTTGGCTCAGTGGAAAGAGCGTTGGCCTGCGGACTGAAGGGTCCCAGGTTCGATTCCGGTCAAGGGCATGTACCTTGGTTGCGGGCACATCCCCAGTGGGGGTTGTGCAAGAGGCAGCTGATCGATGATTCTCATTTATGTTTCTAACTCTCTATCCCCCTCTCTTCCTCTGTAAAAAAGCAATAAAGTATATTTAAAATAAAATAAAATAAAACGTAGGAACTTTTAATCTTATGTATAAAAGTAACACATGTGTACTCTTGGTGAATAATGATGTGGTCATCCCTGTTAAAAATAGAAGAGCTCAGGGAAGTCCTGTGAGTGCTGTGATAATATCACTTTTCTAGGTTTTATGTTTAATAGCATTGAAGTTATGTGCTTATTGTGATTGTTCTTTCTTAATTCTGATGCTTGGCTATTTAAATTTGTGTTCCCCATCGAAATGGGTTCCCAGAACAAATGCTATTTATTTCTGTAGTAGAAATGCTGTATTATGAGTGAGTGGTTTATAATTTCTGTAATTCTCTTTTTCACTATAACCTATTCTAAGATCTACTTCTGACTCCTTTGACATTGGGCAAATTGCTTTATACTCTTCCTCAACCGTGCTTTCCCTCATTGATGTAACAAGAATACTTAGCTCCACTTACTTCAACAGGAAATGTGTTTTATTAAAGTGCTCTTAGCTTCTTGAAGTAGAAAATTGTAGTTTTGGTGGAGTTTGCTATACTATAGCACTTGGCATCAAATCTTCTTTTGAAATCTTTAGAAATGCCTCTCTCCATGAATGTGCTTTCAAGGACAAATGAAAAGTAGGCAGTTTGTTGTGCTGCAGAAGAAGAGACTGCTTTTATTCTTCAAACCTAAGCAGGTTCTTTTCAGGCAAATATTTTTTAGGCATAATTATACATAGAGAATAGGACTAGATATAATGTAATTATTATAAAAAACATGTAACCTATCTGATAAAGAATAATATGCTTCAGTTTATCAAAAAAAATGTTTAATTCAGAGAATTTTTATAAATTAGAAACATCTGAATTTCTAAGGCATACATAGGGATTATTTAAAGATCTGATATAAAATAGTGCGTATTGTACACTTTAATTTCCCACTTTTTAATATTTTTATCAATATAACTTTTATTTAGGATCCAGTGAGCGAGAAATTATATAAACTTCTTCATGAATGATAAACTCACGGAGCCAAAAAACAGATTGGCTTAAATATACCACCTTCTGCCAATCCTATGTGGAAGTCATTTAATAATGCTCTTTCCCATCACAGTTTCCAATCTTTCTCTTTTAATTATGAATGCTTTTTTTACTTTAATGAAGATGATGTAGAGAGGTCGGGTGAGGGAGTTGGTTAGGAGAGTGGAAGAAGAAAATGAGATATCCAACTTAATTCAGAGTCTGTGTTGATTATTTGAACACATTATCCCTGAAGATTCTAAAGTTAAATGAAAGATGGAATGGCTTATTATGATTTTTTAATATTCTATTTGAGGGATTTTCTTATGATTCAAAGAGTAACTCATTTATGAAATGTATTCTCAGAAGGGGCCTCCTGCTGCACAGCATCTGTGTTACTGATATACTGTAGTTTTCAGTGTATAAGACGCCACATGTATAAGATACCCCCCACTTTTCCAACCCAAAATTAATAAATCAATATTTTAAACATTTTGCTGGGTTTCCTCTTAAGGCCTTCTTTTTTTTTTTTTTTTTTTTTTGGCATCTTAAGGAGTGGTTCTTCCTGTTTTCTCCACTGTCTGATCTTATACTCAGTGGGAGGAGGTCCAAATTGTCTCTCTGCAGCAATATTTCCGTGCTCCTTTGCATAGCTGATTACATTCAGTTTGAATTTTGCAGAATAAGACAATCGCTTACCAGTATTTATCTTTTTACTTTTTGACATCTTTATGGGCTCAGAACATTTGGGTCCCGGTTGCATCTGAGCACTCTCCACCTCCACCTCCACCTCCAATAATGGCATCAGCTGACATCAGTAACAATAAGGCTGGAGATTGGAGGAAGCCTGTTTGATAAGGTATGGGCAGCTGTGCACCCACGTTGCCCCCTCCTCAGCTGACTTATGTGTATAAGACACTCCTTGATTTTCAGTCTAACAATTTTAGGGGAAAAAAATAGCATCTTATAAATGAAAAAAATATGGTATTCACACCCTTCCTTTACCTCTCTATCCGTTGCCCTGTGACCTGGTGCCTCTCTCTGGTGGAACAGACTTCCATGCCTTTATACTTCGGCTGGTGGACATAAGCAAATGGGACATATGCTTTTGAAAGATATTTCATCCCAGCCTCTTGCTTTTGCCCTCTGCCATGAAAACAGAATGTCCCAGACAGGGACTCCATCTCTACTCTGAGTCCAGGAATGAGAAGACACATCAGGGCTAAGCAGTGTTGAACTCTGTCACAACAGCCAGAGCCAAACCACAGTTGCATGCAATCCACTGAGCTTTGGGGATTACTTATTAGCAGCAAAAATGTCCAATTGAGAAAATAACTGCTAGATCTTTTTTGCTATAACAAAAATGCCTAATGTATCTGACAAAGATTTTGCAAGATACCTGAAAGATGAGAAACTGTTATTGGAGACTTAGAAAGTGTTACACAGAGGCAAAATATTTTGAAGCATTTTTGTTTGAGATAGGTTAGGAGGCAGTTGATGTACAATACAATAAAAGGCTATGGCTTTGGGCACAAAGGTTTCAGAACAGCACCTTACAAGCATGAGTTGTTAGTAGGTACATTTGAGAAGGCACTATAAAGAAGCTGAGCCCAGCCGGCATGGCTGAGTAGTTGAGTGTCAAGTTATGAACCAAGCTATGAACCAGGAGGTCCAAGTTCAATTCCAAGTCAGGGCACATGCTCGGGGTGCGGGCTCGATCCCCAGTGTGGGGAATGCAGGAGGAAACTGATCCATGATTCTCTCTCATCGTTGATGCTTCTATCTTTCACTCCTTCTCCCTTCCTCTCTGAAATCAATATGAAAGCTGAAGTCAGAAAGGAATTGGTGTGCTTAAAAATATAAAGGTCCCAGCAATTGTGTGATTTGCAGAATTGAACATGAAATAGTTTTTCAACTTCTATCAGTAAAACATAAGATAAGGAAATCTTTTTAAGTATTTCAGATCTATGCTCCATGTTTAGATTTCTGAGTAGATTAAAATGGAAGGCTGGGCTAAATGGCTGTGGTAAAGGGAAGGGAATAATTCTACAAAAATCTAATAGACTGGAAATGCCTGAAATGAAGTGAGGAAAAAGCTACTTCCAAAAGAAATTGTGGGGGTAATGATGGCTCATGGAGCTGACTATATTAAGTAGAATTTAGAAAAATACCCTTTTTCCTTTTTCTTTTTCTTCAGAAACGTGTATTGTCAAAAGTAACAAGAGTTCGGAACAAAGACAATGTGGACTCATCAAGATACTAGTAAACTATCTCCAGCTCAGGAAGTGGCTGAGAAAGCTGTTCTATCCGGGAGAATCTGAAGCCCAGAGGAGTCACACAGGCACAGCAGTTCTGAAATGTCAGTAAGCCCCGTGAAAACCCCTTACTCTGAGGCAGGCAATGATCTTGTGTTGGGGCCTCTATCCTGTTCTTCTCTTCACTGTATTCCATGGATTTTAGCTTCATGGTTGGGAAATTCTCCCTTTCCTGTTATCCTCCTTGGCTACATTTGAGTAGAGCAATGGAGAATGTTTAAATATGATTGTGTGGTTCATCTTGGTCCATGCTCAGAACCCTGCCATAAGAACGTAATGTCTCAGGTAAGGGTTTCCTCTTCAGTCTGGGCTCCAGGATGGAAAGGTATTAGAGAATTGATCAGTTCCAACACAGCCTAAGCCTGCCTACAACCTACATGTTGCATGAGGGGAAATAAGTGATGGCTGATGTAAGCCACCCACTGACATTTTGGAGTCATCTGTTATCCAGAACTAATGAAGGTATCATTTGTCTTTCCTTTTTATTCACAAACTTGTTACTAGTTTCCCATATACTTCCATTATGCAAATTGGAAAACTTGTTCTAAAGGAAAAACGTCTTACAAGGGTATAAGGCATATACCCTCATCAGAGATATATATCATAGAAATACCATCCCAACTGCCCCACTATAATCACCAGCTTTCTAATTTCCATATTATGAATTTGCTCCCACTTGCAGATATCAAAGTTTTTCCAACTTATTCAGACTGGAAATATAAACTTACTCATTGGGAGCATAGAAAGTGAAAAGTGGAAAGAGGAGGAACTCAACATAAAGATAGTTATTGTAATAGAAGCACATAAGTCTCCACATAGCCTTGTACATCAAGAAACACATTGTAAATGGAAAGGGAAGATAAATAACAAACCTATTCTTTATAACATGGGCTTTAAAAGAAGCAAAGTTTCTGGGTGCTCTGTTCTTTTCATAAGGGAGCTTCTAAAATCTAAGGTTTCACTATATGCAGTGATTTTTCTGAGAATATATAATTTTTTTTTCAGTTCAACACTTCTTGTTCCAATAGGAATCTTGTTCCAATAGGGTTACACACATGTTTACATTCTTCCTGCCTGGCTCATAGGAAGTGCTCAATAATTATTTGTAGAATTGAACTATATTTGTGATAAAAACATTGTATAGTTTTCCATCATTATTGTTGAAATTCTCAGTTGTTGCACAGCCCTCAAAGTGAGAGTAGTGCTTGAATTTTTAAAAAGTTGTCAAAAGCAAAAATATAAGTATATGCAGTAGAGAAACTAACATATTCACTATTTGACCCTATGCAGAAAATGTTAGCTGAACCCTGATCTAAATTCAGAGAGTATTTCCTGAACTTAGTCCCAGACACAGGGAATTCATGCAATGACACAAACAATATCTCAGGTGGAGAAATAACATTACAAATAGAGGAAGATGCATATGGGAAGAAGTTGCTGGAAAGTTATTTTCAGTCTTAAAAAGGGACAAAGGAAGACATGCAGTCTTTCTTTCTAGCAGTCTTTGAGTTTTGTTGTGTGAGGATGCAACAAATGCTTGAAGGTGCCATCTTGGGACCACAAGGATTCAAGCCTAATGATAAAAACCAATACGCTGAGCATTGTAGAGTGAAAAGAAAGTAAAACCTGGTCCTCCCTTAATGATGTTATTAAACTCAGAATTAACCAAATTCTTGAAGTAACTTGATTATGTACAGTGGTGCCTCGCATAAAGAACGCCTCGCACAGAGAACGCTGCACACAACGAACTTCATTTCATGATTCATACAACGAACTTCGTTTCACACAACGAAGTCGCCCGAGCTTCCACGACTGCTTCGCCCGAGCTTCCACGATCGCTGCCGATGTATTGCATCCTTCCACGCAGGCACTGCAGGCAGTCGTTAGTCACTGCGCTTAACTTAAGCACGTATCGCAGCAATCGTTCTTCATTACGAATTAAATCACCCACGTATCACGGCAGTCATCCTTTTAAGTTAAACTCAATATTTTTTTTATATCATGGCTTCTAAAAAAAGCAGGAAGGTGATTTCTGTTGAAATGAAACAGGAAATAATTAGAAGGAGTGAATGTGGGGTAAAACAGTGTGACCTCGTCAAAGAGTTTGGCCTCAGCAAGACCACCATTTTCACCATTTTGACAAATAAGGATGCAATCAAATCAGCCAAAGTAGCCAAAGGAGTATCAAAACTATTTCATGAAAAACATAGGTCTTCAATCCACGAGGAAATGGAGAGGCTATTAGCAATTTGGATTAAGGACAGGCAGGTGAAAGGTGACGTAACAACCCAAGATATTATCTGTCACAAAGCCAAGAGAATTTATGACGATCTAAAGAAAAACGTCCCTGGAAGTAGCAGCAATCAAGATAATGAAGAAGAATTCAAAGCCAGCAGGGGGTGGTTTTTTAGATTTAAGAAAAGGTGTGGAATCCACAGCGTTACTATGCATGGTGAGGCTGGCAGTGCTGACAAGAAAGAAGCAGAAAAGTTCTCTATTAACTTTCAAAAATGTATTAAGGATGAAGGATACTGCCCACAACAAGTGTTCAATGCCGATGAAACGGGTCTTTTCTGGAAAAGAATGCCAAGCAGAACCTTCATTACAAAAGAGGAGAAGAAATTGCCAGGACACAAAGCCATGAAGGACAGACTTACCCTTATGTTTTCGTCTAATGCCAGCGGAGACCTCAAGATCAAACCTCTATTGGTTTATCACTCTGAAAATCCAAGAATTTTCAAGAAAAATAACATTATTAAGTCCAAACTGCCCGTCCATTGGAAGTCCAATCAAAAAGCCTGGGTGACCCAAGTTATCTTCAACGAATGGATTCTGGAAACCTTTGCTCCTGCCGTGAAGAAATTCTTGCTGGAAAAAGAACTGCCGCTCAAAGCCCTTCTGATACTTGACAATGCCCCTTCTCACCCAAAAGACCTAGAGGAAATATTGCAGGAAAATTATCCTTTTATCAAGGTGCAGTATTTGCCACCAAACACCACATCCATTCTTCAGCCAATGGATCAGCAAGTTATTGCGAACTTTAAAAAACTCTACACTAGAGCCCTCTTTAATAAGGTGTTTGAAGAATGCGAGTTTGGTGGAGACAATATGACTGTCCGAAAGTTTTGGAAGGAGAAATTTGATGTCCTTATGGCAATACGACTTATACAGAAGGCCTGAGAAGAAGTGTCACAAAGGACCCTCATTTCTGCTTGGAAGATGCTTGTGCCTTCGTGGACCCAGGAAGAAGCAGTAGTTGATGACACAGAAGTGGTGAAGGACATCATCACAGTGGCCCAAAGGTTGGAATTAGAGGTAGAGGAAGAGGATGTAGAGGAGCTTATTGAGGAACACGAAGAAGAGCTGACAACTGAAGAGCTCCAAGCACTTCTGGTCCAGCAACAGGACAATGCTCAAAGGGAAGCGTCATCTGATAACGAGGAGCAACAATCAAACAATCAACCAATCCCAACTGCTGACATCAAGAACATCCTGGTCAAATGGAAAGCAGTTCAGCAGTTTACCAATGCCCACTATCTGGATTCAGCTGAAGCAAACAGGATCAACGATCTTTACTCCGATACTCTTGTCCGTTATTTCCGGCAGATGTTGGAGAAAAGAGAAAAACAAATGACTTTGGACAGGTTTTTCATGAAACCATCGGCCAAAAAGCAGAAAATGGATGAAGATGTGCAAGATTCGGTAGACTCTACTTAGTCTGTCTTAAAATTAAAAAAATGTGTGTGTTTTTTTTTAAATTATGTTTTTAGATGTATCTAAATAAAAATAATAACAAAAAATTTATCTTTTTTTATGTCATCTTAGCATATTTTATGCTACAGAACGAATTATTTTTTTTAACATGTATTGTTATGGGAAAACACGTTTCACATAACGAACTTTTCGCATAACAAACTTGCTCCTGGAACGAATTAAGTTTGTTGTGTGAGGCACCACTGTATCTCCCTATTATATAAGTCAGTTGATTCAAATTTTATATTTCTTGCATCTGAAAGCATTCTAAAGGGATGCTGTAATTGAAATCTGGTTGTAAAGTAGAATAAACAGTCAGCTATTCTTTGAAATATCTGCCTGGGGCTTGTGAGTTGCTTGGTTAAGAGAGGACATCTGGACAAATGAGCAGCTCAGGTATTTAATTCTATATCGTGGAAGACTTGGCATGATTTATTTCTGTGTTGTCATATTATCATATTGAATGAGTGAAAAATAGTCCCAGTAACATATAAACCATATGTTCCCAAATACCGTAAATGATCATACAATATAAACAATGCTCAGGCAAGTCCACACTGGTAGCATGTGTTGGGAGACAGCCTTTCCACAATCACAACAATGACGTAAACAGCCCTCTCTTCTGACTCACTATGTGACGACAGCTTCTTTTTTCTTTTTTTAAAAAAATATATTTTATTGATTTTTTTACACAGAGAAAGAGAGAGGGACAGAGAGCTAGAAACATCGATGAGAGAGAATCATCGATCAGCTGTCCCCTGCACATCCCCCACTGCGGATGTGCCCGCAACCAAGGTACATGCCCTTAACCGGGATTGAACCTGGGACCCTTCAGTCCGCAGGCCGACGCTCTATCCACTGAGCCAAACCGGTTTCGGCGACGACTGCTTCTGTACTAATGACATCTGTAGACCGGCTTCAATCCCCCACATCTTGGAGTAAAAATTATGAACATACCCATTGTTCCCACCTCTGACAGCATTCATGCCAAAACGGGCCCACGCTTCCCTAGTCCCTCTTTGAAACCTTCAAGCTCAAACCCAAATTCTCTAAGAAGCCTTTTCCATGTTCCTATGTGGATAATCTCCCAGAGTTCCTCTGGGTTATGTTTACCTTGCTGTAAAAAGCATGGTAAGCCTAACTTTTTTTCTTTTCTTTTTTTGTTACAGGCATTTTCCTGGTGATTTATTTATTTATTTATTTATTTTAAATCTATTTTATTGATTTTTTTCAGAGAGGAAAGGAGAGGGATAGAGAGCTAGAAGCATCGATGAGAGAGAAACATGGACCATCTGCCTCCTGCACACCCTTTATTGAGGATGTGCCCACAACCAATGTACATGACCTTGACCAGAATCGAACCATCCGCAGACTGATGCTCTATCCACAGAGCCAAACCGGTTTTGGCTTATTTATTTATTTTGATTAATAGACAACTCATAAGAAGATTTAGGTTTACAGAAAAATTAAGCCAAAAGTACATAGAGTTCCGATATACACTGCTTGCCACATCTCAGTTTCTCCATTTTGCATTGCAGTGGTATGTTTGTTACAATTGATGAACCAACTTTGATGGACATTATTATGAACTAAAGTCCACAGTTTCACTAAGGGTTACTCTTTTTGCTGCATAGTTCTATGGATTTTTCCAAATGCATGATGTTAATGTCTACTGTTACAGTATCATACAGAATAGTTTCACTGCCCTAAAATGCCCTGTGCTCTACCTGTTTATTCCCTGCTCCCCACACCCTGGAAACCACTGATCCTTTCACTGTCTAAATTTTTGCCTTTTCCAAAAGGTCATGCAGTTTGAATGATAGAGCATGTAGCCTTTTCAGGCTGGATTGTTTCACTTAATAATAGGCATTTAGGGATCACGATTTGATACCTTATTTATTTTTATCACTGAACAATATTATGTTGTCTGGATGTACCATAGTTTATTTTTGCATTCACCTACTGAAGGATATGTTGGTTGCTTCAATTTAGGCAATTATGAATAAAGAGGCTATGAATATTCTTGTGCAGGTTTTGTGTGGACATAAGATTTCAACTTACTTGGGTAAGGACCAATGAGTGGAATTGATAAGTAGTATGATAAGACTATGTTAACGTTTTATTTTTTTATTTTTTAAAAAAATAAATTTTTATTGTTCAGATTATTACAGTTGTTCCTCTTTTTCCCCTCCATAGCTCTACTCCACTCGGTACTTACCCTACCCCATGCCCTTACCCCCCCCCCATTGTCCTCATCCATAGGTGTAAGATTTTTGTCCAATCTCTTTCCGCACCCCACACATCCCCTTCCCCTTAGAATTGTTAGTCTGATCCCTTTCTATGCCCCTGTTCTATTATATTCACCAGTTTATTCTGTTCCTCAGATTTTTTATTCATTTGATTTTTATATTCATTTGTTGATAGATATGTATTTGTTGTTCATAATTTTTATCTTTTCCTTTTTCTTTTTCTTCCTCTTCTTAAAGAATATCTTTCAGCATTTCATATAATACTGGTTTGGCAGTGATGAACTCCTTTAGCTTTTTCTTGTCTGTGAAGCTCTTTATCTGACCTTTAATTCTTAATGATAGCTTTGCTGGGTAGAGTAATCTTGGTTATAGGTTCTTGGTATTCATCACTTTTAATATTTTTTTACCACTCTCTTCTGGCCTGCATAGTTTCTGTTGAGAAATCAGCTGAAAATTGTATGGGTGCTCCCTTGTAGGTAACTAACTGTTTTTCTCTTGCTACTTTAAATATTCTCTCTTTGTCTTTTGCTCTTGGCATTTTAATTATGATGTGTCTTGGTGTGGTCCTCTTTGGATTCCTTTTGTTTGGTGTTCTCTGTGCTTCCTGGACTTGTAAATCTATTTCTTTCTCCAAGTGGAGGAAGTTCTCTGTCATTATTTTTTCAAATAGGTTTCAGTATCTTGCTCTCTCTCTTCTTCTGGCACCCCTTAATTTGGATGTTGATATATTTGAAATTGTCCCAGAAGCTCCTTACACTATCTTCATATTTTTGGATTCTTTTTTGCTTTTTGCTTTTCTGGTTGGGTGTTTTTTGCTTCTTTATATTTCAAATATTTGACCTCATTATTGGGATCTTCTAATCTGCTGTTGAATCTCTGTATATTATTCTTTATTTCAGTCGGTGTATGTTTAATTTCTGATTGGTCCTTTTTCATATCCTTGAGGGTCTCACTAAATTTCTCAGAGGTTTCTAGAAGATTCTTGAGTAACCTTATAACTGTGGTTTAGAACTCTATATCCAATATTTTGCTTTCATCCATTTCTTTCATTTGTGACTTGTTTCTTTGTCTCCACATTTTGTATGCTTTCCTGTGTTTGTTTCTATATATTGGGTAGCTGCTAAATCTCCTTGAGTTGATAGAGTGGCATTGTGTGGTTGGTGTCCTATAGGACTCAGTGGTTCAGCCTCCCCAATCACCTTAGTTGGACGCTCTTGGTGCACCCCTTTGTGGGCTGTTTGTTGTAGTTAACCCTTGATTGCTGTTGGTATCACTGGGAGGAATTGACCTCCAGACCAATTGGCTGTAGTGACCAGTTGAGTCTACACTGGAAGATCTGTTGTGTAGGAATCACCCTTATAGGGCAGGACTTGCTTCAGTGGAGCTTTGGTGCTCACTGAGTCTGCCCTTTGAGTGTGTCTCATGGATGTGAAGAGTTGTAATCCGGTATGGTCTCACTCTGATCACTGGGCACACTGGCTCTTGGCTCTCCAAGGATGTGCAAGGTCAGCCACTGTCTGGGGCCACACAACAGGATCTACAGAGAGATCTGCAGATTCCTCCTTTTTGTATGGGGTTTGGAAGTGCCCAGACGAGGCCCAGTTGTGAAGCAAGGCTGCTGCAGATGTCCGGCATTGGGCCTTCTTTTGGAAGCCCTGGGGCTCTCTGACCCAGCTGCAGTTTGACAGGTTTTAGGCAAAAAGACAGGCCATTCATATGCTAAAGCCGATGCAAACAGTTTGGGTGGAGTTGTAAGTTGGGTGGGGCAGGGACTCTGGGAATCACCAGGGTAGGGCAAACAGCAATGGCTGCCAGTCAGCCCTGAACCAGAGAGGTCCCCCTGTCTCTGTGTCCCATGCCCCCATGCAGGAACAATCATCTCTGTGAGCACCTCTAAGAGAAAGCTACCCTTGTGTTCCTGTCCCAATGCCAGACAGTACAGTTTCTCCCTGTATGTGCCTGGGTCCCCCAGAGTCTCGCCCAGAATTGGAGTTCAGAGCAAGCAGGAGCTGGTATCTCCCTCCTGATTGAAAGAGCAGCACTTTTCAGGTACTAGCACTTTCCACGCCTCTGCACCTCTTACCAGTCTCAGTGCGCTTTCTTCACCTCTCTAGTTGTGGGGCTTCCACTGAGCCAACTTTCCCACAGTTCTGGGTGGTAGTTGTTCTGCACTTTAGTTGTGGTTTTGATGTAGTTGTGAGGGCACCAAATGTAGATGATTACCTATGCCACCATCTTGGTTCTCCCTACGTTAACTTTTTATCAAAAACTGTCAAAACTGTCTTCTAGGGTAGCTGTACCATTTTTCATTCTTTTTGCAATCCCATAACCAATGATTGAGATTTTCTGTTGCTCCACATCCTTGCCAGCATTTGGTAGTGTCATTGTCCTGAAATTTTGCCACTTTAGTATATGTGGAGTGGTATATCATTGTGTTTTAATTCACAAGTCTCTAATGCATATGATACTGAGCACCTTTTCATAGCATCTTTTCACATGCTTACTTGCTACCTGTATATCATTTTGGTGAGGTATCTGTTCTGACATTTTGCCCACTTTTTAATTGGATTGTTTGTTTTTTTACTGTAGAGTTTTAAGAATTCTTTATATGTTTTAGATGCAAACCCTTTGTTAGATATATGCTTGGTGCCTGATAGTCTTTTGGTTTTTTGGGCATTAACAAAAGAAAAGAGACATAATTTTTTAAGAAGTAAGATGCAACCAAAATTGAGAAATTTTGAGAAAATTAGAAATGAGTGGATAAAAAAGATGTAGTGCATTTATACCTTGGAATATTATACACCAGTAAAAAAGAAGGACCTCCTATCCTTTGAGACAGCATGGAGGGATTTGGAGAGTATTATGCTAAGTGAAATAAGCCAGTCATAGAAAGACAAGTATCACATGACCTTACTCATATATGTAATCTAATGAAAAAAATTAACTGATGAACCAAATGGATCCAGAGACATAGAAACATGGGACAGATCTCAGAAACTCAGAGGGAAGTTAGGAGAGGGTGGGTGAATGGGAAGGGATCAACCAAAGAACTATGTGCATATATGCATAACCCATGGACACAGACAATAGTGTAGTGAAGGCTTGGGGCAGGGGGGAAGGTTGGGCTAGAAGGGACCAATAAGGAAAAAAGGGGACATCTGTAATACTTTCAACAATGAAGATGTTAAAAAACAATAAATTTCAGTTGGATTCACCCACACACATACACACACACACACACACACACACGATGCTGAAAGAGAAAGGATGTTTTCCAACATTAAATCCTCACAGTAACAAATTTATAAAATATCTCACTTTAGTATTAATATTATATTTCATATGATGATGTGCTAAATTCTGCCCAGGTGTTAGCTTTGTGCTGAACCTCTTATGAGGCTTTTGATTATATCACTAATATCTCTACATCTATTACAGAATTGTAAGAAAGCCAGCAGGGTATAAAATAGCTGTGTAGATTTGACAGTGGTCATGCCTTTTGCCTCTCATCAAGCCATTTAAGCAAATTTTAAAGAAATTGCAAAATATACTTTTAATTTCCAACATAGATAAAATAGGAAACATAAGCTATGCCTTCCCCCATAAGGTTGAAATTGTGTACATTTTAATGCATATTTTTAAATTGCACAGCTGAGAATATGCAATCTTCTTGGGAGAAATACATCTGCGTAAGCTAGAAGAAAATGAAATACTGTCTCACCAAGTGGCCTTTTTTTAATTATTATTATTCAATTTACTTCCTTTCACCATTGCAGATGATAATAAACTTGAGTAAATATCAGGTCTTTTTCACTTCAAGGTTTTAAGACTATTCCAGTTACAGAGACTAGAAATATATCTGGAGACTTTCTGTTATTTTTAGACACTCTAAAACCATAGCCTCTTCCAAGAAATGTCTTCTGTTTGTTTGCCTACCATCATATCACCACCACCACCCCTGCATCACCACCCACTTGGGAAACATTAATCATCTGGTGGTTACCTGCGGCATTTTCTTAAGAAGTTAGTCCTGTTTTCCATGTTTCTAAGGAATGTCTAAGTATCAGCCCAGTCGATAATCTGTTGGTAATGATGGCATTCGTTGCTTATTCCCAGAATACTCCAATCTTTGGAATACTTATGCAGGAAATCTGTGAAAACCTCTAATATTTTTTTGGCATCCTATATAACCTCTCCCCTCCCTACTCCTGAAATTTTTCATAGCAAAATATTTATAGTATTTTTTTCTCTAGTGTTGTGGTTTTATAAATATCACATATCAATAATGATTGTGGACAGAACTGTCAATCTCTTTTCTTTTAATAATTCCCGATGTCTGACTTTTAAATTCTACAGACTCTGAAGATTTTAAAATGTAGTTAACTACCTTTTGCGTCCTGTTGCTTTAAAGATCACGATTTTCCATCATCCTTCTGAAAGCTGTCAGGTGCAATGTAGAAACATTTCCATAACTTTGTGTGGTATATTGATAAATTGTCAGAAAAATAAACAGAAGTTATACAGGGACTCAGTAATCCAGAACCACTGGGAAAATTCCTCAATAAAAGAGCCATACATAATTTTGAATTTTATGATTTTAACCAGAAGAAATACAAGTAAATAAGCATAATTAATCAAACTAGAATTGTTACCTGTATGTTACCTACAATTACATATCCAAAAAGGCATTTTAGTTGAAAGTAGTATGAATGTTGAAAGTTGTAAAATGTAGTAGCTGTCCATTCAACTCATTCTGTTCTCTCATAATAGATTGTTGAGACATTTTTACAATTGTTATTTGTGATATCCACTCCAAAAAGTAAATACATGAAACCATTGCTCCTAGAGACTCTCTTATTCATCCATACATCCTTGGGAAAGTGACATATTATGTCGCTAACTTATGAGTATGATTTAATGATTAGAAAACAAAAATGAAGACCTCGATTGAACATAAATTATACACCAGCAGCATGATATGGTTTCACATGCATTACCTCATCTTGGGTTTCTATCATACTGCTGGGTGGCAGGCATCTTTAGCTCTAATTTGGAAATGTGAAAATTGAAGTCGAGAGAAATTAAGTGCTAAAGCAGAGTTATTTGAGAAGATTTTCTAGGAAGCATGAAACTTGACAGTTACTTTGGAGAAAAGTGGATGTTGAATGAGAGGAAAAAGAACTTTTAAGAAAGGGAATGGAGGTGAGACTCTTGAAACAAAATGTGTGCTTTGTTACTTCCCTTTGTCTAGTCCTTTTAGTAGACCCACTTCTGAGTGTCTGCCCAGCTGAAACGTAATTATTTTCCTAAGAATTTTTACCATTCCTCAAGAGGAGGTAATAAAAGAGCACAACATTCTTCCACATTATATCTCTTTTGCTTCAGGTAGTTTGCAGTGAGTTCCTGTTATTTGTAATCAAATAATCTTATACGGAGAGATTTTTTCCATAATTTTTATGCAAAGCATAATAGAAAAAAATTAAGTCTTTAATATTAAAAGAAACTATGACTGTAAGAAATTTCATGACACTAAAAGTAATTGAAATTGGGAAATGTAGACATTTAAAATTTTATACCAAGCTAGTTAATCCAAGAATGAATTTTGTAGATTTGTAGGGGTCCCTTTCACTTCCTTCGGAATCATTCATATTTTAAGATGAGAAGGTCTGGGAGTTCGTGTCTATGTCTTGATGGTTCTGCTTAAGACTCTACTAACTTTATGTTATTCACTAAAGGTCTGTGAATACTGTGCATTTGTAGTTTTTATATAGTTTAACTCAATACACTTCAATGTTTTTTGCAGATTATTTGGGGGGTTTGTTTCTAGTACCATATTTTGTACGCGTTTTAGAAAATGGGTTTTTATATTTTAGATCTGTAAGACAGGGAGAAAAAAGAAACATGCTAGTAAATGTTTCATTTGAATAATATATTAAATGGAAACTACATTTATAAACATGCAGTTTGTGTGTGTGTGTGTGTGTGTGTGTTGTGTATGTGTGTTTGTGTTGATGATGTGTGATGGGGAGAACTGTGAAGAGGAAATCCCAGAAATGGAATGTCTCTACCACATATGGTGATTACATTTTAGCATGCTGGCAAGAAAATTAGGCACAAAATACCTAGTATGTAAGATGGTTTTTTTCCTGTCTAATTCTCTCTGCACCCTGCTGAATACATACCCATTTATGTTTAATTCCACACAATCCAAATGTAGTCACATTTTGAATGGGAAAAGAGTTTAAACCAAGACAAGCACTTACCTAGCTATTTTCTTATATTCCCCTGGGCTCTCTGTTACTGTCTCAAATAAAGACATGAACAGCACAATGCACATTTTATAAAATTAAATATGTCTCAGGAGATTCAAGGTGGTGGCGGAGTAAGTGGAAGTTGCTAGTACACTCACCCCTCCCATGACTGAACTGGAATTACAACTAAAATACAGAACAAGCAGATTGAATAACCAACTGAAGACTAGCTGAACAGAATTCTTATAACCAAGGAGTTACAGGAAAAGCTACATCCAGCCTGGTAGCACGGGCGAAGACACGGAAAGGGCTACCCTGCTACCACTAGAGGAAACTGAGATTCCGAAGGGATCTCAGCTGTAAAGGTTTCCCCTAAGGTGTGTGGGGCCTCAACCCCACACCAGGCTCCCCAGCACTGAGCATCAGAGCCAGGAAGAGGTGCCCATATAACATCTGGCTGTGAAGATCAGTAGGGATTCTGTCCACCATGGAAAGATGGAAGTCTGGCAGAGACACAGGCAATGTCTTAAAGGGCCAGCACACAAAATCTCACTTGTAGTCACTCCTCTTAGGCTCTCAGGGAGGAAGGGAGGGACAGATTAGAGTTGTATGAGGAAAGACTGGGGTTTGCAGCTCCAGGGAGAGAGCCAACGGATCAGCAGTCCAGGGTCCCTGTGCTGAGCTCCTTTCCTACACCGCAGATGCCATATATCTTAGACAACGTGAGGCATTGTCCCACAGAAGGACAGTACAAAATGATAAACAGAGCAACCCAACAAGAGATATAACCCTTGTAAATATTTATGTCCCCAATATAGGAGGACCTAATATCTAAAGCAAATCTTGTTGGACATAAAGGGAGAGAATGACAGTAATGCAGTCATCGTAGGGGATTTTAACATCCCATTGATATCAATGGATAGATCTTTCAGGCAGAAAATCAACAAGGAAGCAGTGGCTTTAAATGACATGCTAGATCAGATGAATTTAATTAGTATCTTCAAAGCATTTCATCCTAAAACAGCAGAATATACATGGAACATTTCATATTAGGACATAAAACAAATATTTTTAAGTGCACATGGAACATTTTATAAAATAGGCCACATATTAGGACACAAGATAAATCTCAATATATTTAGGGAGATTGAAACCATATCAAGCATCTTCTCTGATTATAATGGTATGAACCTATAAATCAATCACAAGACAAAAAATCACCTGAAAAACACACAAGACATGGAGGCTAAATAACATGTTACTAAACAATGAATTGATTAACAATGAGATCAAGGAAAAAATTAAAAAACAAACAAACAAACAAACAACCTTGAAACAATGAAAATGAGAACACAACATCCAAATCTATGGGACACAATGAAAGCAGTCCTATAGTAAAACTAATAGCAGCATAACAGGCCTCATTTAAGAAACAAAAAGAATGTCAAATAAACAATTTTATTTTACACTTAAAGGAACTTGAAAAGTAACACAAAGCCCAAAGGTAGTGGAAGAAAGAAGATAATAAAAATCAGAGAAGAATAAAAATGAAATGGAGTCTAAAAAACAACACAAAAGATCAGTGAAGCCAACAGATGGTTCTTTGAAAAGATAAGCAAGATTGACAAACTTTTAACCAGATTCATTATGAAAAAAAAAGAGAGGACCCAAAAAAATAAAATCAGAAATAAAAGAAAAAAAAAGTAACAACTGACAGTAAAGAAATACAAAGGATTGTGAGAAAATATTACAAACAACTATTTGCAAAATAGTTGGAAAATCTGGATAAAATGGATAACTTCCTAGAAACATACAATTTTTCAAAACTGAATCAGGAAGAATCAAAGAACTTGGATAGACAGATTACAACTAGTGAAATTAGCGGTAATAAAAAACAAACAAACAAACAAACAAACAAAAAACCTCCCAAGAAACAGAAGTCCTGGATCAAATAGCTTCACTGGTGAGTATTAGCAAACATTCAAATAATAATGAACACTTCCTTTCTCAAGCTATTCCCGAAAAATTAAGAAGAGGGAAGAATGCCAAGCTCTTTCTATGATACTGGCATGATTCTCATTCCAAACCCAGATAAAGGCACTTCAAAGAAAAAAAAAATTATAGGTCAATATTTCTGATGAACATAGATGCTCAAATTATCAAAAAATAAAATTGAATGTTTCTCAGTAAATTCAAAGAGTCATGTTTTATTTAATAGTTTTAAATCAAACTATTATAAACACACATTTGCTATTCTCCAATATTAGTGTGTAGAAAGTTCTCCTGTATCTTTTTCTTAATGGGCAAAATTTTCTTTAAGACTATCCTTAGCAGGAAATGCTATAATATATAGTTATAAAATGCTTTTTATTTCATGAAGCTTTTTCCTATTCCAATCAAAGCCCCCTTTGGATAAAATAGGACATTTCTATTGCTTTAAAATTTGGAGAAATTATGGTTCTGGGTGGTCAGTGCTTTGCCCAGGGCAATTCTAATGAATAATTGAAACAGCACTGGAATCCAAGGCGTTTACCCCTTAGGTCAGTGCTCCAACTGCTTCTCATTGTGCATCATTTAGATTCTCTGAAATAATGTCTCCAGTTACCGGTATTTGTTCCTCAGTTTCTAGAATTTTAAGAAAGAAAAATAAAAGGAGGATCTAAGAAAATTATTACAATAGGAATGTGGAATCTGTGAATGAAATATAGAGCAGTTGAGAGAGTTTAGCCTGGAGAAGAGGTTCAATAGGTGACTAGATATGTATCTTCATATAAAATGTTCCTGTGAGTAGGTGTTTTGTATCTCTGTCAAGAAGATGGTATAAATTATGGTGATAAACTAACGTGTCAGATATAAGGTAACATTTATGGACAAGGGTGTGTTAAATTTAAACATAAGCAACAAAAGTGGTAAAACTTCCTTTTACATTGAAATAAAGAGAATAAATGCTTAAGATGCTGTTTACCTGATTATATTATAATATTATTTTTGGTTTTTCAAGCTGTAATATTTTTTCTGTGGTCATATACCAAATGGCTGAATTTCTAAAATGCTCAAATCTTATGTGTAAAGATATCTATATGTGTTAATTCCTTTTGAAGTGTACATTGCCTTATCCTATTTGAATTGAATATTCTAACTGGAAGGAAGTTCAAGAAATTGCAATCTATCAGATGATGTTTAATTAACCACCAATCCCTCAGGGTAAATCCAAAAGCTCTCTGCTCATGCAGCAGGAATTCTAATTCTGGCTCCCCCTTTTCTACCTTTTCCCTCCTTTTGCTTCAGTTTTTTTCTTTCCTATGTCATCACTGACAAGCTCCTCTCTGGATGATAGGACAGAGCTCAGTAGAAGTGAGAATTCAGTATTTCCCTACGTGATTACTTCTTCATTTAAAGAGTAGCAGAGGAAGAAGAGGGAAATAAATATCACAGCAAATTTGTTGCATTTTCTTGGAGCATTTAGAGCCACATTATGAATGAATATTTAAATCCATACACAAGCTCCTGCCAGCGATTGAGCAGTAATTACAATACCGTGTACAATGTAAGGGAAATTTAAAATATTGTCTCCACACATGAGGAGTTCATAGTAGTAACTATCGACAAAAATAACTTTTTTATAATTAGACATTAACTTACATGATACCGACTTTAAGTGTTACAGAAGCTTACAAGAAAACAGGATTGATTGCATCATTCAATAATATTGAGCATATACTATGTTTATTCATTTATTCATGCATTCAATAAACTTTTATAGAGTGCCTACTAAATGTCATGCACAGAGAACAAAGCCATGAATTCCTGCCATGGTGGAGCTATGGTTTTAATGAGGGTTGGAGTGAGAAAACATAATAAATAAACATGAAAATAACAGTCAAATATTGGTAAGTGCTATGGAGGAAACAAAAGCCAACTGAGGGAGTCAGGGAGTGCTGCAGGACAGTGGGAGAGGTGCCATTTCCTAGATAGCCAGGAGGCCTCCCTGAGTCCTTGAAGAAGCTGAAGGAACAGTCCTTGGATTCCTTGGCAGGGTCATCCCAGGAAGAAGGAAGGCAAAGGCAAAGGCTCAGAATGTCTGGGGAGGCTGAAATGAAGTGGATTTGGATAAGAGCAGTAGGAGAGAGGATCAGAGAAGTGGGGACAGACTGATCATCTGGGACCGTGGTCAGCAAACCGCAGCTTGCGAGCCTCATGTGCCTCTTTGGTCCCTTGAGTGTGGCACTTTGGCCCCTTGAGTGTGGCACTTCCATAAAATACCATGGCCTGGGCGAGTCTATTTTGAAGAAGTGGCGTTAGAAGAAGTTTAAGTTTAAAAAATTTGGCTCTCAAAAGAAATTTCAGTCGTTGTACTGTTGATATTTGGCTCTGTTGACTAATGAGTTTGCCCACCGCTGATCTGGTACCTTTGTAGATGAATGTAAAGACATTGGCTTAATCTCTGTGGTGGGAAATTTTGGGAGGGATCTGAGCAGAAGAGTGCCATGACCTGACTTGTTTGTGTTACAAGCATTCTGACTGTTCCATCCAGAAGTGGCGGTAGGAGGCCCAAAACAGAGACAGATAAGGATTTACTGCAATGACCAGGCTGGTAAGATGGCTACTACTGTTTTCAGCACAGTGTTCCTTGAGTGAATAAAAGTCATATATATACCCTAGTTTTACTACACTTCCCAGATATTGAATTTTGTTTTTTTAAAAATTAAAGATAAAACTCTCTACTAGCAAAAAGATCATGAGTTGCTGAAGCCTTATATGATGATTATCATTCTTAGCAATAAATTATTTTAATTAAGTTATGTGCATTTTTTAAGCATAATGCTATTGCACACTCAGTGGACTACAGTTATAGTATAAATATTACTTTTATATGTATTGGGAAACCAAAAAATTATCTTTATTTCTGTGATCTGGAACTGAATCCTTAATATCTCCAAGGTATACCTGTATAGCATGAGAAAAGTGCAAATCAAACTGTATTTTTTTCTAATTCATTAACCAGTTATTCCTGTTAGTACACCTCAACTATTATTTATAATATTCTATTTATAAAATATATATTATAAATAATAATATTGCAAACAACATTTCATTTCAATCATATATTACACTTAGTTTTTTGTGGAGAGATTATCTGTTTTCAGTTGATTAAGTTGTTATTTTGATGGAAGTACTAAGTATTTAAATTGTCTTCATAGTTGTCTTTGAAGACTGGAATTTTAATCCCTCACTCATTCTTATTATTTTCCAATATTTTTTTGCTGTTCTAGCTAATTTACTCATGGGCTTGTTGCCTTTTAATAATTTTTAATAAGTCTTTAATGTTTTTCAGGTGTCATTAAATTCAGATAGTCTTCTTTTATGCATGCATGTATATATATGTTAAATTATAATAATATACATTTTATTCTAATTGTATATGTTGTTTATAAGAGACATTTAATATACAAGAACATGGAAAGATTTAAAGAAAAGAATAAAAATATGTAGAGCAGGCAAATGAAGTAGCTATTTTAATCAGAAAAAATAAACGACAGCAACAAAAGTCATTTACTATAAAATTATGAAAAGTTTGATTCTTCAGAAAGATACAACAATTTTTAAATTGTATGGGCATAATAACTCCTTTGAAAACACATATAACAGAATCTCACAAGACTACAGGGAAGAAAAGACAAATTTACCATATAGAAGGAGATTTCCTCAGCGTTTTGTCATTTATTCATAAAACACTCAATAATTATTGAGCAATGCAATAACAAGTTTGCCTAATTGAACCCACAATTAAAACATACTATTTTACTGTATAACTGAAACCTTTCAAAAAATTGCCCATTGCACTAGGTAAAAAGTGGTTTTCAACGAAATTTAAAGTAAATGTGATCACACCAATTCTCTAACCAAATGCATATATTGTATATTAAAACTTAATAAAAATCATGTGTAAAATTTATATTTGTTAAGGAACATAGCTAAATAGATAGGCCAAAATGTTAATAATAGAAATTAAAAATTATTAGAACTAGTTAGTAATTAAGAACCTGCCCATTATAATTTGTAGGGTAAGGCAGTCCTAAATTGCCAAATATCAAATTTTATGTTAAAAAGGAATAAAGAAGTTAGAAAACTGTAAGTAAGCACAAAAAAATTAGAAGCAAAGATATGTAAAATTTAAGGGCAGCAATTAATAAAATAGAAAATAAAAATATGAGGGAGTGGATCCACAAAGAAAAAGTATTTCTCTGTAAAGACTACTAAAATACAATAAATCTCTAGTAATAGTTACGTGCAAAAAGACAAAGAGGCAAAAATAATCAATGCATTAGATTTCTTAAAGGGACCATAACTGCAGATATAACAGCAACTAAATTTAGTAAAATAATGTCATAAATAGCTAAATAACTGTACTTTACATCCCGTAACTATTTGCAAATACCAATCGGTACTTAATAATCTCATCACCCCTTTCACCCAGTTCCACAACCACCCATGCCTGTGGCAACCACCATGTTGTCTGTTCATCATGAGTCTGTTTCTACTTTCGTTGTTCATTAGATTCCACATATAAGTAAAGTTATATAGTAGCTTTCTTTCTCTGATTGAATTCTTTCACTTATAATATTTTAATAACTATGCATGGTGCCAGGTGGGTAGTAAAAAAATCAGCGAAAACACTTTATAAAATATATGATTGTCTAATCACTATGCTGTACACCTGAAACTGATATAAAATAATGTTGAATATAAATAGTTTATTTAAAAAAAACTCGAAAATAACTAAATAGCAATAAAGATTAAAGCAGAATAACTGGAAATATTTTAGAAATATAATTTTAGAACAAAACTCACTCTAAATGAAAATGAATCTAATATTTCTATAAAAATTAAATAAATTGACTTTTAATTCAAAACCTTAGCCCAAACCAACCACCAGATCTATATTCTATCAAATTTTCAAAAAAATAAGTAATTTCAATCTTATGCAAAATTTCCATATTATAGAAGAGTACAATTCTAAAAATTACTCTAAGATATTAACATCACCTAACAATGGATATAAAAAAATAGAGTGGAAATTTAGTATAATCTTATTCTGGAATATAGATTAAAACATTTAAAAATATTAGCAAACTGTGTACAGAATGCATCAAACGATAAATACTCCCTAGCCAGTTGTCTGGGTTGGTTGGGACATCGTCTCATGCACCAACTGGTCAGGGCACATACCTAGGTTGTGGCTTTGATCCTGCATATAGAAGGCAACCAACTGATGTTTCTCTCTCTCTCCCTCTCTCCCTTTCTCTCTCTATAAAATCAATTTTTAAGCAAAGCATATCCTCAGGTGAAGACTAAAAGAAAAATAAATACATCACAATCAATTTGAATTTATCACAATGAAATTGATTAATTTAATGTGACTTATTACATTAGCATATCATGTCAGTGGATGCAAAAAAAAGCTTGAGAAAATTTAATAATAATCCTATATAATAAAGAGCTAATATGCTAATTAGATCAGACAGCATAACAAGGGGCTTACAAGGCATCCAGGGCCACAAGGCATCTGGGGCCACAATGCAGCCAGGGGGGGCTAAGAGGGCTGAGCCCCTTACACAAATATCATGCATCAGGCCTCTAGTTTACTATAAAATATTTGGCAAACTGTCAATAAATGGAAACTTTTTCCATAAAGAACACCTAAATAAAACCTCAGATCAATTATTCTTAACAATTTTCTTTAACATTCTTTGTAATATCATGAAAAAGCGAGAAAGTGTATTGTAATCATTCCTTTTCAACATTTTTGAAGGAGATTTTAGCCAGTTTGGTAAAAACAAGAAAAGAAATAAACCTATATAGAACTAGATGGGAAGAAGAGACATTGTCATTATTTGTAGATGATATGATTCTTTAAACAGAAGATCAATATATTGATTATTACAATCAATGGGCAACTTTAGTAAGGTGCTGATGTAAGAAAATATATAAATTTATTTTTATATATAGTTATACAAATATTTTGTTAAAAGTATCCTAGTTAACATGTGCAAATTATAGAAAATAAACATATCCTGAATGGGAATTCCTTAATTTATTTTCCCTCTTAAATAATGAGTATATAGTCTTTGGCCCTTTCACTATTGAATTTGATTTTTTTACAATTCTCTTCTCACCTCTGATCTAAGGGTTGAATAATTATAAGGTCAATTCAGTTATCTCTCAGACTGAGGTACGTGGTAGGATACTGAAGTTGTGAGCAGTATAGTTGGAGGATCCCCATGTTTTGTTTTGTTTTATTTTATTATTTTATTTTTATGTGATAATTGATACTCAAGATTCAGGGACATTATAGTAATGTACTATTTGTCCTGACCTCCACTCCAGCTATAAGGTAGAAAACTCTGACACCTCCCACCACTAAACCTGGGCCCACATCTTGACTCTGGCCGTACGTTCAGTCTCATTGGTCCTGTAGATTTCTCCTACACTGGAATCCAATGTGGTATATCAGTGCATTTCCCAAATCAGGCAAAGTGTGTAAAAATTCTGCAATCAGATTAGGACCCAGTCAATGATAGTGACAATTTGTCACTAGTAAGATTCACTTCTTGGGCTTTTTCTGTTGTTCTTTTTCTATTGAGCAAACGTAGTGATGGGGCCAAATCTGTTGACATATCCTACATATATCACTTTGCTGTGCTTACATTTCTGTTTGTACTATTTCAGCACCACTATGAAACACTTGTCAGGCTGCTGCATCTTTTAAAATTCATGTAAGCAAACTTCTTTCTGCATATGGCATGTTCTCAGATCCTCACTATTGTGAAACATTTTCCATAATTAAAAACTAACTGTAAATAATTAGAGGCAGGGTTACTTCAGATTATATTCTATATGAGTATGGAGACAAATGTGTGATTCATGGTGCAATGCTCTCTGCTGAGCAAAAGGCAGGATGTGGCTTTGCTCAAAGCTTGAGTTATATACTTAATTTTACACATTAAAATTTAATGACCTTTTAAATGTAATATGCCTTTACTAAACAGATTTTGTTTCTTTTCTAATAGCCTCATTTTACAGTATTGTAGGAACAATAGTTTGGAGCATGGTTGATAGGGTGTTTTTCCTAGTATACTTTTAACTATTTGATTTTAATTTATTTTTAAAAGTATTTTCTTAAATAGCACTGTAATTTCTTTCCAGTTCTGAAAATGTTCTGAGATAAAATTGTTTAAAATAGAATGTTTTACTTCTTTGGCTTAGAGGAAATTTAAAACTGTTCAAGTACATACTTTTCACCAATGTGTTAAATCTACCATCGTATGTACATACAGAGCTGTTTGCACTCATCACGATTTATAGGTTTTGTAAATTAAAATGATCTTGGACCAGAGGAAACATGTTTTGAAATAATGTCTCCAGAGGTTTTCAGGGACAATTAGAACAGGGAAAGCATTTTTAGAGGCAGAAGAAATGCGTGTTTCACAATACACTTACCTTCAAATGTTCCTGACAAGACTTTCACAGGATCTTAATTTTACATTCCTTCTCTCCTGTGCAGGTCTTATTTCCCACCCATAAAATGAGGTAGTAAAGAAAGGTTAAAGAGTGGCAGGGGACAAGTTGTTATACTAAATATCGAGGGAACCAGCACCCATTCCAGTGTTTTACACAAAACCTTAAATTTGTGGAGAGTGTTTTATACTTTACAAAATGGGTTCATATTTGCATGATCTTGACCCTTGCTTTATGAAGTAAGCTGAGAATATATTATCATTTCCATTTAATGAGTAATGCTAAATGTGGAGTAGATTGAGGGTATTTTGGATATTTTTAAAAATGGTGAAGATAAAATTTGACTCAGAAATTCTGATTCCATCTCTCTTCTTCTTCTACCTTATTGCACAAAGTATTATTTCAAATAGTTGTTTGTCTGACTGAATAAAAACAAAATATTTTCTCATGGCTTGCGAGTAATTTTTAAGAAAAATGTAACGGTCTTCAAAAATATTTACTAAGATTTTAATTTTTATATTTTGGAGGCATCTGTATTTCCAACGAAATTATCATTTACTCCAATAATGCAGTGAAATGTTCGGCAACTAAGAGAAAAAATATATATACAAAGTGAAAAAATTTAGAACTCTGGGCAAGTATTAAGGTTCCAAGTTTCTTAACCGAGGGGCTGTATTTAAACTATTTTAAATGTAGTGCACATTCCTCCCAGGATTAAGGTTTATAATAATAAAACTTGGGTGTGGTGAACAATAACTTCTCCTGTAATCTAATTTGTACTGTTGATAGTGGCTTGACCAATGTCTAGACACTAGAGAGATAGTATTTACGTGACAGATGTGAGATAACAAAGGGTTCAAGGAAAGCAAATGGATAGGAAGATAAAGGAGGAATCTGGAGAGTTGATAAGGACCAGAGGTGAGAATCAAATTATAGGATACGGTCTTTTTTCATGTGGGAAAAACAATTTTATGAATATTAAGCAGGGACAAATGAGTGAAAGAAGTCAGGGAGCATACCTGATTGTGTGAAGAAACTGTTGGCACTTGTAGCTGTGTCATGGTGAGTGAATTAAAAGATCTTTTAAAGCTCAGAGCAGAATAGACAATACCCTTCTGGCATTCCCCTAATACCCCAGCTGCCACTCTCTTTCCCAGCTGAAGCCACCTGTACATAGCTACTACATAATTTTCATCACTCTTAGGTTGACCATACTCTTGAAATGAAAAGTGTTCAATATATGGGAAAGACACTCTTAACCACAGTAGTAACCATTGTGGCTGGCCATGGCGCTGGTGAAATATACTGTTTCTAATAATGTGTTATGTTTTCTTATAATAACAAATTTGGGCAAGGGTTGGAAAACGGAGTGTGTGAGGAAGGTAGGATCCTATAAGATGTGCAAAATAGATAAATGCTATCGGGTTGATAGCATCTATTACTTGAAGTATATTAGGTGGTGATCTCCCAGTTTTTTATTTATTTAACTTTATTTTTTAAAGGTATTACAGATGTCTCTTTTCCCCCTTTATCGCATCACTGGGCCAAATGGCAGTTCTATTTTTTTTTTTTTTTTGAGGAAATTCTATACTGTTTTCCATAGTGGCTGCACCAATCTGCATTCCCACCAGCAATGTACTAGTGGTATTCCAAATGGTGAAAAAAAATGATGGTCAGAGCCAAGGACACTGCAAAAGTCATCATTTCAGAATCTTTTCTACCTCTTTTTAGTTTAGTCCACTCTGGTTTACATGTAAATAAAGAGTCTTGCTGTATATATTACATAGGTTATGTATAAAGTTTGACATACTAATTTGTTCATTTTGGTGGTATCTCTGAGGGTTTAAACAAATATATTTTGTAATAAATTGCTAAATACTTAAAGCCATTGCCAAGGTTGTAAAAGTCTTTTGCAATTAACTTGAACTTGATAATTTTATTAAACAAATAGACTCATAAATTTACAGGCAGAAAAATCAATAGCTATGATTGATATGTGTTCTGTGCACTCTTGCCCTCAGTTTGAAAATAAAATGTAAAAATGTCACCAGTCCTTCCTAATGTAATTAGTCCCACATGGATTTAGAAATCTCTTCTAGTCTCTTTTTATGTCATTCTGAAATAAAAAAATAGTTATATTCATATTAATACTAGTTATCAAAGAATTCATGAGAAAGCAATAAAAATTTCATAAAAGGATGGAGTATTCATTTCTATTTTCCTTAAAAAACTTGGCTGTAGTTATTGATAATAAAATTAAGATCTGGCTTTTACATATATATGAATTTATAGAACAGAAATATATACAATAGGTAGCATATATTTTCAAAAGATTATATTTGCAGTTGGGTCAGGTAGTCAAGAAATTTGAGGTGTAAATTCATGGAATATTAGGGCTATAGTTTGGGTTCCTTGGAAGCTAGATGCTGAAATAATTGTGGTAAAATGTGTTTATTAGGAATCAGCACATGTGAAGGGCAGGCAGGAGAAATAGGACTGAAAAAAAAAAAAAAGGAAAAATTGACGGATTCAGGCTAAACATTCCGTCAAACCACTAGGGAGCTTTGAAGACGGAATTGCCCTTTAAAGAGTCCCACACTGGGACTAAACAGCTAAACCTTATAAACCTTCTCCATTTGGCCATCAGATGCAGGTTTCCCTGAGAGAGTCATGACCTTGGGTGAGGAATTACTGCAAAATTTTTGGCTGTCCTAAAAACTGTGCTTATGTTTGAAAAAGGATCTTTATTTTTTTAGAACTGCTTATTGAAATACTCAAGGCCCAGGGCGCGATTAAATTGTGTGCGTGTAGGGTCCCCTAGGCCCAACCTGCCATCAGGGCCATGTCCACCGCCTCGCAAAGCCTCGCACGCCCTGCAGATGCTGCTAGTGCCCTGCAACACTCCAGAAATCCCGCCCATTGCAGCTGCTGCGAAACCCAAAAGTCCTGCCTGCCACGGCCACCGAGGGACCCATCAATGCACCTCCTGGTGAGTCAGGACCACAGGCTTCTTATAAATTTATAAATATAATTTTGGTATATGATGTGTCAATTTTGATTTCCATTGACTAAATATGGGTCAAATTGAGCCATGCTATCCCCCCAAAAAGACAGAAAAGTATCAAAACACTTAAAAATACATATGCATGCCCTGATCAGTTTGGCTCAGTGGATAGAGTGTTGGCCTGCAGACTGAAAGGTCCCAGGTTCGATTCTGGTCAAGGTCATGTACCTTGGTTGCAGGCACATCCCCAGTAGGGGGTGTGCAGGAGGCAAATCATTGATATTTCTCTCTCATGGATGTTTCTAACTCTCTATCCCTCTCCCTTCCTCTCTGTAAAAAAATCAATAAAACATATTAAAAATACATATGTATGAGTTCATTATACCATTTTAAAATAGTCTCATATTAGGAGATTGCTTGGATAACTACTCATTATTTTGAAGATAAATAAATAAGGAAAATACCCTGCACTTTTTCTATCTTTTTTATGCAAATGTATTTCAGAGTAATCAAGTGATTGAGAAAAATTCTTTACAAGAGAATTTAAGGTAATAAATGTGGAATGATAGAATAGAAAAATTATCATTTAGCAACACTTAATAGAACAGTGGATTTAGGAAATAATTATTAATGAATGTTCAAATATTAGGTACAATTTTATTGAGAAGCTAATTGATAAATCAGGTTGAGATAACTTAACCAACTGTTCAATCTTGCTCAGTTGAACAATTGTATTTTATATGCTTCATGATAAGATGCATTAAGATGTACATGGCATTTCCTATAGAGCAACCCTACCAATAATTACACCTATGTATTTTAAAATCTCTAGCACTGACTTTATAAAAAATGTGGAAGATAGGTAATATAAATAACAGAAAAATCCAAAACCTAAAGCAAGAATGTGGAAAAAATTCTGACAGTTTTTCAACAACTAATGGATATTTTAAAAAAGAGAGAGGGGAAAAAAAAACTATCATACAAATTTAAGGACTTAACAGACATTAACCAGATTCAATTGCAAGGATCATGACCACTGAGACACACCAGCCAGGTGGTTTTAAATCTCTTAAAGCTCAATTGTTCGCTTACAAAATCTGATGGTTGGCAGCATCATTTGATGCTTGCTAGTCAAGGTTTCCCAAACTTGAGCCAGTAATGTAAAATTCTTCACATTTATTCTATATAAATATAGTTATTTTTATAACATTTCATTAAATTGAATCAGTAATTTTACATAAATGTATTTAAATAGAAAATTTGTATTAGCACCAGAATTGTGCCCTTTTTGGGCATTTACAAAGTCCCTTTGAAATTTTGATAATGAGTAAAAAGCAAATTTTCAATAGTGTGCTACCTAAAATGATCAATGAATAAACACATCTAACTGAAGACATCATAACCTACAAGTCCATATTGTCATGACCTTTGATAAATTTACAATATAAGGAGTGACATTATTGAAATCACTGCCTTCTATACCAAATTCTCTGAATGCTTCATTGACTAGTTCTGCGCTGTGTCTCTTGAGGAATAGCACATATTTAGATTGTAGAGATGACTTATTCATCACATGTAATTCATTCATCCCTAAACACTTGAAATATTAAACATTTTATGTTTATCATTTGATAAAATGTAACAGTGGCAGAACACAGGTAATTTACTAATCATTAAAATTATTCAATTGACTTTTAACTAAAATATGATTCCATAGGTGAATTTTCCCTATATAAATTAGGTTTTTTAAAATCTTATTTAAAATATTTTTATTGATTTCAGGGAGGAAGGGAGAGGAAGAGAGAGATAGAAACGTTAATGATGAAAGAGAATTATTGATCGGTTGTCTCCTGCATAACCCACACTGGCGACTGAGCTCACAACCTGGGCATATGCCCTGACCAGGAATTTAACAGTGTCTTCCTAGTTGGTTCTTGACTACTGAGCCATACTGGCTGGGCTAAATTATCTTTATAAACATTGGTATTCTTTAACATCCAGTTTCTATCCTTTAATGGATTAATAGGATTTTGCTGCCAAAATTATGTTGTAATGGTCTTTAAAAAGAAAGATTTTTATAATGACCAATAAATAGATCCAAATGATAAGCATAAGAATTATAGATAAGGATTTGAAAACTGCTGCCTAAATATCAGGAAAAATGGCCCAACTGAAGGAAGAACAGGGTAAGCAAAGCCATTTGGAATGATTGGTGCCTTTAAGATCTGAGAGTAGAGTATTTATATCCAGGAAGAAACTGATAACGGATATTTAATAGAAGCTATGGCATGTAGCTTTGACAGCTTCCTAAATGTAGTTATTTCATATAAGAAAAGTCATTAATAGGATATTTGATAAATTCTCATTTACTTGTAGAATTATGTCTGTGATTGAGTGGGAGGAGAAGGGTGACCAAAACCAGTCCTGTGACTAAAGTTGATGCTACAGAGTGAGCAACTTTATAGCCAAGGAATATACTATACTTCTAGAGCTATCTAAAAGTAAGTCCTTTAATAACTGTAGTGTTTTCAGATATAAAAATTTTCTGTCAGTATTTCATTTAATCTTTATCATGAGGATGCCTTGGTTTAATGTTATAAAAACCATTCTATTTATATAGAATAAATGTGAAGAATTTTACATTAATGGCTTTGTATTGAATAAAATTTAAATGGTTAAGTCTCAGCAATTAAACATTTTGATTGGCTTGTGATTTAAATTTTAATGTCTTCATGATAAAGAGCTAATTTTAAAATCATGCCAACAGGCTTATTAATTCTGCATGTGTTTATTTAACACCTACTCTATAGAAAATGCTCTGTCAGATTCTGAAGAATATGAGTAAGACAATTAGATAGTGTGTGCTCACATTTCAGTTATAGCAATTGTCATAATTCATCGTGATTGCTTTTTTTGCATGTTTGTCTGATTACCTTTATTTTCATTGTGTGTGTGTGTGTGTGTGTGTGTGTGTGTGTGTGTGTGTATTCATAATGCAAAAGAGTATTCTAATAGGGTAATAATAATGAAAAAAGCATTTGGAAAATACTGCATTTAACTGTGACTTGCCTGAGAACAGAGAATTGTGGGCTAAGGAGACTATTTCATCTGTTTCTCCTGAAACCCACACTATTTCCAGAATGTTGTAGAAACTCAATATTTGATGAATTTTAGGCAGTAGAAGAAAGGAAATGTTGTTAGAATAGTGATAAATTTCCTCTAACTATTAAACCTTAAAACAAATGATTCCATAAGCAATTAAGTTGTATTGTTTTTGTTATAAATGCTTTCTAGGTGATTTTAAGGCTACTGTTTGGAAAAACAAATGTCAAGGAGAAAATTCCATGATGATGAATAATGTTTTTTAATGCAGTGTTACAATTTTCCAAGTGATCGTGTCAGAGCTAGCAGGGAAATAAGTATGTCAAATATTGGGTTAAAATTTCTTGAGGCAGTGGTCAAGAGTCAGGCTTTGGGATGAAGTGTAAGAAATGAGAATGAAGCCCCAGATTACAAATAAAATAGGAAATGCAACTCCAGCTTTAAGAAGGTATAGTCTTGGTAGCTATAGCAATGGGAAAGAAAACTTAAGAAGGCCATGGCCAGAACCCAGCTAGCTAAGTGACTAGATAACGAAGAAGAGCCAGAATAGAAAGTGGAAAAGGGGTGAATGAATCCTGCAGTGGAGTTGCAGGTAGCAGTGACCATTCAGATGGATCGCCATGAAATCATCAGCTTTGCAATTGCACTCACAGAGCATTCTGAGAAAAATGTAAATACATTCAATGTTGTTCAAGCAATCAGCATTTTTAGGAAAATGCATCGTAAAGACAGATTTCAGATAGACCCTCCCAGGGTGAAGAAGAGAGGATGTTATTTTTTAGGCACTGGGGGTGGTAGTAAATTTTTTAAGTGGGAGAGTTAGAAGATCAGAAGTGTGCATGATGGAAATGTCCAGAATAAGCAGAAGAGAGAGGAGAATTAAGATTGGTGTGGTAGGGAAGTATCATATCAGACAGAAATAATAATCCTTCGTATATAATAGTCAAGATACTAAGCATTTTATATGTATTATTCCCATGCAATCTCACAATAATTTGGTGAAATAGATAAGGATTGTTGCTCTCCATTGTAAGGTTGGATCTACAGCACACAGAGACTGCATGATGTGCTAAGATCGAAGTAGCAGAAGACTGGAGGTCACGGTCAGGAAGCAATGCCCATTTGAATATAAAGACTGAGCTCTCATTTACCAAGCTGCAGCGCCTCCATGGATAGCATTCTAAATCTAAAATTATTTTTGCTACACATTTTAGAACAAAATAGCTCTGTGAATCACGTTTTTCAAGTTTAAGTTAACTTCTTTTTAAATCTTCAATTAGTCTCTCATAGAGCATAAACCAATTAGACATAGGTCTGAGACCAACTTGGCAGATTTCGTGATACTATGACAAGCCTGGGCTCTTATTATCCTTTCCACGCGTGCCCTTTAGAGCCTTGGATACAATAGCTGGCTGACTTTGGGTATTGATTCCACTTTGCTGCCAACATCCTTCCATGGCTGTTGAAAATCCAGGCTGATCTGTTAATATACCCTTCTGCAGCACAGGCTGGAAGTAAATTTTTAAAGAACATGCTTTCAGGCAATTGTATTTCTAGACCTTTCGTGTAGGATCCTCAACAATATGTTTCAAAAAATATATACAGCTTGGTCCTTCCCACACACACCGAGGCCCAGCAGAGGCAGCCACCCACTGGATCACTTTGTAGTTCCAAACAGGTTGCCTGGCGCTAGTCACAGGCTGAGTCTGACATAGACATGCACCAGAATCCCTCTCAAAAGGCAGATACATCCAGTGACCAGCTTCAGACAACATCAGAGCAGAATTCAATTACCTTTACAATCAGCGTATCCAAAGGGAGATCTCGGCAGGCACCATACCCTGCTGAGGCATATTTTGCTATGTGTGGTCAGCACCTGCACAATAGCTCATGTGCTGTGGTCAGCGTCAATCCTCACAGCCAGCCCGACTGCAAATCAATCCTATGCATGAATGGGCCAATAGAAATCCAGATTCAGTTACAGCCGAAGGGCTCCACATAACCTCCAAGAGGGACATTCATGGAGCACCAAGTTCAGGTCAGGTGATCAAGGAGATTGTGCCACTGGGTCCCACCAGTCACCTCCTATAGAAGGCCACCCGACTAAGACATTGAGAGGCATAGCAGATCCACCTAGTGTATAGAAATAAACCCAAAGAGGCAGCTAAAATGAGAAAACAAAGACCCCAAATAGCAGCAGCAGTCTTGAGAATGAACAACATGACAAATTTTGCTATCTCATATCAAACTATACTACAAGGCCATAGTAATCAAAACAGCATGGTACTGGCATAAAAATGAACACATAGATCAATAGAACAGAATAGAGAGCCCAGAAATGTAATGTAATAATGTAATTTTTAAATTCTTTATTATTGAAAGTATTATATATCTCACTTTTTCTCCCATTGACCCCCTCCAGCCTGTCCCTGCCCCACATGCCTTCAGCACCCTATTGTCTGTATTCTTTGGTTATGTATATTTACATATAAGGTCTTTGGTTGATTACCTCCCATCCACCCACCCTCCCCAGCCTTCCCTCTGAGATTCCTCACTCTGCTCCATGCTCTCATGTTTTTATGGTCAATTAATATAGGGCTTCTCCCCCAAAATTGTATACATACTGAACAGCTGATAGCTCAATTGATGTTTCTTTTCAGATGTAACTGATTGGAATTAATAATTCAAAGTGTGTATACATTTTTGGGACACCCTGTATTTGGCAAAGGAATTAAGAACATAAAGTGAGGTAAAGGAAGTCTATTCAATCCACTGTGTTGGGAAAAATTTGAGAAATATGTACAAAAAATTAAACTAGACTGCTTCTTACACATACTCAAGAATAAAGTAAAAATGGATTAAAGACTTAATATAAGATTCAAAACATTAAAAATCCTAGAAGAAAACATAGGCAATAAAATCTCAGTCGTTTCTCATAACCATATTTTTTCTGATATGTTTCTTTGGGCAAGGGAAACAAAAGAAAAGTTAAAGAAACAGGGCAACTCTAACCTAAAAAGCATTTTCACAGCAAAGGCAATCATCAACAAAATGAAAAGACATCTCACTGAATGGGAGAACATATCTGCTAATGATATATCTCTTAAGGGTTTAATATGCAAAATTTATAAAGAACTTATGTAACTCAACACCAAAACAACAAACAATCAATTTTAAGATTGAGCAAAAGTCCTAAATAGACACTTCTCCAATGAGGACATACAAATTGCCTGCAGACACATGAAGAGATGCTCAATGTCCCTAATCATCAGGAGATGCAAATTATAGCCAGAATGAGCTATCACCTCATCTCTGTCAGAATGGCTATCATCAGTAAATCAACAAACAAGTGTTGGCAAGGATGTGAAGAAAAGGGAACTCTAGAACACTGCTAATGAGAAGGCAGCCTGGTTCATCCACTGTGGAAAACAGTATGGAGTTTCCTAAAAATATTAAAAATTAAAAATGGAGCTGTCTTATGACCCAGCAATTTAACTTCTGGGGATATATCTGAAGAAACCTGAAACACTATTTTGAAATAATATATGCACCCCTATGTTCATTGCAGCATTATTTATAACAACCAAGATTTGGAAGCAGCCCAAGTGCCCATCAGTAGATGAGTGAATAAAAAAGCTGTGGTAAATTTACACAATGGAATACTACTCGGCTGTAAATTAGAAGAAAATATTACATTTTGAGACAGCCTTGAGGGACCTGGCAAGCATTATGCTAAGTGAAATAAGCTAGTCAGAGAAAGACAAATACCATATAATTTCACTTATTTACATATGAAATCTAACAAAATAGAAACAGACTCATAGATATTGAAAACAGACAGCTGACAGAGGGCAGGAGGGATTGAGTGTCTGTCTGAGAAAGGTGAAGGGGTTAAGCAAAAATAAACAAAACTAATAAACACAGGCGGCAGTATGGTGATTATCAGAGGAAAAGGAGTGTTGGGGTCGTAAAAAAGGGTAAAAGGAGGATAAATGGTGACAAAAAGAGATGACTTTGAATGGTGGACATACACTATAATATACAGATGATATATTACAGAATTGTACAGTTGAAACCTATATAATTTTATTACCCAATATCACCCCAATAAAATCTATAATTTTCAAAATGTAGTGCCACTTATTATTATTTCACCTTTAACTTCCTTACATTATTAATTATATTTTTATTTTTATTAAATTCATTGGGGTGACATTGGTCAATAAAATTACATAGGTTTTAAGTGTACAATTATATAACACATCATCTGTATATTGCACACACAATGCAATCTATATATGATGAGTAATTATATTTTTATGTAACTATATCAGCCTAATTCCATAGGTTATAGGTACTCTCTCTATCCCTCAGTTAGAGCACGTTTATTTGTATTTCTTTAAAAGTTACCAAATAGTTATTATTTTATTATCATTAAATATAATAGTACATATTGTATATGAATTGTCATGAATTTCAAACTCAGGGAAAATATAGATAAGAGTTTTAGAAAGTCATTTGGGGATTACATGCCTTATCTAAAATGAAAAACTCTACACAGTGTCAAATTTTGCAATGTAGAAATGCATGTCCAGTGTTACCAGATCTTAGTGTGTGTGTGTGTGTGTGTGTGTGTGTGTGTGTGTGTGTGTATGTGTTCAAGAAAACCCAGAAATCTTCATTTTCTTGTGTAATTTCTTCAATGTTGAATATTTGCTGAAGCAAGTTTTTAAACACTGTGCAAAGCAAAAAGAACACATCTGTTCGTCCATCTAGCAGCCCACATGTTTGTGCCTTCTAATGTATGTGTATCTGTCATTTTTATACAATATTTAGAATACTGTCTGCACAAATGAAATCATCATAATCCAGTGTATGAATATATACTATTTGTTCCTACAAACCAGAATGTAACATAAAATTAAAAAGGACCTAGTACGTACTATTAAAAAGTCCATTGCATACATATATTTGAACAAAATTTTACGAACAATTTCCTATTGCACAGAAATGCAGTGGTGATGGCATTGCAGCCATTGATTCCAGCATGAGTTACTGTATAATTTATAGAGGTATTAACATAGACATTTGTCATGACTTAGCAGTTGCCAGATTCTATATGTGCAAGAATCAAACATTTCTGTAAAAACCCAAGGAAGTGTAATCATTCTCTGTGTGTGTGTTTTCTTTTTCTTTCTGGGTTTAGGTTTCAGTTTAATTCAACCTTTGAGTGAGACCTCATGGTAGATGCTGTGAGGACACAAAAATGAGTAAAGTGCCTTACCTCACACATGGGGAACCTTTTTTTCTGCCAAGGACCATGTGGATATTTATAACATCAATCGCGGGCCATACAAGATTACCAACTTAAAAGGTAGCCTGCTATATTTGATCAAACATTTAATTAACTTGCCCGAATGCCTTAGCAGGGCCAAAACAATCATCTCTTGGGCCTAATATGGCCCTTGGGCTGGACATTCCCCACCCCTGCCTTATCCTCTAGCTGCACCTCTGTTCATCTCTTACCTGCCTATCTAAATTCTACCTGCTCCCTCAAAGCCCAGATCTTTCCACCCCCTCGTGCATCTTATTGAGGGGCAAGACAAATAGTCAAATTAGTATAATACAAATGATACTATGGTAAGTTCTTCAAAGGAGACAACAAAAAATTATCTGGGTGCATAAATGTGGTAATACATGAAAATAAAACAGCAAAATGTAATAGAAAACAACTAGTAAGAATTGAACACTACACTGTTTATTTTGGCCATATGAACTCTCTTTGAGGATGTCGTTATTTGAGCAGAGACCTAAACTAGAGAAGGGACTCTCAGGAGCCAGGCAAAGGGCACATACTTGGCATAGCCTATAAGTAGAAAGAAAACAAGTAGGACCAGAACCGGTGATGAAGGAGAGTAGTAGGGAATGAAGACAAATTACGCAGGGTCTCGTTGACCTTTATAAAGGCTTTGGAAGTCATTTGAGGTATAACACGCTGTCGTTGAGGAGTTTAAGCGAGGTAATAACACTATATGATTTATATATTTTAAAAGATCACCTTGGCTTAAGTGGGCTGAGTAGATGGCATTTATTTCTTGAGATATGAAGGATTGGGAATAGCATCAGGTGTGGAGTGCATTTGCTTTTCTGTGGTAACAAACACCGCAATGCTTATGGTTTACAAAACAATTCCTCATGTGTGTAACCTGTCGGTTGCTGCAGTTCAACTTTTGGGGATCTGCTTTTTGTATCTTTTTAACATATGGTCAGGTTGAAGGAGCAGAACCAATTCGGAACATATTATTCTCAAAGCACAGAGAAAAGAGCAAGAGATAGAGCCTGATTTTGAATTTGTTCTGAATGTTTTTTGCTCAGATGTGGTTGAGTCATATTCACTCCCATTGGCCAGGGTAGGTCACATGGCCAACCATGACAATGGGATGGGACCACATTCTTCTATGAAGAAGCAGGTGCTGCAAATCAAACAGCCACATGTGAGTGTATGTAGCCCCTTTACAGAGGAGGGAGGGAGGGAGTAGCTGGGCTCAGAATATAATCTACCACAAGAGGTGGCGGGGGCAGGTTTAAATGGTAAAAGTTGTTCATGGGAATATCTTCAGAAGAGTACAAGCCTCTAGCATTGGAATCATGTGACAGGAGGAATATTACCTGGAATCTAACCTGGCTTTGACACAAAAAAGACTTGTGACCCTAAGCAAGTCCGTGGACTTTATTTTCTTCATCTGTAAAATGATGAAGTTGTACTAGAATCAGGAAAGCTTAAAATGTCTTTTGAGAGGTCCATATATCCTAATGGTACAATTACTGTGTATGCAAATTCATCGCATTAAATTATCTTTATGTGATACTTTAGGCCCGAAATTCGTGCATGGAGGGGGGGGAGGTCTCTCAGCCCAGCCTGCACCCTCTCCAATCTGGGACCCCTCGAGGCCTAAACAGATAGTCTGACATACCTCTCACAATCCAGGACTGCTGGCTCTCAACTGCTCGCCTGCCTGCCTTCCTGTTTGCCCCTAACTGCTTCTGCCTGCCAGCCTGATCATCCCCTAATGACTCCACTGCCAGCCTGATTGATGCCTAACTGCTCCCCTGCCAGCCTGTTTGCCCACAACTTCCCTCTTCTGCTAGCCTGGTCACCCCTAACTGCCCTCCCCTGCAGGCCTGGTGCCTCCCACCTGCCCTCCACTGCTGGCCATCTTGTGGTGGCCATCTTGTTTCCACATGGGGACAGGATCTTTAACCACATAAGGGTAGCTATATTGTGTGTTGGAATAGTGGTAAATCTGCATATTATTAGAAAGTATAGAGGCCTGGTGCATGGGTGGGGGCCTGCTGGTTTGCCCTGAAGGGTGTCTCAGATCAGGGTGGTGGTTCCCTTGTGATGTGGGGTGGCCTAGGCAAGGTACCCGTGGTGGTTTGAAGGCCAGCCATGCCCCCTGGCAACCCAAGTGGAGGCCCTGGTATCTGGAATTTATTTACCTTCTACAATTGAAACTTTGTAGCCTGGAGTAGAGCCAAGCCTTCTGCTTATTCTGTGGCTGGTAGCCATTTCTGTTTGGATTTGTTTACCTTCTACAATTGAAACTTTGTAGCCTTGAGAAGAGGCTTAGGCTGACAAGGGCAGGTGGGAAGTCGGTTGCCTGGAAAATCCAAGCCTCCCTCCTGCTCTCTGTGGCTGTAGCCATCTTGGTTGGTCTTATTTGCATACTTGCTCTGATTGGCTGGTGGGCATGGCTTGTGGGCATAACAGAGTGATGGTTAGTTTGCATATTACTCTTTTATTAGGTAGGATAATTACTTATATAGAAATGTACATATCTGAATATATACATTTTCTGGAGAAAGATGCTCAGCTGCTCAAAACCACTGGTACCTGGAGAAGGTTAAAAAAAAAAAAAAAAAAAAAAAACACAAAAAAATCTTACAGAAATAAATGATTTCTAAGATTCACAGTCAGTTTTAAACTTCTTCTTACATACTTGCTGAGGCACATAATATTCCCAAGTTTAAGGAATAATCGTTTTTCATTGAAAGCATACTAATTGTAAAAACAAAAACAGCACAAAGGAACAATTAGTGGTCTCCAAACAACCCTGTTTATAACTGATATTAACTCCCTGGTATGAGTCCTTCTGTTCTATTTTCCATGAATACGCAAGTATATATGCCTCTTGCACAATGCATAATTTCAATTTTGTTTATCTTTCACACACAAAGGTTATGCCAATAAGTTTGGACCAAAGATATTTTCTGTAACTTATTTTCTCTCTCATATAATATATCATAAAGATCTTTCCAGAATAGTGTATTTAGATTTCATTTCTCTTTAATAGCTTAAAATAATAATTCACAAGTATAGATATACTATATTACATTTGACAATTCAGCTATTCAAGTAGTTCAGATTTTCTTCATAAAGTTTCCATTATAAAATGTTGATATAAATATCTGCACATAATTCTTTAATTTACTGCCTGTATTTTCTATAGCAGATTGTCCCAAGTGTTACTGCCATGCCAAGAATATGTATACTCTTAGTTTTGTTGGAGAAGAGGGTGTTTTGAGTCATTGCACAGTTATCCCCTCCTGTCCTAACTGGGGAGACTAACTTCTCTCAGCTTGCTCCTGGCTAAAGACGGTTGAATAACCCAAATATTATCTGGATTATTACCCAAAGGTTACTGGTTTATGAAATGTTGTGCCTCTTTTCTTAGGACATTCCCCGTCTAATGGCTGGTCGATGCAGTGGTACAAATGTTTGGTCTCCTTGCTCCATACTGGGACAAATCTCAAAGGCCATCCAGATCTCAATATGATTGGCTGGGTCTTTGTTGCAGCTGCAAAGGAGTTAACTTCCCTTCCTGCCCAGTTGGGTTTCCTTTACTCCCCACAGATGCTTACACTGAGAGCATTTTCCAATAGGCTGCTGCTCATTAATCCTATTAATCTGCATCTCTGCTCCCCAGGGCCTGTGGCAGTGACAGATGGATTTCTGTAATGTTTGGATTTCTCTGACAGTCAGGAAGTGAAGCCTCACAACATTGCTCTGCAGACTTCTTAACAAAGTTTCTATTGAATGAAGCATTTTGTCACTCAGATATCCTCAGCAACAATTTGATTATCTGATTGTGAGTCTTGTCCAATGAAAATCCAGTGCAATGAATGATTTGTTCTCTCTGTCCCAATAATAATCATCTTCTATAATTTAAGTGCCTTCCTGTAGGGTATTTATGTGAGTTTTCTTCAGAGTTAAGAGTCTACAACTTACAATAAACTCAGCAAATGTTTACAAAGTATTTATGAAGGCAGAATTTATGTTTATTAGGTATATAAGACTAAAAGACAAAGTGTTTGGAATTATCCTCATTTTTTCTGTAAAGAGCTGGATTTCTAACATTTTGTCTGAAACTTTAATTTCCCAGAGTCAGATTAGACAGGAACTTTTAAGCAATCCATTCCTGAAGCAACTCTGTAATGCTTGCTCTTCCTGGCTCTCCTATCTATTCAAGAGGCAGACCCACACAGGGAGACTGTGAAAGGAAGATGGGAGGAAAAGAACTAGGGCAGGAAGAAGGCACTCTTAGAAGCAGCACTAAATAAACTCCAGGATTGCTTTTTCTGTGGTAAATCGGATATCTAGCGATGATTTTGTGAAAACATCTGACATTTTGGTGGACACACCTGCTTTGAGAAGTTTCTGTAACAATTACACTTTACTCTTAAAAGTATAAAGATAATACAAAATAAGTGTATCCAGGGCATATAATATGTGCTCAGTAAAATCAGCCAAGGGGGATGGTACAATAACTAGATTTCCTTTAAGTGCATAAGAGCAGGCCAATATGGAAAGGATACACTTTAAGTTGATACGCTTCTTTATAATAAGTTGACAATAAATCACTTTAATTTTGGCCATGGGGGTCGGGGGTGGTGAAAAGAAAATGTTTACTGAGCTTTAAGCTCCTCAGTGTGCTGAGCAGAAATATAACGGGTCGATTTCATTATCTGAAAGTAACTGACATGTTGAGTGTCAGTTTGAAATATGGCTGGAAAATACCTCATCCAATTAAAGATCCCTCCTCCACCCCCCAAGAACAATTTTCTGCAGCTCTGTACTGAGGGAGAGGATTTCACTTAGGATAATAAAGTAAATGGCAGCAGCCCAGGGAAAGTGCTCCTCCTTTATTGTCCACATCCTGCCCTGCTAATGAGCTCAACGTCACCCTGGGGAGAGCTGTCTGTGTGGGGCAGGGGAAGTTATTCTTTCTCTTCGCCAGCGCGCTTCTAATTCCTTCCTGAAAAGAAAGTGTCAGTCATGCCTAATTGCATTAAATTAGGTGTGATAGTTTAAAACAGCACACAGTTGTCTTAAAGCTCAACTCAATTAATCAATTTCTCCCTTCTTTCCTGAGCTCCAGGTTGGGGTTTTAAGCCATCTCTATCTAAGAAATGTCACTGTAGGGAATTAAATGGCATGTGTGTCCAAGGTCACCTAACTTCATTTTCTCTCTACACATCATACCTATTGTCAAGAGGAATTTAATCCCACCTTGTATATGGAGCTCTTCCTAGGAATGAGCCATAACAGCAGAGGTCATGCAATTCTGAATCAGACAGTGTGGTTGATCACACACACACACACACACACACACACACACACACACACACACACACACGTACACACACACAGTAATAAATATGAAATCTTTATTAAATTAACTCATTTGGAATCACTAATTATTCATGCCCCAGACTACCTCACCTTGCAGAAAAATTGCTAAGGAAAGTAACAACACAAAGAAGAATTCATAAAGCAAGCTTGCCTCCATAAAGAAATATGCCTCCCAAACATGCATAGTTTATTCCTGCATTCATTTATGTGTGAACCCATTCAACTTTACTTCTAAGTGTTCATTGAATGCCTTCCACATTATATAGAGATAAATGATACACTAAAGTAAGGCGACACATTCTAGTTGCAAAATCTGGTCATTTAGTTGGAACTTAGGAATATTTGTCAGTAAAATAGGCTTTAACTAATAGGACTTATCTTTTCACAGGTTTTTTGTTTTTTGTTTTTTTTCCTTTTCATTAAAGTTTTGTTCTGTAGAATAAATTTTTGTTTTTATTCTAACCTGGCTTATTCACTCTACCTGATATTCACATTAATTCCAAGAGATTTATTATTGTTACCAGAATTTACAGATGTAGTTAATAGGTTCTTAAGATGATACCATTCACTAAAATATACATATGCATATCTGTCCAAATATAGGTATGCATTAGCTTTCAGAGCACTTATCACAGTACCAGCTACCAAAACACAATTGATTAGTGTATGTTGATTTAGCCAGCACAATTTTTTGAAAACAAATAAACAAACAAACAAAAACCTTATATAGGTATTATAATCAACTAGCTCAGCTTAACTTACAGAATTTTTCTCAATTTCTTTTTCATAACAGACTTTCAAACTTTCTCAGAATTCTCATTTTACCATGTAGTCCATTCTTTCCGTGCCATCTGGATATGCACCTGAAGGAGCTGTGCGTGCTAGGAAGGGGGTCATTGCAGCAGATAACCTCTATATTGTTGCTGGGGCTATTTCATCTAAGTGTGGCTTTGTACTTAGCAGCAAAAGCAAAAGCAAAGACACTTTTGAATGCTATCTGTTTCTTCACAGTTGAAGTGTGAAGGAAAAACCTTAATTTTTAAGATTTTTTAAAATAAAATCATTTACATTCCTGCCTGAATTAGTTCACCTTCCTATCAGTCTGTCCATCTAATATGTCCACCTGCCTGGCCATCCATCCATCCATCCATCCATCCACTCATATATCCATCCATCCAGTTATTCAGACTTTCAGGTATATATTCCATTCAAAGGAAACAATTGGATAATCTGTTCAATAAAGTAGTAAAATTTAGAGGCACAAATACAAGATATACTTACTGTATTTTAAAAAACCATACAGTTGGGATGGAATAAAAATAACATAATTTAGAACTGTTATAATTGAAAACAGTAAGATAAAGGGGGCAATTTGAGATTAATAAATAACTCAGTGGGTCAAGAAAGGGAAAATTGTACCTCTAGGAAAAGGTTTTTGGATAGGCCTTATAAGCTAAATATAAATTTGATGAATGAAGAAATAAATAAATTCAGCACCTTCATAGAGATATAGGCTTAAGATGTTCTTGGAGGAGAAAGCACTATAAGTACTACTGCTCCTAGTTTAAAAAGCACAAGGTAATTGGAAAACTGTGTGTGGTCTAAATGAACAGAAATGTAGAGAATCTGAAGAGAATCAAAGACCATTATCAAGTTTATGAAAGCATGATTCCAGGTTCATCATTCTTCCATCAAAAGTTAGGGTTCGAGCCCTAGCCAGTTTGGCTCAGTGGATAGAGTGTCTGCTGGTTGGGGCTTGAGCAGGAGGCAGCCAATCGATATGTTTCTCTCATGTTGGTGTTTCTCTCTGTCCTTCCTCTCTCTCTAAAAATCCTTTAATCCTCACTCACGTGGGAAAATACCCGTGAGTGAGGATTAAAAAAAAAAAAAAGAAAAGAAAAAAGTTAGGGTGGATGTGCCCTTTCCTTGAAACAGAGCAGGCTTGTGAATGCTTTGACCAGTAGAGTTCAGTGACATTTATGATATGCGACTTCCGAAGCCAGATCATAAAAGACCATGCAACTGTTTCCTAGTTCTGTTAGGAGGTTCACTCTGATGGATGCCAGCAACCATGTGAGAAATATGACCACGTGGAGACAGCTGTGCTGGGAAGGCGAAGACAGGCTCTGAAGCTGATAGCCCACCTGAACTCCAGCATCATCTGCCAGCCCTGAAATGACCCTTTTTAAAACCAGTCTAGGCAGCTTACTACCACCCCTGCCAATACAACCAAATGAATATTTTCCAAATGGGCCCTTCTGAACTTGCCCACATATGGTGAGCAAAATGAAATAGTTGTTATATTATACTACGAAGATATGGTGCAATTTTATAGACTACAACAGCAACTACAATAGAAATTTGGTACCCAAAATAGGATCCAAGCTGGCACACATTAAATAGCTGGTCAGTTAAGGCTTCTCATGCCAGTATATCAAGAGGGAACAAAAAGGTTTTAGTCTGCTGGTGAGGGGGATCCATCCCGACTCTCAAGGGCAAACTGGGAAGCTTTACATCATGGAGATAAAAAGGATAATGTCTGGAATGGAGAAGATCCCTTGAAGTGTCTCTTCTTTTGTCCTGTTGTAAGTTAGCAAAAATACTATAATTCTATAGGCAGCTCCTAATATCCCCGTCCTTTATAAAATAAAGACATAGGTCACCCCACCTGACAAGGAACTATGGTTAGTTGAAGTGCTTCCTGAAGACAAAGAGCACATGGAATGGGCAACAGTCAAATAAAATTATAAATATCCATTCAACTAATTCAACTAAATATCAGCTATAAAACCCAGGATCTGCAAAAAGTTATAAGTATTTCTTATTCTATACTAGGGGCCCAGTGCACAAATTTGTGCACCTTGAAAGGAACTGTGGGGTGCAAGGCTGCAGTGAGCACAGGGGCAGGTCTCAGCCCATCCTCCATGCCCACATCCAGCCCCTCCTGCCATGACTCTTTCCCCCTGCCCTCCATCATGGTGCTGGCCCCACTCGCACCTGCTGATGGTATGGATCAATTGGGGTCAGTGCCAGCAGCAGGTGCGAGCAGGGCTGGCGCCGTCAGTGGGTGCAAGAGGTGGCTGCCAGCCCCGATTGCCCCTCAGGAGCAGGGAAAGGCAGAGAATCCCTGAGGGGCCATCAGAACCAGCAGGCACTGCTCTCACCCACTGATGATGCCAAGCAATCAGAGCCAGTGCTAGGTGTTGGTAGTAGGTATGATTGGCGGCTCTGGTACCAGGAGTGGGTGTGAGCACTGGGCAGGAGGTGCAAAGAGTTTTCAATAACCAGCAGAGGCTTGTTCCAATGACAGCAATCAGTGCCCCGCCTTGGTCTGGCACCCGCTCACCTGCCCCACTTATCCTGCGGTGGCTGATGCCTGCCATATTCCATGCATATCCCCTGGTGGGCAGCACATGTCATAGCGACCAGTTGTTTGGTTATTCGGTTGTTCCACCATTCAGTCTATTTGTGTATTAGGGTTTTATACATATAGATGACTATATTAAGGGTGTCCTAAAAAATGTATACACACATGTTGAATAATTATAAAGATAGTGTTTATTAAAATACATTTCATTTTCAAAATTGAACTATCAGTTCTTAATGTGTACAGACAATTTTGGGGGACACCCTGTATATGTAACATGAATGAATTCTCTTCTACTACATCTCCTTTTCTATGAATTGTATTAATATTTACTAATATATCTCATTATTAAATTACAGGATATCAAAAGAAGAGTTAGAAGGATTAGCATTATTCAAAGATGGATACAGGGACTTCATATCCTTTTTTAGGTAGAGAATCAGCAAGTTTTTGTTGAATGTGGCATATTTGCATCTTATTAAGTTGAAGCACAATTTCTCTATTATATTTATTTGGAAGATATAGGTATGCTTAAAGAATGTGTTTTAAAGTTGCTCAAGTATGGTGCTAGGTTGTGAAGTGATAAATTGTGATGGTTTTATATTGTCAACTTAAGTGATTTGGAACTACATTTCACAGAATGCCTTCCCACACACTTCCATCTCTTTGTGCACTGCAGATCAGGGCAGAGCCAGGCAGGCACTGAAGAAGGTCAAGCACATTGATGATGATCTGCTGGTTCACCTTGCTTGGGTGGGGCAGTGGTTGTTTCTGTGAGAGTTGTGAGAATAAACAAATACTTTTTCTGTCAAAGAAAGGAGTTTTAAGCATATTGGCTCCCATGGCTTTCACTTCTCTGGGAGCCATCATCTTAAAACTGCAGATGTCAACCCCTCTCTGTCCTTTAGCCAATCACGCAAGAATGCTCTGACCTATGAAGAATGAGGAACAGACAGCATGCATCAGATATAAATAAAACCTGAGCAGACCTTCCACTCAATGTGCATGCTTTCCAGACATGTTGGTGGTTGCACACCCTTCTGCAGAAGTAAAGATACTCGTGTTGCTGTTTGGCTCCTGAGCATCCTTTGTGTTCTACCAGGAGCCCTGGTTTTGGGGGTTCACCTTCTTTCTAACATTTCAGCAGTTTCCCACTTCCCTCTGGATCTCCTCCTTCAGCTTCTCTGCCTGCTGGGCCAGGTGCATGCCTGGCTGTGGAGGAAAGTGAGTCAGCTTATCACACATATAACCTGCATCCTTATACTTACAGGTTGTGGGGAACAGGCAGGGCACCACTTTGTCTTTGAAGTTTCTGTTTGTCTTCATGGATTCTAGCTTTCCCTTGTTTCCTCCTATTTACATTCATATTTCCTTTTCAATTTCTAGCCCTGACTTCAGGAAAACACCATATGGGAAGGCAATAGCATGCATTACACTAGGTTGCCTAGCAGTTCACAAGACTGCATAAAGTCTCATTCCTATAATAAATCTATTATTCTAGAATGCACATAGTGATTCTGCTCCTCTGTTCACACCCTGACCATTCCAACTTCAGAAACTTAATTTATAATAGTTTGATGAAGATCATTCTGGTCCTGTGATTTTTGTTTTTCTATCTGTATCAGTAGCCTACTCAATATATCATAGCAAATCTTGTTGCCTCAGCTTCTTTATTTGGAAAATGAGAAGATAGACTCACTCTATCCTAGAAATGTGCACAAGATATACATTATACATGCTATTCATTTTGGATCTTCAGTTTTGACAAATTTGTCTAATTCTAGTCTTTTTCTGAGATTCTCTTTACCTGGTTACCCCTGTCTTAAAGATTTTAAAAATTATTATTATTGATTTTTTTAGAGGGAGAGGAAAAAAGGGAGAAAAACATCTATGTCAATCATCTGCCTCCTGCACACCCCATACTGAGGATACACCTACAATCTGGGCACTTGCCCCAATTGGTAATTGAATTAGCAACTGTTAGCTGATGGGAAGCTGCCCAATCAACTGAGCCACACCAGCCAGGGCCCTGGTTATCCTTGTTACAACTTAAATACAGAATTTCAAAACCAAATTCAATATTTTCCTTCTCATAAGCCTTCTTTTCTGTAAAACACACACACACACACACACACACACACACACACAACACAAAACAAAAATCCTGCTAATTGTATCACTCTTTTACCAGTATTCCAGACCTTAATAGATCAATTCATTTCTGCAAATTATTATGATGCATCCTTTGAGTTTGGCATATGATATGACAAAGTCTCTCATGTGCATTCTTTCCACAGTATCTCTCATTTCTACACTCCATCCTTCAATCTCAGTTCAAATGCATTTCTTTGATGGATCTTGATTAAACTTTCCTCAATACACTCCCATATCTGCAAGAACAGCAGGTGTGAGCAGGGCCGGTGCCACTCTAATACAATCCTGCATTATTCTGCATTCCATAACATAGTTTTTCTCTTATGCAGAATTTATCTTTGCCTCTGGGTTTTGTTGTTTTGTGTATTTATCAGCTGTCTTTCTACATCCATAACACTAAGGGTAGAAGCCACATTTCATCTTCCATTAAGAAGACACTATATAAGTATTTGTTGAATGAATGGATGGATGAATAATGAATAAATATAGAAAAAGATAAGGGAAAAGAAGAAACGTTTTAAAATAGAATGCGTGGAGTACACTGTAGAGTGAAGTGGGAAAATGTTGTGTCATGCCATGTGATAAATGAGAAGTGGAGTTGTTTTATCTTTTGTTCTATAGAGAGAGAAAATAAATGTGCCTATTTCTGCTCCCCAAAGAAGATTTAAAAAAAAGTTTTCACCCCCTACTTGGAGAAGAAACTGATTAGAATTTTTAAAAATAGAAGACAATAAATAGCAGATATCAATAAATAGCAGGGTGGGGCAAAAGTAGGTGAGCAGTTATGAGGATGTGAAACAGAGTTTATTCTTGTATTATTTATCAATTGTTATATTATTTTCCACACAAACAACTGTAAATATACTTTTGTCCACCCCACTCAATGTGTGTTAAAAACACATAAATTGCCGAAACCGGTTTGGCTCAGTGGATAGAGCGTCGGTCTTCAGACTGAAGGGTCCCAGGTTCGATTCCAGTCAAGGGTATGTACATTGGTTGCGGGCACATCCCCAGTAGGGGGTGTGCAAGAGGCAGCTGGTCAATATTTCTCTCATATCGATGTTTCTAGCTCTCTATCCCTCTCCCTTACTCTCTGAAAAAAATCAATAAAATATATATTTTTTAAAAACACACATAAATTATTAATTCCCCTCATATAAACTTTTCACCAACGTATTTTTACCTTCAAAAAATTACAGAATGCCCATAGGCTATCTTAAACTTGATCACCTTTGATTTAAACATGAATAAGTGCATTTTCAGACTGCTGTTTACGTATCAATAAAAGTGAGCATGAAAATACTCTGGTTTAATGTGATTTTTTTCCCCCATGAGACTGCAAATGGGTTCATCACTTCACTTCCCTCATTACAAAATAAAATGAAAGACAACCAAAATTCCCTCTTCATGACATCATACCATTCTCAATGCCCTTTCAATGTTCCTCCTCAGAGTGATCTTCGCTCTCGATTTCCTCATTCTGCTCAACCATCACACACTCTTTGACACTTTGCAATCTGTTTTTGTTCTCAACTTTCTACTGGAAATGATCTTTTCACCAATTAGCATAATCTACTCACTATGAAATCTAGTAGCTGTATGTTGGGACATGAGCCTCATTTCAAAATTTCACATGTAGAAGATTCATACAGCAAAAGTATGGGGGCAGGTTTTTCTTCACAAGAGAAAAACGTCTGAGCTTAAAAATGCTACAACATATCCAGTTCTTACACACATATGCACAAATGATTATCACGCAATCCTCAGCTTCATGAGTTAATACTTGACACATTCTTCAAAGTGTTACTCTTATGCACCAGGCCTGGATGAGGTGGACTGCTTTCTATTGAGTAAGATTATACATTCTTGCTTTAGCAACTAAGCATCATCCCAAATGGTCAATGCCATGACACATTTGCTAGTATGCACTATATTCTATTTCTCTTTGGGGAATTGTTGAGATAATAAAATTGTATGTTCGCTGGCTTTTCTATAACTGTCCCATATATTCTTCTTATTTCAACCTGTTTTGTTTTTCTGTAATAGTTGTGAACATTTTTTTAATTTTCACCCAAGAAGTGAGGATATTTTTTCCATTGCTTTTTTAGAGGAAGAGTTGGAGGGAGGGAGAAGGAAAGAAGGAAGGAAGGGAGGGAGAAAGGAAGAGAGGGATGGGGGAGGGAGGGAGGGAGAGAGGGAGAGAGAGAGAGGAGAGGAAAGAGAAATATTGATGTGAGAGACACATTGATAGGTTATCTCTAGTACACACCCTGTCCAAGGTTGAGGATGGAACCTACAACCCAGGTATTGCTCTCGACCAGAATCAAATCCGCAACCCTCCAGTTGGCAGGTCAATGCTCTAACCACTTAGCACACCAACCAGGCTGTGAAGTTTTGTGTGTTTTATTTATTTTTTTAACAGTGTGAAGTGTTAATGTTCCGTTCTTTGAATCTCCATTTTTTCCCCTTTAAACCTCTATTGCTTCTGTTAACAGATTTCTATAACATCCTGGTAAAACTTACCTCTTATACTCATTCCCTTGACTATTTTGTAACTCAGCTATCATCTTTATATGATTCCTGAGTTCATATCTTACAAAGATCTTCCCTCTTTAACTCTAGTTCATTTTCCAACTGTTTACTTGACTTATCTTCATGTATATGCTGCTATCAGTGCAAACTACGTACACTTATCTATTCCCAAAAGACAGTCTAAACAACTGTTCTTACATAAATATAAAACAAATTGATAATGTGTAGTTCCTTAGAAATTTATATTCAACGTTTTCATCAATGATGGGATGAAAACCCCAAGTAACTTTCTCATGAAAATTGCAGATGACTAGATAGTGTAACATATGTTGCATATGGTTGAGTTGTCTTGAAATATTTAGTAAGTCAAAATTACTTGATGTGTATCATAACATAAAACATAATTGGGAAATACTTGTCCCAACCTTGATTTTTAAAACTTTTAACTCTCTCTCTCTCTCTCTCTCTCTCTCTCTCTCTCTCTCTCTCTCTCTCTCTCTCTCTCTCTTTCTTTCTCTCTCTTCCTCTCCCCCCCACCCCCACACACCCTCTCTTCAGAAAATGTTGACATAGCTGAACTGCATGGCTTAAATTTTCTAAAGGAATGAGTCTCCTGTCTAATTTAATTAGAAATGAAGTGACCAGAAGAGAAGGCATGGCTTTCTCCATGCTAACTCGATTAGAATGCCTCTGGATTATTATATTCAGTTATGGTTTCTACATTTAGAGATCTTCCACAAATGGAAAAAGGGATGTTCTGAAAGCAGGTAAATGATTAAGAAAAACAAAACTGGGAGTACTTAAATTTGATTGAGAACCACAAAAGCTTCATTAATTGATTTCAGAGACTTAAAAGATTTTTATGGAGATCAGGAAGATGTGCAGTATCTTAAGTAATGCTCGAGTTCTGATACCAAGCAGACCTGTGATCAGAGCTTTGCTATGACATTCCATTGTTGTGTGAAATTGGAGCAAGTCATCTAACTCTCCCACCTTTTGTTTCTAAACTTCATCAAGTAATTGAAAGAATGAAATTTTAAAGAAAAAATAGGTGAAATGCTAGGCACAGTGTCTGACACATAGTAAATAATCAATATTTACAAGTTGTAATGATCAGTGAGTAGAAATTAGAAGGGCAAATTTTAGTTTTAAAAGTTTTCATTAAAGCCTACAGTTTACATGTACATCATTGGAAACTTTAACTTCAAGAAATTTATCTTGATAAAATTCAAGATTATTTTTATCTCATCATTTTTTCAGTCTTTTTGAAGAGATTAATGAATTAATTGTATTATAGACTGCTTAGTCTGTGTTATAATTCTGACTCTCCAATATTAGTTATCTTAGAAATATTTTATTGGAAGGAAGGAATCGGTAAGCATAATTAAACCCAGTGAGAGAAATGCCCTTGGTCTTTTTTAAAAAATATATATATTTTATTGATTTTTTACAGAGAGGAAGAGAGAGGGATAGAGAGCTAGAAACATCGATGAGAGAGAATCATCGGCCAGCTGCCTCTTGCACACCCCCTACTGGGGATATGCCCACAAGCAAGCTATAATACATGCCCTTGACCAGAATCGAACCTGGGACCCTTCAGTCTGCAGGCTGATGCTCTATCCACTGAACCAAACTGGTTTCGGCTGCCCTTGGTCTTTTGATGCCTCACAATTGTGCCACTGCTCCAAGGAGGTTTTCTCTGCCTTGGGTACAATCTGCTATGTATGCTTTGAACTAAATGGTAAAAATATATTTGCCAGTTTCCATCATTTCTAATCTTTTGAGAGTAACTACTTTTTTCGAGGACCTGTATATCCTAATGGTAAATGTTTTGATAAACCAGTGATGGTAGAAAGAAGCAAATAAATGAATAAATGTATGTAACAAGAAATAATTGCCCCTCACATCCAACTACCACTGTCCTTCAGAATCTGAAAGTCAGCATTAAAAATTCAATTGGTAAAAGTTTTTGGTGAAATCAGCAGCTCTCGCTGAAGTTTTATATTAATATTTTCTCTTTTTGATGAGAATGCATATATAGCTCAGGTCAGAACTACAGTCAAAGCATTTCTTTTAAATGTTTTACATCATTTAATAGATTGCCTTAGAGAAATTAAAATTTGACACAGATAATACATAAAAACAGGTGAGATTAGTGAAAGCAGTGGAATGAAATTTATTATGATAATTATTATTGTGAATTGATGTATGTTTTCTTTGTGTTGTATTCATATTTCTCCTTGTTCCTAGCCTATTTCCCTAATAGCTGTCTATGTTGTTATGTCTGTATGATGGCTCTTCTGACTATCATTATGCATGAACTCTTCTTAGCTTCATGTGGGAACATGCAGTGATTTATTTCAACTAAATGCTACAGCAGTGGTAATTAACCTATTTTTTTTTTCTGTTTGGAGAATCACATCACATTACATATTACATTTAACTTGGGTATCAGGGAGCTCCACTAAGCATTCAACCATTCGGAATGCTGACAAGTGGTGTGAAACATCATTAGAATACACACTTATTTGGGCCTCAGTGATTCTCTCAAATTATTTGTTTATTCTGAGTTCACCTTTTCTTCAGACTTCGTTTAATTTCCTTTTCACCTTAAAAAAAACTTTGAGTTTTTGTGTGTGTTTTTTTTAATGTAGGTTAGCATTCACTCATTTCAGAACACTGTTTTTGCCAGCATAAGATGAATAGAAGTTTACTAAATATTTGACCCTGATGGAGATTCAGTAATTTTCTCATTCAATAAGTTGGAACTAAACAGAAAATATCAACCTCATCAAAAGCATGTATAATTGGTGATTTAGTATATATAGAAGAATCGCTCTGTCAGCTTCTAAATGTAAGTCCCTTTAGATGTTGCCTAGAAGCACAGATTGCCTTAACAGTTATAAAAAGGGGGCAGTTTTGGTAGTCTTTAGGCATATCTTTTCATATTTCAGCTTATAAAAATTCAGTTACTTTTCACGACTTCATGTTTACAGAAAACAGGAGACATTTAAGTAAAAATTGTTCTTACTCCCAAATATTGAAAATATGCCCATGTAACTACACAATTATCCTTGTTGCTTTTAATCTCAGTATAATCCTTAAATTCTTTTCAGGCTGTTAACTTTAACTTTCAGTAGAGGTCATTCAATGATGGCCTACCGTCTGTTTTTGAAAATAAAGTTTTATTAGAACATAGCTGCATCCAATAATTTACATATTATCTATAGCTGTTATTATGCTATGGTGGCAGACTTTAGGTAGTTGCAAGAGTCTCTTATGGCTCACAAAGCTTAACATGTTACATATCTGGCCCAACAGACAACATTTTGGCAATCTTCTCTTAGAACCTTCTGATGTGAGAAAATTTTCCTAGCCCATGAATAGCGTGAGGGCCACTGTGCTCTCTGACTTTAACAAGTTGGTAGATTCCCACTATCACTAAATGTTTTTACTTCCTTCTTAATATTTTTAAATGACCTATTTAGTGCACTTTTTATTGAAATATAGTACATACACCAGAAAAGCTATAAATAAAAATCATAGAAAATACTAGTAAGTGTTGGAAAGAACAGGGAACAGCTAGAAATCTCATACACTGACGATGATAGTGAAAACTAGCACAACCACATTGGGAGGAAAATTGGCAATATCTAGTAAATCAGAACATATAGATGCTATATGAGCCAGGAATTCTATTCCTAAGTATATACGCAAACACAAATGTATGCTGACATTCTCCAAAATACATGTATTAGAATTTTCATGGCAACATTATTTGAATTAGTCAAAAACTGGCAACAGACCAAATATCCATTAATAGTAGATTGACCAAATAATGTGGAATATTATACAACAATGAAAATTTATTGTTATGGATCTAATTCCACACAACAGTATGGATAGGTATTGGACAAAAGAAGAAATATACAGAAGAGTACATTATCATTATTAATTATAATTATTAAGAGTATATTATCCTTTTATATAAATGATATAGACAGGGCAAACTAATCCATTTTGTTAGGGGGAAGGATGATAGTTACCTGTGGGGCTGGTAGTGTTTGGAAGGGAGCATAAAGGGATTTTCTGAGGTCCAGTACTATTCTATTTATCTGGCAGCTGGTTAAATGGTATCTTCTGTTCTGAAAAAATGTATTAAGATGTATAGTCAGCATGTGAGCATTGTTATTATTACCTTATAATTTTAAAAAACAGTGCATTTCTGGAAATACCATAGATTGGTGCCATCTTCAGAGATGTGAAAGCTATATAGATAGATAGATAGAGATAGAGATAGAGATAGAGATAGAGATAGAGATAGAGATAGAGATAGAGAGATCGAGATGCATATATATATATACATTTTGGCCAGTACAGAGGAAAAATGAAATTTTTGGAGAATTATTTAAATTGTTGCTACTATTTCAGATATCGCTTCTTTAGTTGGACTAAATCAACTCAGGCTTTGGTTGCTAGAATGTAGTCATTGATCAGGCCAAAGCTATTTTCTCTCTATTGATTAGCAATGATCACCAGATGCAATTTGCTTTCATCTGGCAGGATAGCAGCACATTTTCATTGTCTTACCCGTGGCTGTTTTTCTTAACCCAGCAGTCTTGATCAACTTGCCTTTAGACATATATTGGGGACATATGTGTGGTCTAAGATACTGATGCTATTTTACTGTTTGAAAATAATGAACAGGCTTCCTGAGTGTTCTTATAAGACATGTGTGTCAGAAGGTGGAGAAGATTAAGCTTCATGAAAATCTTTTGCTGCTACCTCAGGAAGTTTTTAGAAATCCAGTGGCAAGGCTCCTCACCGTCATGTGAGAGACATTGTTGTGCATTATACTCCCAACACTAAAGCCTTGGTGGGCCTCTGTATATTGTAGGCGATATACAGCACATTCGAGTGTGCTCTACAAATCATTTAATATTTAAACCCGCTTTTAGAGGATTCCAGAGAAGAGATTCTGAAGAATCTTACACTTACACTCTGTGCTGGCACTTTCTGGCCCAGGAGATCTAATGGTATTTGAAAGTGTTGTGATTGTTAGAAATGTTGCCAATAACACCTTAAAGGTCTCAACAGTTGAATCACAACCAAGTCCCTTAAAATTTTTTTTAAAAAAATTTATGTCTTCTTCAAGTAACTATTTTGTTTTTGTGAAACAGATTCAGGTCTACTCCAGCCCTGGGAGGTCCAAGAAACCCATCATCAGTTCCTTTCCTTCCTCCTTTCCTTCTCATTATGCTATACAATTAGGCATTTACAGCAGCCAAAAATGGAATGATTTTAAATTCAGCTAAGCAGCTCCTAAAGGTAGAAAGAAGTCACATGTGGGTGACTCCAAGATCCCATGCATCTATGTCTGTTGCTTTGCGTATTCTCAAACTACATGTATGACCTCAGAAAAATTTTCTAATATTTGTTGACAAAAATTTAAAAACTAGTGCTACATACGATAATATCAATGAATCTCACAGATATAATGAAAGAAAGAAACCAGACACAGAAAGGAACACACCAATGTGGTTCCATTTACATGACTTGACACAGGAATTGGTACAACTAATCTATGGTGTTAGAACTCAAAATAGTGTTCACCTTTGGGAAAGTATTGATAGAATGGCACACAAGGGAACCCTCTGGAGCATTATAAATAGTCCACTTGCTGTAGGTGACTTACACATATATTGCAAAACTCATTAAGTTAAACACTTAAAATTGAACTTGTCAAGTAAAAAGCTTAAAGTTAATCATGAGAGTTGAGAGAATTTTCACAAATCTGCTCTTCATTTCTATATACGGGGACTATGTAAGATGCTATGATCCTAGCTAATAAAAGGGTAATATGCAAATTAACTGTCACAAAAATGGTGGTGCCCATAGCCACAAGATGATGGCTCCCAGTCCTCTCAGCCCCGCCTGAGTCCCCCAGTCTCAGGCAGCATGAGTGGCCTGATGGAATGCTTGCTACGTTGCCATGGCAACAAGGCAAGCAGTCCACCCTGGCCCCAAATGGGCCTCTGGGCTGCGGAGAGCCTCTGGGCAGCAGGCGCGGAGCGGCCAGGTCCTGCAGAGAACTACTGGTGCACAGATTCGTGCACAGGGCTACTAGTTTGACAATAAACATTAAAATATGCCTTTTAAAATAATGAAAAAATTATAGCAATGGCATAGATGACTCCAAGACACAGCATATATATAGTTGTATTCACAGATATGAGTTAATTTTATAGCAAAAATATATCAATACAAAGAGCTGAAACCTGTTTGGCTTAGTGGATAGAGCATCAGTTTGCAGACTGAAGGGTCCCAGGTTCGATTCCGGTCAAGGGCATGTACATTGGTTGCGGGCACATCCCTGGTGGGGGGTGTGCAGGAGGCAGCTAGTCGATGGTTCTCTCTCATTGATGTTTCTAGTTCTCTATCCCTCTCTCTTCCTCTCTATAAAAAATCAATAAAATATATTTTAAAAATAAATAAATAAATAAAATATATATATACAAAGAAAAATTAAAATCAACAAAGATCAAAGGCACATGGAATAAAGTCCAGAGGCTATGAGGCACAAGCTTCCAACAGACTTGTCTCAGTGGAGTCATACAGGATGCAATTAATTCCTCCAGCAATGAGTTGTAACTGTCTACCAGGAAAGCTCGGGAGAGACTTAGTGCCCCGAGTTTTTATTGGGGGATTGTCACTTATGTACCTTTTAGACATGTAGCAAGATTCTAGCCTCACAGAAAAAAAAGCTGGTATTCCACACAAGCTACACTGTTTGTGTAAGTACAGTAAGCCATTGTAATCAGGGGGTGGTGGGGTCTCTCCCCAGGATCCAAGTTCCCAGACACTAGCTGACAAACTTGCAAGCAGGCCTTTCTAAGGATAGCCATTTCCCACTTGAAGAATTAACTATTTTCTGCACAGCAGCCAAATATGGGCAGATCCAATCCTGTCTCCTATACTTCAGGTATAAAGATGTGCTTTAGTCTACTACGTAAGATTCGTGGCCAGCTGAAGTGATGGATGAAAAGTAAGAATGCCCAAAACATGTGGTAGAAGATGGAAAGAAAAATATCAATTAAGGCCACCTGACCAGTTTCCATTTTAGAAGGAAGAAATTCATAGTTGTGGATTTCTCTCCTTGCCATTGTAATAAAGTTATTATTGGTTTAATGTGTAGGTTAACTTTAAATTGTATTTTTTATTTTAATTTTTTAAATATATTTTATTGATTTTTCACAGAGAGGAAGAGAGAGGGATAGAGAGCTAGAAATATCAATGAAAGAGAACATTGATCAGCTGCCTCTTGCACCTTCTCCCCCCACCACTGGGGATGTGCCAACAATCAAGGTACATGCCTTTGACCGGAATCGAACTTGGGACCTTTCAGTCTGCAAGCTTTCTCTCTATCCACTGAGCCAAACCGGTTTAGGCTGAATTGTATTTTTTTTAAATGTGTAGCACTTTTTGAAAGAAAGTGAGCACAGTTTTATTTTATGAGAGTTCATTACTTTGGTTAGACGGAAGCACATTGTTCTAGCTGTTTTGTGTTTGCAAGGATAATATAGTTAGAATATGGATGCTGAGTAGCCAAATAGGGAACTATGCTACTTTTTCTCTTGGTCATTTTTCCCCTTTATAGATCTTCCCCGCTTTTGATGGGCTAAAAATGTGGAAACTATACTTCTCAGACTTGCTTGTCTCTAAGGATCTGAATTCTGCCATGCTTTGCCAAGGTGAACACTCATAAGAACTGACAGGAAGACAGAGATTAGAAACTATTTTCTAAAAGTAATAGCAGATTGGTGGGCTCTTGCAACTGTGAGAGTTTCTTTCTCTGGAGGTAACCTGTCTGTGACTGCAGGGAATCTGTGATTTCAGGGGTAGTGTCCCATAATTCTAACTTCTGCAGTAGCAGCATTTTCGTTTTTTTCTCAACACCACGGTGGCAGCAGAAAACCTAAAAGCTAACAGGGATCTCCTCTGTCTGCTGCTCCTCTAGCACAGACACTGGCTTTGTAAGCACCTAATGCCCTACCTTAAATTATTTCTGCTTACAAAGCCTAGTGTGATTTCTGCTTTCCTTGATTTTCTATGTTTTCCTCGGTTATAAATTCTGCAGTCTTGTGGCTCCCCTAGATCAGCACAATAGTTTCATATTTGCCACAGCAAGAAAAAAGAAAGAAAGGGACACCCTGTGGGGCTTAGGCTAGAAGTGATGTCACTGTCATTCACGTTTCATTGCCTACTCCCAGTCAGACAGCCCCAACAAACTGCTGGGACGCTGGGAGGTGCGATTTTCCATATGCTCAGGGAGGATTGAAGAACTAGATGTTTATGAATATGACATGTGAATATGGGTGGGGGGGATCATATTCTAGACAAGGACAAAATTAATTACTGGGAATTTGAGGCAGGAAATGACTTATTCCAGAACCAGTGAGAGAGAGAGAGAGAGAGAGAGAGAGAGAGAGAGAGAGAGAGAGAGAGAGAGAGAAAGAACCAGTGAGGATGCTAGTGTGGCTGGACCTGAGTGACTGAGAAAATAAAGTCAGGGTAATGGTGGGTCAGAGCACAAAGTGATTCAAAGTTCCTAATAAGGATTTAGGCTTTTCATCTAAATAACTCGCAAGTGTACTGTAGAGATTTAAACCTAGAGTAACATGATCTGACTTGTGTTTTAAAAGTGACTTGCATTTGTCAAGCTGTCAAGGAGACAAGCAGCTTGGAGTTTGTTTCCAGAATCCGGATGAAAGGAAACAATGGCTTAGACCAGGGTGGAGCAGTGGGAGCAGTGAGAAGTGGTGAGCTCCTGTATACATTTTGAGGATCTAGTCAATAGGATTAGTTGATGGATTGAATGTGGTGTGTGAGAGAAAGGAATGCATCAAGGATGATTTCAAGGCTTTGGCCTGAACAATAGCAAGAATAGAGTTGCTATTAACTTAGATGGAATGGTTGTCATCAGAAACAATTTGGGAGGACATTAGGAGCTTTGTTTTAGGCACATTGAGATGGAAATTCCATTTAGGAAATTAACTCTGGTGTAGAGGACTAACATCTATCTTAAACAGGTACATTTTGGAGTCATCAGAATTAAACAGTAAGTAAAGGCATGAAATCAGGTGGGCTCACCTGAAGAGTGAGCCCAGACAAGGAAAAGTAAAAGAGCAGGGACTAAGGCACGTCACCTTAAGAGCTTGGGGAGATGAAGAGGAACCAACGAGAGAAAGAGAACAGAAGCCAGTGAACTAGCAAGGTAAATATGGTGTCCTGGGAGCCAAGTAAGGGGGATGTTTAATGGAGAGAGTGAAAAGATGAGTCTAGTAGTGCTTATAGTCAAGTAATAAGTTGCCTGCAAATTGACTATTAGCTTTAATAACCTGAATCATCTCGATAATAACAGTTTCTATAAAATTTTGTGAGTTAAAGCATGCCATCCATTTTCCATGCACATTTTATGCTTTCCAAATTCTTTGCCCTCTTTGTCTTTAAAAAATTATCTTAATTCCTTTTTTCCAGGTTACCAACTCCACTATTTTCTGTATCTCATTATTATTTCTTAATGGTATAAGTTTCATCTTTAATTTGCTTCCTTTTTATTCTTACTTCATATTCTTTCGGTTCTTTTCCATTCTTAGAGGATATAAACTTAATTTTCATGCATCTTGCTTGTGTCATAATGGTATATATTCTTCTAGTACAGGCTTTTTCATCTTTCCCTTCCTTTATTTCTTTTCTTTATTCTTTTTTTCTTCCCTTTCTTGCTGTCATTCTGCCTGCCTTTCTTAGTTCTTTTGAAGAATGGGTTTTCATTTTATTCAGTTTGTTCATAAATATCTCAAGTTAGAATTTCTGTTTGCCTAAGTATAAGGTGATTAGAGGGCGCTTGAAATGTTTCCTCTTTGACCTTCTTGACTGGTCCTTCCTTATTTATGTTATCCTTATCAATCCAAGCTGAAAGTAGACCTGCATTTTCTTTAGGTCCAACTATCAGAAAAAATAGTTCATAGACACAACTGTAAATATACTCTGTTTAGTTAGAGACTATGTCAAACAATGGAGAAGTTATGGACTATAATACTAGGGACTAGCAGTCAAGTCACCTGAATCACTTTGTAGCAGCTTATTCAGATTAAAATAAGGTATTATTTTGATTAACTCTAGAGACCATTCAGATGGAAAATTTCTAATTACTTTAATGTATTTCTTGAAATATTAACAAAGAATATTAAATTTTTCTAATTCCAAAATGTTTCATTACATTTTTTCAACATATTAGATCTTTTTTAATGACTTTATTGATTAGATTATTACATATGTGTCCTCATCCCCCCATTACCTGCCCAAACCCCCTCCCACTCATGTCCTCACCCCCTTGTTGTCTGTGTCCATTGGTTAGGCTTATATGCATGCATACAAGTCCTTTGGTTGATAACATATTAGATCTTATAAACACCAGTGTATTTCATTCTGATTAAAAACATATCTTATAGAAAGGTTAATATAATAAGAATCAGAGAAAATGACTCACTTTTATATATATGGCATTATATTATTCAAAACTTTCTTTTCTTTTCATCACAAAAACATTAAAACACAAATATCACTCAACTGTTTAACCCATAGAGGGCATGCTTTAGTCCAGTTACAGAAATATATGTTAAATAGAATGTTAAATGGAATTTTTCTTTTTTAGTTTTTAAAAATAATAGTTAACAAAAATAAGCCACTCAGTTGGTTGAACATCATATTTTCTTTTCCTTTAACACCTTCAAAACTACCTCAATTTCATTCTAATTTTTAGTAAGCAATGAGTGGCCATGAGTGTAATTTTCTCACTGAAAACATAATGCATTTCCCTCTCAATGTACAAATGCACCTCAGTTTTCAATGCAGAAGCGAGAAATCTCCCTTCTTAAAGCTTTGGAGCTTATTGCAATTATAATGAAATAGGCAAAGTGGCTTTTGAGAGTGCACGTGACTTTGGAGAACTGTTTTTGAAAGGAATAATATTTTCACTTTTCTTCTAAACAGCAGCTACCTCCTTTCTGGGATATAAATGCCATCTAAACCAATGACTTATTACCAGATAGCAAATGTAGGCTGAAGTCTTGCAGTTAGGTTAATAGAAACCTGAATATTTTCACACAGATTTATAACACGAGGGATTTATTGCAGCATAGGGATAGAGCATTATCTATCCGATATATATTTTTTAATGTAATAAACAGATCCTAGAAGACTGCCATCGAATACGTTTTTGGATGCACTCACAAGTCCTATGATAAACATTAACAGGAAAACTAGAATCATGGGGGAAATTCAATAATACAATTTATATTGATCAGTTTAATTTTGAAATGGTCATGTCAACTACTGAACATTGCATACCTCAGCATTCTTTAAAGCAGCCAAGTATATTAGACTGTACTAAAATTTTGCTGTATGTGTAGATTTAGTGGAAAATGTTGACTTGGTGCAGAAATTTTTTTCTTGCCTCATATTATCTAGCAGAGATATTGACAAATGATAAGATCAGGAAGAGAGCACTAAATTCGGAGTCAAAAGTTGGTTTTGAATTGTGACTCCTCCACTGACTAGTCTTGGAAAAATCACTTGACTTTTCTCATGTCTGTTTTCTCCCTGAAAAAGAAAGATTATACGTCTAGCTACCCTAGCTAGGTCTTTAGGCTTGTTGATAAGACCTATGGCAACTTTTACAGGAGATTTATGAAGAAATTTCTGTTCTTTGATGGAGGTACCACTATTTAAAAGGCGACGAAGCAATTCCACTGACATCAAACCCCTACAAAAATGTATAAAAATATCCAGTTATTTCTCATTCATGCATCTACGGTTAGTTGGTGGTGTTCAACTGATCTAGGCTAGGTTTGTTGGGGTTTGTTTCAGACTATAGGTTAGGTCCAGGTCTCTTCCACGTTTTTCTCTTTCTTCTTGGGCCAACAGGGATCTGAAAGCTGGTATTCTCAAGGGGAAAGACAGATGTACAAGAAGAAAAGCCCTTTTGCACAAACACATTTCAGGCCTTTGATCCTGGAATAACAGCTACCGTCACATTGTCTAAGCAAGTCACATGGCCAGCCCACCATCAATAGGGTCAGGAAAATATCCTCTGTTTCTCATGGAAGGAACTGCAGAGTAACATGGCAAAGGGTATGGATGTATAGTGGAGGCAAGAATTGAGAACCATATGTAGACTATAACAACAGTAAATTTTTTTGCTTAGCACTGTTTTTCTTCTCTTTTTAAATTAAAAATCTACTTAAAATAGCAGCTGTTGTCGTATTTTTCTCTTCTATTAACTTTGCAAACCATACATGCTGCTTCTTGATAACTATATCATTTAGTACAATTGTTTATTTAAACGTATCTCAAAAGGCTACTATCCCAACTTAGGACCACGATGAAGGATAATCATAAAAGTTAAAACTCAGTACAAAACTCTTGGAATTTAAACTGTGGGAATAAGTTTCAACCAGAGATAAATAAATTAGATAATTAAAATGTTGTAAAATAGTTTCGTTTTAACATCAATGACCAAGTGAGATGGGCAAAGTAGGCCCGCTCCTCAATAATTTCCATTAAATGTGTTTGTGTACATAAAAGTACATTTTTGGGAACAGATTAAGTTGATTTCATCATGAACTAGAGCTTTACATTCCAGAACTTATTTCATATCTTTTTAGCAGAACTCCTTTGCTTCCTTTCCCATAATTCTTACTGTCCTTATTTTTTATTTCCCTTTAAGAATATAATTTATGCCTCAATTTTTGTCCTGACCTAATAGAGCACAGAGGAACATAGGATGGATTGTAGAATCAAGTTATCTGGCATTTGCTCTTGGCTTAACATTGAACAAGCTACCCAGATTGTGTAAATGCTTAATTGTTTTCATTGTTGTTGAGATACAATTGCCATGACATTGTATAACTTTAAGGTATACAACCTGTTGATTTGATCCATTTATATACTGCGATATGATTTCCACTGTAGCAAGAGAAAACATCTCTATTATACCACATAATTATCACTTCTTTTTTGTGGTAAGATCATTTAAGATATAGTCTCTTCGCAACTTTAAAGTATGTAATGCACTATTGTTGACTATAATATGTTGTGCCTTATATATCAGGAACTATTCATCTTCTAACCACAAGTTTTACTCTTTGGTCTATATCTCTCCATTCTCTCCCCCCACCCCCCAGCTTTTGTTTATCATCATTCTATTATCTGTTTCTATGAATTTGGCTTTTTAGACACCACTATACTTGACATCATACAGTATACAGTACTTGTCTTTCTCTGTCTATCTTATTTAGCATAATGCCTTCAAGTTCCATCCATGTTGTGGAAAACAGCAGGATTTTTCTTCTTTCTCATAGCTCATTAATATTATATTGTACACACACACACACACACACACACACACACTAGAGACCTGGTGCATGAATTCATGAATGGGTGGGGTCCCTCAGGATGGCCTGTGGAGATTGGGCCCCAGCTCGCATCTCCAGCCTCACAGCCGCAGAACCCCGCCTGGCACCCACCTTGGCCTGGTGCCACTCCCTCACCTGCTCCACCATCCTGCCTACAGGGCGATTGATTGGGCCTGAGCCCCCTGCCCAGCTCCCTCAGCACCTGGGAGCCAGGTGGCAGCCCTGCCCCTCACTGTCGCCTCTAGTCGCCATCTGTGGGGCAATTGGTGGGACGATAGGGCCCCCACTTGCATCCACCTTAACCTGGAACTGCCTACTCACCTGCTCCACCATCCCACTGCAGTCCCAGTTTTGTGGGGGCCCATCAGGGCCAGCAGCACCTACACTGCTGCCCCACTGCCAGCACCACATCGCTGATGCCCACCATGTTCTGCACCACCCCCTGGTGGTCAATGCACATCATAGTGAGCAGTCTAACTCCTGGTAGAAAGACTGCCTAAGAGGACAATTTGCATATTAGGCTTTTATTACATAGGACTAGAGACCTGATGCATAAAATCTGTGCAAAGCCGAAACCAATTTGGCTCAGCAGTAGAGCGTCGGTCTGCGGACTGAAAGGTCCCAGGTTCGATTCTGGTCAAGGGCATGTACGTTGGTTGCAGGCACATCCCCAGTAGGGGGTGTGCAAGAGGCAGCTGATTGATATTTCTCTCTCATCGACATTTCTAGCTCTCTGTCTCTCTCCCTTCCTCTCTGTAAAAAATCAATAAAATATAAAAATTTAAAAAATCTATGCAAGAGTAGGCCTTCCTTTCCCCAGATGCCGGCACCAGCTTCCCTCTGGCACCTGGGACCTGGGTCCCTCCAGCCCAGGCTTCATCCAGAATGACGTGCAGTCTAATTAGCATATTACCATATATGTAGATATATAGATATATAGATATATAGATACACACACACACACACATACATACTCACACACACTAGAGGCCTGATGCATGAAATTCATGCAAGTGTCTCAGCCTTTGAAGCCACAGCAGCTTGCCTCAGCCCTCAGAGTCTCAGCAGCTGCTTCGGCCCTTGCAGCCTTGGTGGTTGCCTTGGCCCTCACTGCCCCAGCTTTGTCTGGAAGGTAGTCCAGAAGGACATCTTGACGGTCATTCGGATATCCAGTCTAATTAGCATTATATATATATATATATATATATATATATATATATATATCACATCATCTTTATTAATTCATCTATTGATGGACACTTAAGCTGCTCCCATATCTTGGCTATTGTATAGTGCACAATGGACATAGTAGTGCAAATATCTTTTTGATATCTTGTTTTCATATGCTTTGGATAAATACCCAGAAGTAGAGATGCTGGATCATGTGATAGATCTATTTTTTATTTTTTGAGGAACTTCCATATAGTCTTCCATAGTGGCTGAACCAATTTTTATTCCCACCAGCTGGGTAGAAGTGTTCCCTATTTTCTACATCCTCACCAACACTTATTACATCTTGTCTTCTTGATGTTAGCAATTCTAACATGTGTGAGGTCAAACGAATTGTGATTTTGATTTGCATTTTCCTGATGACAAGTTATGTTGAGCACCTTTTCATGGACCCATTTGCCTTTATTGAAAAAAAAAAAATGTCTGCTTGGTTTTCCCATTTTTTTAATTGAATTGTTAGAGGTTTTGTTGTTATTATTGGGTTGTATGAATTTCTTAAATATTTTGGATATTAATCCTTTATTTGATTGATGGTTTGCAGATATTTTCTCCCATTCTGTAGGTTTCTTGTTTCTTATCATTGATTGTTTCTTTTGCTTTACAGAAGCATTTTAGTTTATTATGGTGCCATTTGTTGATTTTCACTATTGTTGCTTGTGCTTTTGGTGTTATTTTCAAAAAAAAAACACAAAAAAAACATTGCTTAGACCTTCTGAATCTTAGTGTTCTTATCCTTAGGTTGGGAAAATAATATCTAAGTTATAGTGTGTAAGAACAAATATTTTGATTTCTATAACATTCCTATTGATCAGAGGCAAAAGCCATATGCTTTATCTTTATAATCGTAAGCATCATTCCTCATAATACTGAAGATATCAAACCAATCTTTAAGAATCTTCATCATGTTTGTAGTTGCCACCCAGCATCCATATTTGGAGAAGTACATTTTTAATTCATAACCCGCCGAATTCTATTTCTTTCTTTGAACATGGATGAAGGCATGTGATCTAAGTTCTACCTTTCAGTAAAATAGCACATGACCTCAATGTATTTGCCAGTGTGAGCATCCTTGCCTCTCCACTATGGTGCTGCCTTGATTGAGATAGCTGTTTTCAGAAGGAAGCCAATTGTCCTTATGCTTCTCCACTACCACTTCTCATCATCACCAGCCAAGCCTATTACTAGAGTCATATCATATTATGTTCTGTGTGACTAAATAAATACAAATTCAAACTTGTAAGAGAAGAGAACACATACATGAGCAAAACCTGGGTTATATATGAGAGTATGGAATCTGTGAGAGTTCTGAATAGGAAAAACATAAGTTTAGATCAGGCCAAGGTTGTTGATTTGAATATAATGGCCGAGGACTTCTGGATTGATTGTTTGAGCTCAAGGAAATGGGGGTTGTTATTATTATTTTGTTTTGGTTGAATAGATTGAAAACTGAACACTTATGCCTTCAAAATATTTGTTCTTACACACTATAACATTAAGATGCCAGAAATAGTTTTACTATTTTGGAGAGGAAGCCATTTACAGATGTAGGGAGAAAGATAGCATTAAAAGGATTGTTTGTTAAAACCATTCTCTTCACCACTCATATCCCCACTCCACCCCATTCTCTTTCATAGGGGAAGTGCTGGTTCACTTATATTTCTACGTTTTCAATTTGCATATTCTATTTAAGGTCCTCTGCAGACAAATTTTATTTTGAAGTGAAAAAAGTAATTGTCATTAGAAAAGAGTTATAAACCAAAGGACAGAGGGCTTCCTACAACAAGTGGTGTATATTTATTCCTTATAGAATAAAGAAGATGACTTGATAATATCAGGGTATGCATTCCATCGTCTTCATCGGGACCTCAAAGTGGCTTCCCAGATAACCCACTGGGAAGCCACTGTGTGTGTGTGTGTGTGTGTGTGTGTGCCTGTGTGTGTGTGTGTGTGATTGTGTGTAAAATAAAATTGCCATATATTCCAAACTGCTATTCAGCACAATAACAATTATGCATTTGATTAAATATGTATCAAATTCATGTTTTATGTACAAGCAACTCAAAATCTGTCACGTCCTAGAGTCTTTAAATTTATCGTCACACTTCATGTAGCTTCTGGAAAATCCACATAGACTCAGATGAATGTGAAAAAGGAAAATGTTATCTTAATATGATTATGAAAATGTTTTGACCTTTGGAGTTTTTAAAGGGTCTCAGTGATCCCTAGGGGTTCCTGAACCACATCTTTAGAACAACTGGTATAAATCACTTTATCTCTTCTGAATCCTAGCACAATTATCATCTGAACTATACACATTAACCTTAAAGAAGAAGAAATGGCCCTAGCCAGTTTGGCTCACTGGTTAGCAGTGGTCAGCTAACCAGTCAACAGAACCAAATGTCAACAGTACAACCATTAGAATTTTTCTTGAGAGCCAAATTTTTCAAACTTAAACTTCTTCTAATGCCACTTCTTCAAAATAGACTCGCCCAGGCCGTGGTATTTTGTGGAAGAGCCACACTCAAGGAGCCAAAGAGCCGCATGTGGCTCGTGACCTGCAGTTTGCCACCGACCATTGGAATAGAGCATCAGCCTGCAGACAGAAGGTTCCATTCTGGTCAAGGGCATGTACTCCAGTTGCAGGCTCGATCTCCATCTTCGCCGGGCACATGCAGGAGGCAACCAATCAATATGTCTCTGTAACATTGCTGTTTCTCGCTCTCTGTCTCTCCCCTTCCCTGACACTTTCTCTGAAAATCAATGGGAAAATATACTTGGGTGAGGATTAATAGAAGAGGAGGAGAAAGAAATGGAGACGGAGGAGGAGGAAAAGGAGAAGGAGGAGGAGGAGGAGGAGGAGGAGGAGGAGGAGGAGGAGGAGGAGGAGGAGAATATATTTTGATTTCTCAATTAGATTATAGTTCATAGCAGGCCAATCTTTGTTGTGCCTTTTTCTCTATTGAACAATAGTAGGCATCCAACCACCCAACAGTCTTGGTTCATTTACTCTATGTGTAGTTCTCTAATACTCTTATCAAAATATCAATAATATGATTATCAAAGGCATCACTGGTTAAGACATGTTGTTATGATAAATTGTCTATCTGTTACATTAACAAGTTCATACATTTTATTTCTTATTGCCTTTGTGAATTTGATTACTTTTAAGAATCAAGTGGTCTCTGAGAGTACACATTCCCAAAAGGATTGTCATTCTATGCTACAAATGGTCACTATTCTTCAGTCTGTTTTTGCTTTTAATCTGTATCCTTTAATGATAAAAAAAAATCTCAATAACTGAATTTGATCTTATTGAAAAAAATAAATAAAAAACACTTGTACCATGAGTGAAAAGACCTGCCTTTAAAAAAATATTTTAAGTCTTTTTTTTAAAAAACTTTGCCATAGGAACTTTGTTGTACAATTACTCAGCTCTAAACTCAGCTCTCTTCAAGCATTTTCAGTCACTTCTAAAGCCAAGTTTTTGAAGGATTCATTTGTCAAAATTACTAAGCACAGGATTCTGAAATGGATTCATAAAAACTGCTGTTTTAATTTGGCCTAAATCTGTAACTTTATAACATTCATCATGAGCATGGGATTACATTAGTGGAAATATTAACTAAAAAGCTGGCCAAAAGTTAGAACTTGATGTCATCATAACCTGCAATAGCTTATGCTATAGTCTTCTCTGGGAGATAATTATAATAAAAGCTACCACATATTGTGCAGCTCAACATGACATGCTAAGAACTATGTCCAGTCCTTTATATCTCTCCATGATAACTATACCTTGTGAAGTAGTTATCATACTATCCCTTTCATAAATGAGTAAAAGGAATTTCAAAGAATAATTATACCAAATAAGAGAAATCAGTTTGTATAGCAAATAAACCCAAATTTGCAGTGGTGTAATGCAACCAAGCTTTGTGGCTACTAGAGCTTTATGTCCAACTTGGGTCAGCTCTGGGCTCTGCTATATATTTTCTTTACTCAGAAATGCAAGTGAACAGAGGTCTATCCTTTTGTTTATGATTGGTTGCTGTGACAGGGAAAGGGGACAGGGAGAGTTGTGCATGAGCTCTTAAAGACTTCATTTTATGTATATTTTATACGCCAAGGCAAATGTTCATGCCTAACTTCAAGGGGTTGAGGATGTGCAGTCCTCCTATATGCTGGGAAGAAAGAAAACTATAATCAAAGTGGTCTTTTTGAAATTTTGAGTAAAAAGAAGCTAGCTCTCCAAACATCTGTTCTTTTGATGCCCCTGGAAATAAAGAATAAAATTGTCTGGCAGTATAAGATTATTTTTGACACGCTACAATGACAATGTAATTTTTTTTCTTCTTTAGAAACTTCAGGGGTAAAATGTCATAAAATCTCTAGAAAAATAATTGGCAATTCTTATACCTCCAATTCTTATTAACTAGTAGAAAAACATACTTCAATTGGAAGTTCAATGTTTATATTATTTCAATATGACAGTTATTGGATTGCATGTGACATTCCTAGGAATTATGGCTTGCCTTTTGAGAGAAAATACCAACTTATTAGTTCTTCAAAGAAGAACTCTAAGGTTTAATAAATTTCTTTTCTTTTTTTCATATCTCCTTCAAAACAATGAACAAAAATCACTACACCCTGTTGCAAATCTACCGCTTGGTCTTATCCAAGCTTGAGACTCATCATAATGGGACAAGATTCTCATGTATAAAAAAATATATCATTATATTTTTGGAGTTGTAGCTTTGTTCATTTATTTTTTTGCAATTAGAGAATAAGTTACTGAGTGGAAGATAATAGGTAGGACATTGTCCTGTCCTGGCATGGAAAAGTCTTGGGCTTTTGGCCTGATGATTTGTGTTAAAACCTGCTCCTCTTGCCGAAACCGGTTTGGCTCAATGGATAGAGCATCGGCTTGGGGACTGAAAGGTTCCGGGTTCGGTTCCGGTCAAGGGCATGTACCTTGGTTGCGGGCATATCCCCAGTGGGGGGTGTGCAAGAGGCAGCTGATCGATGACTCTCTCATCGATGTTTCTAACTCTATCTCTCTCCCTTCCTCTCTGTACAGAATCAATAAAATATATTTAAAAAAAAAAAAACCTGCTCCTCTTGTTTTATAGGCATGAGAAAGGACAGAGGCCTGTCACCCCATCTCATGACTATTTCTAAGTGCATTCACATGCAACTTTGAGGTTCACTAAATGGAAAAGGTCTTTTTTAAGTGGCACAAAGACTGTTTTCATGATGGCTTTCTCTTCTAGCATCACTGTGGAAAGGATCATGAGTGACAGGTAATTATATCTAATTATTGAAGCTAACACACAAGAGTCAGCCCACACAGAGCCCCCTGCCCTGTAGAAGCCAAAACATGTACCAGTCCACCAATATTGCTTTGTGGCTCACAAGGGCTTCATGTCCATCATGGGTCAGTTCCAAGCTCCGGTAGTCACATCCTGACCCACAGGAAAACGTTAAATCCAGAGATCCACTTCAACCTTCTTGTAAAATAATGGGTTAGACTAACAACACAAACAGTCTGTGCTGTGGGAACTTGTCCAACTGTATCAAAGCTACTACGTAGGCCAACATATAAATGAGTCACTCCAGGCACTCTGTTAATGGCATGAACCAAGATTTATGGTAGATAAGGAATTTAAATTGTAGAGATATATAGGTTAAAGATTAGTTGGTAGAATAATGTACTTCCTGAAACTGGAATAAGTACCACTCGTACATATTTTCATCTTTTAGGTAAAAAATAGACTATATTTTAATATTTTATTTAATACTAGAGGCCCAGTGCATGAAATTTGTGCACTGGAAGAAGGGGTCTCTCAGCCTGGATGTGATAGGGCTCAGGCCAAGCCGAGGGACTCCACTGGTGCACAATCAGGGCCAGGGAGGTATGCAGGAGGTTGGCCAGCCAGGGAGGGGTCATGGGAGGGCTCCAGGGTTTGTCCAGACTGTCTCCCTCAATCCCAATCAGCCAGGACCCCAGCAGCAAGCTAATCTACTGGATGGAACATCTTCCCCCTGGTGGTCAGTACATGTCATAGCGAGTGGTTGAGTGGCCTTAGGATATCATTAGCATATTATGCTTTGATTGGTTGAATGGTCAACTGGACAACTGGACACTTAACATATTAGGTTTTTTATTATATAGGTTGAAATGTTTCTTTATTTCTTTTCCATGGACAGATAGATTTGAGAGCCATTAAATCTTGAGCAGATATCACCATACTATTGCTTCTCCATCATCCACTCAGAAACATTGTGGGAAGTACACGTCCTGGTTCTTCAGTTCCTTTTCCTCTTTTTGATATCCCAATGTCTATAACATTCCAATTTCTTGAAGTCGGTTCTTTTCTACTAGTCACTCTGTCTTTTATGATTCTATGCTTTTCCACAGAGAGGCTGTGACCCTCAGCAACCCTGGCCAACAGGAGCAAAGTCAAATATTAAAAATTGCCAGCACCCTGACAACTGTTCTGCCACCACTTGGATCTACAACTTTCCTTATTTTCTTAATTTTAATTTTAATTTTTAAAATTATAGTTTACACTCAATATTTAACTTTTTCTTCTTTTCAAAATGATATTATTTGCTGTCAATTCTATTCTCTGGCTGCCAACGTCTCTGAAGCTCTTAGAATGCCTCATCTCTAACCATAAAGACTGTTCTGAGTAACTTGCTCTCTCTCTCTTCTAAGCAACCTCTCCCAATTTTTAGGGCCCCAAACTTAAGTCTTGGGGAAAATTCCTAGGGACAAGACACAGGCCTTGAATGACAAGTGTTGCATTGTTACATTATTTATCCCTACAGTTTCTGTATCCAGAACAAATTTATTAAGTTTATTCTACCTCATGGTGAGTATTTGCTAACTTGGAGCATTCCTCCAGAGATCCAGAGACGTAGACACATTTGTTGTCTTTTTCATTTGGAATTGATATTTCTACTGAGAAAGAACACACTTATCATTACCAAAATCCCCATTATTTTTTTTTATTTAGGAGGGCCTCCATATGTAAATGAAAAATATAAAAGGCCTGTTTTATATCAGAGTTCTCAAGGTAGGTTTTCAAATATGTAATTAAACAAAACACATTATAGGAATATATATGGATATCATGTTTTGCATAATGAATAAAGTCCTGCCCTCACTCAACCATTTCATCATAAACTTTTTCAAAATGTTCTTATTATTTTGCCATATTCGAGAAGAACACATTCTAATATGTATCTGTAGGCTCTAAAAGCCACATTTCCCACTATTGTAATAGTAATGAATATATCATGACCATAGACCAATTTATTTTTTGATTGATGAAACCCTGAACTGGTTAGCTTAGACAATTTGCAATGTTATAATTAAGGAAGGGGAAACTAGGCACTGATCAAGTGCTAAATTAAAAGTGCCTGATCTATCCATTCAATCTTCCCAAGAAGCCCCACCAGCCTAAATGAAGCAAGGCAAAGTGAAAGTGGCAAAAGCTAAAATGGCTGCCCACACTCTGGATTCTAATGCTTGTCTATTTCATCCTACTAGTTAGTCTAAATCTAGTTATCAAGAAACAAACAGGGCAATACTACTTTATATTTAGTCCTTACCTCCTTCTTTTCATTCACTTCAAGTGTTCCTCATTACACCTTTTCTCAAATGCCAGTGGTAAGGAATATTGCCATAAGATGTTAATTGAAAGCTAATTAAAATTTCACATGCCAATCAGAAATTTCACATTCCTTACTTCTTTAGTTTATCCAGGAATATAAAATACTAGAGGCCTTGTGCACAAAACTCATGCACGGGTAGGGCCCCTGGGCCTGGCTGCCAATCAGGGCTGATCTGTGGGGCAACTGAAGGGGCTATCAGGGCCCCAGTTGCACCCGCCTTGATCTGGCATCGCCTGCTTGCTGGCCCCACCACACACTGCTGGCACGGATTGAGGCCTGTGGACTGGGGACAGCTCCTGCATTGAGCATCTGCCCCCCTGGTGGTCAGTGCGCATCATAGCGACTGATCATTCCACCATTTGGTCAATTTGCAAATTAGGATTTTATATCGAAAGATATGTCCAAAGTAGTTCATTTTTCTCTATCCTTGTCCAACTTCTATCATTCTATTCCACCATGGCTGTTAGTGAACTGTCAGCCTGCAAGGCATAGGAGTGCTTAGGATTTCACATTAGTTTCCTCTCAAACTCCAATTGCCAGGCTCTTGCTGCTCAGTTGTTGATTTCACTGGGATGTGTGCAATTTATTATTTTAACCGATCTGTATGTAATCAAGGGTGTTTTTGTGAGCCTACTAAGTGTTAATTGCTACTAATGGCTTTGGTGATAATTAGATCTGGGAATGAAGTTGAGAACAAACTGTCTCTGGAAACACAGCGCCTTGGAGGCTGTGGCTGTTTGCTCTGCAGCCCTCCCATCTCCTTAGCTCCCAGGGGTTTTGGCTGGCTTGTGCCCCTCCACAGCACATCAGCAGCTCTCTCAGCTGTAACTGGTGTACAGCCTTTTAACAGTTTTAAGTGGTAGATGCTAATGGCTTCGCAGCCGTGCAGCTCTCCCAGCAGGTCTCGGTGCCTTGTAATGCTTTAAACACAGTGTACTTTGACAACATACATAAATTAAAGCTACACTTGCATCTCTAGTCTTTGGCACGTGCTACTTGCCAACTTTCCAGAAAGCAAATAGTTGAAGTAAGGCATTTCAGCAGGATGGGGTCAGACTGGTGGCTCCCTGTGCTTCCCAACTCTGTCCTGGGGCTCCCATCTTTAGTCCACCCATTGCTCTTTTCTTACCAGACAGTAACACCTTCCATCCCAAAGTCATAGTCACTTTTGGTCTACATGTTAGCTCCTTCTTTTTACCCCCTTTGTTTGGTCTGATTCATTGCTTGGCTCTCAGTGCTGAAAGTGGCCACACTTTCAAGGTAAGGTTTTGTGGTGTGGTGTTTTTTGTTTGTTTGTTTGTTTGTTTGTTTCATTTTATAAACATATAAGAATTGGGGCCCAGCAGATGGTTGTCTGGACAGAGAACTTTAGGATATTGAGTATACTTGTTGTCATCATATCATTGAAAGGGCAGTGATAAGTGTTTCATTGGTGATAACGATTTGAAAATTAAGAAGAGATGGGGGAGACCAAAGAAAACGCTTGGTCTGTTGACTATCAGTTGGACGGGTAACTTCCTCCCCTGTGGTGGAAAGCAGTGAGTGGGCATCAGACAGAAAATGAGATGGAACTTAATTGCATGGAGGAGCTTCGGTCCCACTGAATATCAGGAGTTTCTAAAGCTCAGTCAATGGGAAATGATAATTCCCAGGCAGCTAAGGCAGACAATCATGACATTTAATTTTGAAGTTCAGAAATAATGCCTTTTGTTAAACTGCTATGAGTAGGAAATAGCCTGTATTGCACACGGCTCAGATTAAAAATTTTAAGTGAAGTGTTGCATGATTGGGCCTTGCTCTCCACTGAAAATCTAGGTCATATCATGACTAAACTTAAGGTTCATTACAATGACCACCAGAAACCTTTGATGGCTCACTATAATGATGTACTAAATGTTGAATACTATCCTACTGAACTCTAGAAAAGTACTGCTATTTCAAAAAACACGACCGTGAATAGTAAATTTATTCTTAACTCTATAGAAAGGGACATTAAAAATAAAGTGTCAAGCTTCTCTGTTCCAAAAATAACCAAACAGGAAACACTCCTACTGAAAGCATTCAAGAGAAAGGTAATATTTTCAAATTCTTCGCATAGAGACTCTGCCTTTTGAGATGGATCCTGAATCCTGATCAAACTGTTGACTCCAAATAACATCCGTTTGCCTACATCTCACCTGGCATGCTCTGAACCACACCTTTGTCACTTCATCTGTAGCAGTGGAGACTAAGGGATAAGGAGTGTTTTAATAACTTTGTTCAATATTGCTGGCACACTTTGAAAGCCATGCAGCCCCTCTGCCTGGGTGGCGGTGTTTATTCCCCGGACATGAAAGCATTCCCTGGTGAACGACTCAAAATAACAAACATTCTGCTTTGTCTTCTTTTTTCCCTTCTGTGGGTTGTTTGTTGTTCCTAATTGCTTGCAATGTTGTCACTTATGGGAAATAAAAGTGCATATTAGTGAGTTCCACTTCCATTCTGCAGGGATTCCATTCCATTTTAATATTCTTTTAGATAAGTGAAGCAGACTTTCTGCTACTACTATGGAATTTTGAGTAGAGATTTAAGCATCTATAGGAGAAATAACTTCTAAATTATTCCAACATGCTGATTTATTCATTTTTAAGCAGTATCAGGTATGACTCCTAAATTATTTGTATTTTTATTTTGGGGGGAAAAATGAACATGGTATTTTACAGAGAAAGAATACCCCCCCCCCAAAATGATTTCAATATTAACACTTACATAATACAAATTGTGGGCCCATGTTTAATACTTTCAGCTAATTTTAAAATTTCTATATATAAATTATACACATTTTAAACCTTCCTGCTCTGGTAGAACATTACTAGTACATAGCAGAAAAAAGAAAAGAAAGAAGCACAAACGTTTAATATTTCAATAACATGCTGAATTTTTAAAGACCAGGGATTTTGTAATGACTGACTGTTAAGCTAATCTAAGAGCAGTCTGGTAACTGGTAACTGGCTTACTTTAGTAAGAATTGAACAAACTGTATAGCAACTAAACAGTCAGAAGAATTATTTAAGCATCAACTCAAAACTTCATCAACATTTAGAGCTTGATCATCAATTATTTACAGCAAGGTTTACTTACAAAATACTCAAGCCAAGTAGAGACAAGAAATAAAAATACCTAAAACTTAGTAAATTTTTAAAAATATATATTATTGATTTTTTAAAATATATTTTATTGATATTTTACAGAGAGGAAGAGAGAGGGATAGGGAGTTAGAAACATCGATGAGAGAGAATCATCTATCAGCTGCCTCTTGCACACCCCCTACTGTGGATGTGCCCACAACCAAGGTACATGCCTTTGACCGGAATTGAACCTTTCAGTCCGCAGGCTGACACTCTATCCACTGAGCCAAACAGGTTTCGGCTATTATTGATTTTTTACAGAGAGAAAGGGAAATGGATAAAGAGTTAGAAACAGGCATCAGCTGCCTCCTGCACACCCACTACTGGGGTTGTACCTGCAATCAAGGTACATGCCCTTAACCAGAATCAAACCTGGGACCCTTCAGTCTGCAGGCAGATGCTCTTTCCACTGAGCCAAACCAGTTAGAAAAACACTTAGTAAATTTTTTTACACAAAGTCACAGGAAGTCTATAAACTCTCTCCTTTGATGTTGTTCTAGAATCACTTGAAATTCTGAGAATGCTGCTCTTTTCTCTTTTTCCCTGAACCATGTCAATAAGACACACTATTTTATTTTATTTTTGTACTTACTGAAGATATCCACAAATTGGAGGAAACTATTTTTTAAATAAATGCAGTTCCATTATTATTACTATCTCCAGGCACGACAAAAATAGATCTTTAAAAAAAAAATAGGGCATCATATGGGAGTTGAAGAAATGAAACTGGTTATTGAGTCAAACACAAAACAAAACAAATTTTAAAAAAGACAGAACTAAGGCTGATCAAAAGCTAATACCAGGACATGAAGTAAAATTTGTATTATGTATTCTGCAATATCTCCTATTAATTGACTCCTGGCTAAAAGATATTCTGGTGTGAAGTTAAAGCTCCTTTATATTGTTGCTTTAATTTTCCTAGATATTTTTAAACAGTTAGAAAGCTTTTAAAGCCCCACAGTATATCCCTGTGTTGGAGTTGAAGATGGGATTGGCAGCTCTGGGTCTTCCTGGTGTCCTTCGAAGCAGGTTCCACAGCAAACTGTGTCTTCTTGAAGGACATGAAGAGGTGGCCAAGTGTAGTCAGGACTGGGCATGAAAAACAAACCCTGGGTGGGGGGTTTGTTTCTGCTCCTTACCAGCCTCAGGAATTTGCTGTTCCTTTACTTCCACAAGCCCTATTTTTCTCACCTGTATATTGTTACTAATAACTCCTCATCTGCCAACCTCCCAGTCTCTTGAGGGACATGGTTAGAATGCACTTTGAAAACCAGAAAGCACTATACAAACACGCTGCGCTGCGATTGAATAGGACTTTTAAAACCAGCATCTAAACCATATGTTTTACACCCAATGTCTCATTAAACTGTGGGATTCCATGTGAATGTGAAGGAATGCCAGGGTGGTAACCCTCAAATTCCTGGGAAGGATCCTCTGTTGGTTGTAATTAACTATGTCAGGTTAACCCCCACTGGGACCCCTTCTCTGTTGTTTTTATTCCACCGAATCTCTGATGATCATGGCAGGAAACCTAGGCCTTAGTTTTCTGTCTTCACATTTGGTGCTGGTACTATTAGGGTGATTACAACAAGCATCCAACCAATCAGTAATGGCTTAGAGAAGCTGAGAATATTTAGCTTGGAAAAGGGAAGACCAGGATAAGTTCAGATGGAAATTCTGGCTTAGGTGTTATATGATTCAGTGTTCCCTAGAGAAACAGAACCAATAGGATATGGATATGGATATGAATATGGAGATAGATATAGATATAGATATAGATATAGATATAGATATAGATATAGATATAGATATAGATATAGATGATACAGGAGAGAGAGAGAGAGAGAGAGAGAGAGAGAGAGAGAGAGAGAGAGAGAGAGAGAGAGAGAGAAATATTCATTATAAAAATTGCCTCAAAGGGTTATGGAGGCTGAGAAATCCCAAAATCTGCTTTCTGGGAGTTGGAAAATCCAGGAAGCCCATGGTGTCATTTAGTTGAAGATCTGAGAACTAAGGGGCTGGGATGAGGAGAGATAGGGACTGAGGTGGGAGAGGGGAAGTGCTGGTGCTAAGTCTCAGAGTCCAAAAGCTCCAGAACCAGGAGCTCTGATATCCAAGGGCAGGAGAAGATGGACCACCCAGCTCCAGGAGAGAGAATAGCTCTTCCTCTGCCTATTGGGGCCCTCTGCAGATTGGATGGTGCCTGCCCACATTTGGTGAAGAGGGACCTTCTTTATTCTGTCTACTAATTCAAATGCTAATCTCTAGTCTTTTTTAGAGGCATCTCATGGACACACCCAGAAATAATGTTTCACCAGCCATCTGGACATTCCTTAGACCAGTCAAGTTGACACATAAAATTAACCATCGCAGATATTATCAAATATTTACATTTCTGTCATATGAAAAAAATACTTGACTTATCTATAGTTCCCTCAAATCATTAGATTCTGTGTGTACGTGACAAAATGCCTTTCTCCCCCGCTGGGGTCTTAATTGACATTGACTGAAAGATACCACTCAAATATGTGATTGAGGAGGAGGAGGAATCTACTTCTGTATTGGTCCAAAGCCCCTCTGAAAAGCTAATATGACTAAAATGAAGTTGCTCTGCCTTGAAATGTGAAGATAACATAAAACCATGGGAATTTTCAAAAATAAATGAATAGGTAGGAATAGGTTGAGCAAAGTTCAAGATACTTTTTTGGGGGGAAAACAAAAAGCTTATGATATTCTACCCCAGAGTGTCCAAAATTCTGGTCCCATGCTGCCAACTTAACAGATGTTACATTAGAGGGAGATGGATGCCGCTGGCAGTTGGTTCCAGCGCTGTGATTTGAAACTTTAATTGGCATTCCTAATGTGCCACACAGTTTAATCATATGGAAAAAGGGGTGTTTCATGAATTTATACTCTACAAAGTATTCACATGATGTTGAATGGTTTAAAAAGTTTTTTCTTTCTTTGGAGTAACTTATAAAACATTCTTTGTATTATCTTTTTGTGTGTATGTGGAAATCTCAATAATAATTTTTAGAATAAAATATTACTAGGAAATACATAGAGCCTCTATTTTCTGCCAATGTTTTTGTGCATTTATGTAAATTTTATTTTCAAAATAATTTTAAAATAAAGACTTCTGAGGAAAATTTTAACATATTTCATATATTAGATTGTGGGTGTTTTGGATTGTTTTTTGTTTTTGTTTTTTGTTTTTTTTGTAGTCCTTTACTGGAAACACAAACACACATACTCACATATAGACATGGAAAAATAAATGACTGTAGTACAGATCTCCATGTACATAGACTTTATATATTAGTTATTCTAAATTATAGCTTGAGCCATTTGGGAAGGTGCAATTAAAGTGATTGATTGGAATGACAAGTCAATGTTGTGCCTAATAACTTCCATAGACAACTTGTATAGTTTTTTTTTAATTGCAAATTTATTTTTTTCATGGGGAATCAATACTTTAGGTTATTATTTTTTTAGCCATTCCCTGAGGCAGCCATAATTTGAGTGTGATGAAATATGGCTTAGCAAGGCATGGTTTAATGAAATTCCTGCAAAATAAATATGATAAAGGATGTTCCAACCTAGATGTTGATAGATAGTGAAGGTCGAAACTTCTACCTATTCTATTTTCCACATAAGAGATTTATTTTAAAGATATATACAATTAAATTACAGCACTTAATTCATATACTTTCCCCCTTTTTCCCCCTGTTAAAGGAATGCATATTAATTAGCTCTTTTCCTTTTCAAAATGAATGTTAGCAACTCATGAGGTCCCAAATGCTGACCTGAAGTCATGCAATTAGAGCTTCTAAATAGTAATATGGAGAACTATATGACATTAGCTAATTATCATATGGACTTTAGTTATCTAATATAAATTCTAAAGCTTACTTTTCTCAGAAAAATATAATCAAAAAGAGCACAATTAGGGTGATTGGGAACTCATTTATTTATCTTGAATTTTCTTAAATCCTATTCCTTTGCTATTAACTTGGCCATAGGTAAACATGCTCAGATTTCTAAAAGAATAGACTGATTTTGTCTGTTTAGAAGTTTTGCATAAATATAAATATAATGTTCTATTTCTACCTTTTTTTTGGTCAATCACAGGTTGTGTTTTTTTATAGTTACCCATAGTTTTGCTCATAGTTGGGCATCATTCATTTTCATTGTATTGTATTTCTATTGTGTGAATAAGACAAAACGTATTCATTCTACTGTTGATTGGCATTTGGCAGTTCTTTTTGAGGTGGAGTGATTAAAAATAGCATTGCTATGAACATTTGACATTTATTCTCTTAGAATTGGAGTGGAGTGGAGTTACTGGATAATAGTTTGAGCACACGTTTAGTTTTGATACTGTAAAGTGTCTTATAAAATGATTTTACCCATTTCCACTTGTACTGGTAGTCTATGAGAGTTCTAGTCTCTCTATGATGTAACACTGGGTATTTTCTGGGTTTTTTTTTTTTTTTTTTTTTAAATCCTCATTCAACTATATGTTTAGAGAGAAAAAGAGAGAAACATCCATCAGCTGCCTCCCTGACTGGGAATCAAACCTGCAGCCTTCTGGTGATTAGTACGATGCTCCAAACAACAGAGCCACCTGGGCAGGACTACTTTTTGTATTTTTTATTTGAGCCCATCTGGTAGGTTTGTGACAGTACCATATTGTAATTTTACCTTGTATTTCCTAATGACTAGTTTAGACGAGCACTTTTTCTCATGCATTGGGACTTCTGTAATGTTTTGTTTCCTAATGAAAATCTAGAGACAGAGGCTGGCCACTCTCCTACCCTTTCTTTACCCCTTTAAGGTGTTGTGTTGCTTGGAGTAGTACTAGCCATGTTACAATCTTTTTTAAAATATATATTTTATTGATTTTTTACAGAGAGGAAGGAAGAGGGAGAATTAGAAACATCAATGATAAAGAAACATCAATCAGCTGCCTCCTGCACACCCCCTACTGAGGATGTGCCTTCAACCAAGGTACATGCCCTTGACTGGAATTGAACCTGGGACCCTTGAATCCGCGGGCCTACGCTTTACCCACTGAGCCAAACTGGTTGGGGCCATGTTGCAATCTTGAGGCAATGAGCCTAAGGATAGAAATTCCACTTGTAGAAGTGGCAAAGTGAAAAGATATTGGTATCTTGAATGCTTCAGGAGATGAACCAATGTTAACCCTACTTGTAATGCAAGGAAAAATAAGCCCGTGTTTGATTAAGCCATGTGCTATTATGGGTGAAAGCTTTCCTACCAGGCAAAACATAAACATTATTGGGATGTAGGTTATCCATCCTCTTCATTATTCATGTGCACAACTGACATAGATTAAACTGCCCTTTAAGTCATTCTGTAAACTTGAAGATTGCAATGTCTGTGTTTGTTTATTTATACATAGCTTCCAATACAGCTCCCTAAAAGTAAAACACTTCTATAAATATTTGTAGAATGATTTTCCTTAAGCCACAGTGATAAGATCCGTTGGATGCAGCTCCTCTTTTTCCGAATTATCCTACACTACCCACATGCATACATCTTTGCACATTTATGCTGCCATGTTTCATAGTGGGAGTAGCATCACTTTAGAGAAACTTGTTTTCTGTTCTCTTTTCCAGGGCTCATTCTAGCAACCTTGCAAATCCAGCCCTTTTCAGTGAAGACTTTTAGAATGCGTGTTATTAAGTCTGAAAAGCAGCTTTCTCTCTGTGGAAGGCATTTACCGCTGCTATTGAGCAAATGGTTATTGGCAATAACGTGGTGGTCTAAAGTGGAAGCCACTGCAGGCCTGTAGTAGCGGAGTGTTCATTTCATAGCAGGCAGACTTGTGGAGTAAGACTTAATAAAAGTGAAATCATTTTGAGTAGCACAGGGTATGAACTTGGGGCCTTCAGTGGATTTTCCAGCGGACTGCTCAGTTAAAACATCTAATCCCCTCCCCTACTCAACCGTGTTCGCTTTCGATTGTGAATCCATCTCACAGCCATTTCTTTCCATTTCTTCAATGTCTTCCCTTTCCTGGTTCTCAGGGAAACAGTTGGGTGTCGTTATTGTCTTTGACAAGCTGGCACAGCCCAGGAACAGGGTATCTGTTTCAACTGCTTAAGTAGAAGTTTGAGCCACTAAATCATGTGACTGCCTTAAGCTGTGTATGTTGGAAACCAAATTCCAGGTACCCCAGTTTAGTTTACTGGCCTCTGTAGGCCTCCACAGGCACTAAAAAAATGTGCTTTTTTTGTTTGTTTTGTACTTAGAGGTCTCCTCCTATAAACCATTTCCAGGAAGAGGTTATGCTCTTCAGTTTCATAAAGTGTTATAACTAACATGCCTTCACACAAGCAACTGTTATCCTTTTCTCTCACGTGGGAGCCCCTGGTGAGAGTCTGCCCTAGGAAAAACATGACTGCGAGCGGGAAAACAAAAGATGGTCACCTGAACTGTAACTGTTTTGACTTAATGACTTATCAAAACTACAGCTCTGCCAAGTCCGGTCTCCAGAACTTATAGTAAGCAAACAAGGTTGTAGTGAAATCTCAAGGCACATACAAAAAGGCTCAGGGGTAGGTTTGCATACACTACACTAGCAGCTCGCTTAAACCAAGGACCTTACTGACAGTCAGTGCACGCAAATGTACTAATAGCCTAAAGGCTGGTGAGTTTTGATTGGCTGCAAAAGGGGATGGGTCCTGCCCAACCACTTGGGCTGCTTTTCTTTTTGAAAGCATCCATTGGGCTGACATCTGCATAGCATTCCTCTCTCTCTCTCTAGTCTGTGACTCTGAATAAATTATACTCTGTGCTACTTTTTAAAAGGTTCTGAGTGGGCTGGGGTCAAGCGCCTATGACATGAGGCCATAATGCATCAAAAGACATTTCACCTGGGTGCAGGTGGGCTGAGTCCGACCAAATGGAGTCAGAGAGGAGAGCATGGAGAAATAGGTTTATTAACTTCTGCTGGCTGCAAGCCGTTCTGCTGATGTAAGGGTCCATCAGTCTTTGGTTCCTCCCAGGGTCAGATGGCTAGTGGTTATCGGGGCTATGCAGTGCTCAAGACTGCAAGCTTTCTGCAAGATATCTCTTGTGCTCAGTAAGTTTTTCTCTGCCCTGTTTATTCTCTTTAACCCTTTCACTTTTGAGGTCAGAAATTATATTCTGATGGAGCTAATATTTTTTTGGTTTAAGTCAGAGTTAAACATTTTGAAGCATTCGTGTGTGTGTTTTGTTGTTGTTGTTTGTTTGTTTTTGTGTGTGTGTGTTTGTTTGTTTTTTGGATTGTTTTGTTTTGTTATTTTTTTTCACTGTTTTTAACTGAAAATACCTGCTCTTGAATTGTGGATGATAAGTTACTAGAGGGCCACAATCACGTCCTAAGTCTGTCTTTTCATTTGCACCTCCCTGACTATCTGGGACATGACTTTGCCATGGATCTCCATTGGTACCTGGAGCTCCAGGGCTGCTTAGTAGAGAAGCAGAACCACCACTAGATTTTACCGGAATCACAAAATATGAGTCACAATTGCAGGGATTTTTTTCAGCGTGTTCTATGTCCTGTTTGGAACTATATTCCTGACTTTTTATTTTCAGAGAATTTTGTTAATATTCATAGGCATGCTCCCTCTCCATGCTTTTACTTCTGAGAGAAATTCTTGCTTAATGGAATTTCAAAAATAAAAACTTTGAATTTGGTTTCTAGAGCTGAACATTCCTTAAAAATAGTTTTTAGGTTATTGGTCTACAGAAAGAATAGACCCTCTCCCCTAAGTTTTCATCCATCAAAAGCATTAAGTTGTCACCAATGTAGAATGTTCTGAGTGACACACAAAATAAGCCAACTTTTTAAGAGCTTAAAATTTAAAAGTAGGTAAAGTTGATGTTACTGGAAAAAATTCTAAATGTAGTTTTTAAAAAGTATTATGATAATGCCAATAGGCTATTTTGATGGGGACAGGCACTGAATTTGCTTTTACAATCATTGTGATAAAGATATCACTACCATGCATTTCACAAACTCCACTTAATGCTCACCAATTGTCTTAACAGATCCAATCCAGGATTCTGTGCTACATTCTGTTGCCATATCTCTTTAGACTCCTTTGGTCTAGATGAATTTCCCAGTTCCTCATTGGAAAGATTTTTAAGATCACAGGGCAACAAATTTTGCAGAATGTCCCTCATCCTACTTTGTCTGATGTTTTCCTATCCTATGATAAGATCTAGGCCACCCATTTTTTTGGCAGGAATATTACAGAGGTGATGGTACTGACGATGCTAACTTTGGTTATTTCAGTTGGTGATGGCCAACATTTCTCCATTGTAAAATTATTCTTTTTACATTTAAAATTAATAAGCATTTGTGAATCCCTCTTCATTCCCACAGCCTCTGGCATCCTTTCCTGGGCTCTCCATTGGCATCACCCTCCCAGCGGGAAAGCCCTCCATGGGAGCTAGCTTTCCATGCTGTGCCATCCACAGTATTGCCAAAGACATCCTCTTCATCCTGTCATGCTCCAGCACCCCTCACCAGGCCAGGCCTCCCTCCCAGCCATGCACTCTTAATAGTTCATGTATTTACTTATGCAGGAAGGGAGGAGGGAAGGGAGGCAAGAGGAAAGGAGACAGGGTGAGAACATGGGAAGACTTTTAAAGAATCAGTAAAGTCAGGAACCAAAAGACCTTTAGGAAAATGTTTTCATATTTTTCATGGTTATTTGGGGAGTTCCTCATTTTAGTTTGTCTACTCTTTATATCTTTGTTTAAATATGTTTTTTTTTTCTTTGTGCTTTTTATGTATTTGTTAAGATGTATTGGGTGTTTTTATTTTTTGGTGGCCTACATATTACGGTATCAGTTTTTTGCACATTCCCCATGTGAGTTTGAAAATAAAGCACATTTTTCTGTTTCCCTTGTATACAATTAATAACTACCTAAAGATTTACTATATTTCTTATGATGTCCAGATTTTCTTATTTACTGTCTACTCTATTTTTACAAACTTAGAAAAATGTATCAAAGTCTTATATAATAATTATATTTCTATTTCAATTTCTTCTTATATTCAAGCAGATTTGTTTATATATTGTGACCACATTATATTATACTAGAGGCCCCTTGCAGGAAGATTCCTGTAATAGGACCTCCTGCTGTGATCTCCGCTGCCCCTCCAGCTTCTCTCCCTTCTCCCCCCACCCCACCTGCTTCCCTTCCTTCTCCGCTATCCGGCTTGCTTGCTTCTCCGCATCTTTGCTCCCTTCTGCTGTGCTTGGCTTTTTTCTACACTGTCTTTAGTCTTTGCTCTGGCCTGGATATGCAAACTAACTGCCATCTTGGTTGGGTTAATTTGCCCTGATTGGCTGGTGGTCCTTCTTGTTGGTGTAGTGAAGGTATGATCAATTTGCATGTTTCTCTTTTATTAGGGACGATTGTTATATTATTTAACACATAAATATCCACATATATTGTACCTATAGTTTACTTCTGTTAATATCATGATTACTTTTTAAATATTACAAATTGCTTAAAATTGCATTGCTGGCTTCGATATGTTAAGATCGTGCTAAATATTTTACATTCATAATTTTAGGGATATTTGTGTTATTTTGGGGGTGATAATATTTTGTCTAGTTTTGATAATAGATTTATGCTAGTTTCTATTTTCTGTCATTTTTTTTCAGGTATGTAACTTTCACCCATTTAAAAACACCTGTCACAATCAAACATGTTCTTATTACATTATTGGATATCAAACCAGTCATATGCTGTTTTGAGCAATCTAACCCATTATTTTTTATTAAGTGTATTTTATTAAGCTATATGTGATACAGAAATAAGGTCTCTTTATTGAAATAACTTTAGTTGTTAGGAAGAAAGGATTTTTTTTTAAGTAAATTATAGGTAGGTATCATTATTAATTATGATGTAGAAGTTACATTATATAGACAAAATAATAAAATTTACTTGTGACATTTATATTAAGCATTTCATATGTGAAGTTGTTAAAATATAGATAACTTATAATAGTAAAATTTTAAAATTAAATTAGTAATTATACATAACATTAAAAGTAGATTGTTTTATACCTATGTTGTTTTCTTTTTTTACATTTTTTTATTAAATTATTATCTGTGTACATGAAGAAAGGATTTTTTAAAAATCTTTTCTTTTATTTGCTTGTCAAGAAAAGAAAGGCACTCAGTATTCTTGAGGTTATGCTATTATAGGTGGCCACCTTGATATTTTAAAATTGTACATATCTCAAAAGCCAAACTAGGTAAATATAATGCAAGAGGTTATTTTAATTTAATCTTTCTGGAGAAAGTATTGCTACTTTCATAATTTAGTGAGAGTATCTAATCAAGTCTACAAAATAAATAGTGCCATAATAGACTGCTGAAGAACAAAATAAAGATTTTTGTTAGGAGAGATTTTTGAAGACCTCAAGTGACACAGTAATCATCATTTAACAACTATTTGCTTGTAATCTCTCTCTTCCCACTAATATTAGTCCTTACCTTATACCAAACCTTAACATGAATTCACACCTATCCAGTTTTTAGAAATTATATTAGCCAATAAAACCTAAATTGAATAATAATCTGAGAGTAAATTCTAGTAACAAACCATATATGACCTTAATTATAAATTTGATCCTAATCTTGTCTCTTATAATGCTAGCCATGGATAATAACAATAATGCATACCTAAATCTATAAAATTAATTTACAACACCCATAGGCAGGAACACCAAATATATATTTACTTATTTATAATTTATGTAATTGATAATTGATTATTTATAATTAATTATACATTGCTGTGGTTAGCATTTAATTTTTAATAAACCTTTGCAGAAAAGTTGTTGAAATACATACTGATTCCTACTATGTTTTAGGCTAATATATATACAATCTTTAAATTATGTATATAATTTTAGTGATTGAGAAGGTAATCATAATAAATCTAATAAATTATAAATGTGTATAAATAATTTATAATAAATATAAGCTTGAAAATAATCAAGAAAAATTTTTGAAATATAACTTGATAAAACTTGTTCCTGAATATCACTGGATGGTCGACTTAGAGGTGACATTTTTTCCCCTCTTTCTCCTTTTCCAAATTTTCTCTATGTATAAATTAATTTCATACTCAGAAAAACATTTTTAATAGAAGATGCCATTGCAATTATTCAAAAATACATAATGTAAAGTATCAATTTGACCATGTCTGATATAAAGGGAGCTTTAAGTGCTTTTCAGGTGAATGCAGAGTTTACTCGATCAGACAGATCAATGATCAAGGCAAAATTCCATATTATACTTTTCCATGATCCCTTTGACAGGAAGATGCGTACTCTCCTATCTCCCTTCCTCTGGTTCTTCTTCCTCTGCCTCCTTCTCCCCCCAATCCCTCTTCCTCCCTCTGCTTTCTTCTTTCCCCCTCTTCCTTCTTTTTCCTTTTCCCTTTTCCTCCCCCTCCCCCTCCTCATTCTTCTGCTCCTCCCTTTCCACCCTTTTCATTCTTCTTCTTCTTTCTCCTCCTCCTTCTCCTGCTTCTTTTAGTAAACTTATTCATGTTAAAATAAACAAAAATAACTTCCAGTCCTGCATTCTGATCAAATTCTGCAAATGTTCAAGCATATTCTCTGAAAGTAAAAAAAAATATCTGACTCATTCTATTTTTACAGTAGAATTAATTAGCCCAAATATTTTTACAAAGAAGAATATTTATTTAATAAGAAGTAATGACATTTCTTTTTTATAAGTAAACTAGTGGCCCAATGCATGAAATTTATGCACAGGGGTTGGGGTTCCCTCAGCCCAGCCTGTAACCTCTCTAATCAGGGACCCTTTGGGGGATATCCGACTGCAATCTGGGACTACTGGCTCCTAACCATTTACCTGCTTACCTGCCTGATTGCCCTTAACTGCCTTTGCATGCCTGTCTAATTGCCCCTAACCCCTTTTCCTCTCTGCCTGCCTGCCTGATCGCCCCTAACTGCCTCTACCTGCCTGATCACCCCTACCTATCCTACCCTGCCACCTGATCTCACCCCAACTGCCCTTCTCTGATCTCACCCTAACTGCTGTCCTGATGTCTCCCCTAACAGCCTCTGCCTTGGCCCCCATTATCATGGCTTTGTCTGGAAGAAAGTCAGACATCCAGAAGATGACCAATTGACCCAGTCTAATTGGCATATTACCCTTTTAGTAGCATAGATAGATTATATAGGATATGATTGCTTAAATGGGAGCAGAGCCTTTTTCATCAGGAGGAGATGCTCTTAGCAGACAAAAATACATAATCCCTATATCTGGACTGATAGCCAGCCATATGTACTATACTGCCAAACTAGTCACTAAAAAATTGAACCACTTTCTTACACCTTACACCAAACAGCTATTGCCCTTAAAACTCCTCCTCAGTCCACACCTTAGGTACTGCCTTCTCAGTTCACCCATAGTAGGTCTGATTGGTTGGTTTCTATACCAGTCAGCATCAAAAGCTCTGCCTCCTGGGCAGCCATTGGCTTCTCACAGTTCACCCAGATTTGGTTCTGATTAGTCAGTTTCTATGCCAGTCAGCATCTCTGGGCCTATCAACAGGCCTGATCAGAGGCAGGGCTGATCAGCAGCCCCAGTGGAAGCCAAAGAGAAAAAGAGGCATGCTGCTGGCCAGGCCCTGAGAGAAAGAGAGAGGCAAGGGCTGATCAACAGCTGCCACGGAGGCTATGGATCAGACCCTGCTCCTCTCTCCAGGCCTCTCTTTGGGCCTGGTCTGCAGCCCCCTCAGCAGTCAGTGCTGGGTTGCGGAGCCCGCAGTGATGGGCAGTCAGTGGGGCCTTCGGTCATTTTGGATGTCACAGACCCTGAATTTTTATATATTAGGATAGAGGAGGATGGGCATAAACAGAGACAGTGAGGAAGAAGTTTGGTGCTCTTTAGAACATCTAATATGTTACTAAAATGATGTCATTCAGAGTCATAAAAATAGATAATGGCTCTTACTTTTCAAACTTATTTGGGACATTAATTTGGTTATAGTATATTGACAGAGAAAGAATCAAATCCAATATTGAGACAAACATAATATTATTAAATAAGCATTGATTTTTTTTATTGTGGCAATTTTTTAATTTAGTTTTTTAGTTTATTGTCAGAATTAATAAGAAAGTTGCATGGTAACCCATACTCTTATTTATATGCTGATATATTCTACTCACTTTTTAGATTTCTATTCAGGGCAAAATTCCAAATTATTAAATGGAAAGGATTCATATGATCACAGAAACTATTCTCTTACTAACAATAACTTACCTTTTTCCTGTAAACTTTCTTCATTCTTTTCCCACACATGAACCTATCCTGGACCAAAATATATAATTTCCAAGTAAGATTAAAGACATTAAATCTAACGTTTTTTTCTTCATGTATTCAGCTTGTATGTTACTACTTACATTTAATTTTATGTTGCCTTAAAATACTCTAAAATTGTTCACTTATCTTCCTAAGATCAATTATCACATTATCTTTCTATTGCCTTCCTCAAACACAACACAATGCACTGAATAATACTGAATAACTAAGTCTTGTACGATTACCAGAAATCATCCCTATTAAATACACTCCTCTAAGATTTGTTTAAGTTTTGTGGGGCTTTTTTTTTGCCTTTAAAACCCACTGTACCTTAAGTAAAACCTAGATTATTCATTAGAAATTGGTTTATAATGAATTATGCAATCATTTTTCAAATGAGGAGACGACCTCCTCATTGAAAATACAAATCAATGAATTGAAAACAAGAAAAATTTAATACAGATACCATTGTTCCAATGAGGAAAATCTATTCTGCCTGTTCAAGCACTCTTTTATACAACACAAAATTTTGACATAAGTATAAATATTATTGTTGAAATCAAGCAAAAAGCAAATTATGCAACCTACTATATTTTGAAGTGCACTTTAATCTAAGAATATGGCTGAGAATAAAATACTTTTGAAGTTTGTATCCAGAAATTTTATAAATAAAGGTGCTAAAGGACAGAAATTATTTATCACAGCTAGTTGTATACATTCTCTGAAAACACCTGTCTAAGACTGGCATTTGTCCTCTCACTCAGTTTTGAGAAGTTCTAAACATTTATTTTGAAGTGTGTTCAATAAGGCCAAAGAACACCACAGCTTTGGGTTTTCTCCATTTATCCCTTCCATAGCACCATGTTAGTTTTCTTCAAGGACAAAACATCCTTGGTGTTTTCACTATAGCTATTAAGTGATTTTTTTTTTTTTTTGTAGCTCTAAAATGTCAATTTCAGCAAAGCATTAACATCCAAGAGAAGCTTCTTTCAATTTCTCTATTGCTTGTCTTTCATTCCTGCTGCTCTCCATCCCAAAGATTTCTGACTAAGTACCTCTAAAGCACACATTTACTGAAAACATTTGTAAAGTGAATGTAAAAAAAAAAAAAAAAAAAAAAAAAAAAGCCTGTCACTCTCCATAAGAATCTTTGTAGCTTCTCTTTGCTGTGCAGCCCTGACATTTCAGTAATTGCTTCAACCTTAGTGCAGCCAGGCTTTGTGTCTTCCCTAGATGAAACGCTTCCTAGACTTCTATTTTAGAAGTTCTCCCCTTTGATTATGAAGGCACTAAGTTTTTCCTCAGCCCTGGCCAAGGCTGCTTTTAGCCTGTCAACATGTCTGAATCAAGTTTTCCTCAATGAGAATGGAGTACCCATGGTGAAAAGTGGTTTCATCATTTCCTGTCTCCTATTAAGGCCCCTCTGGGTGAACCACATTTATTTGTGGAAGTAGTTTTCTTTCCTTTTTTTAATTAGGCTGACTGGCAGTTTGTAATAACTGCAAAGCCACTGAAAAAAGTTGTTTATAATAAGTACATCTGAATATTAGTGGCTTGTTGATGATCAAGATTTTTTTCAAATTGAAATAAAACACTTCAAGGAATTATGGATGCTTGGGAAGGAAATAAGCTAAAATTAAAGGAATGGATAAGATGCTACCCTATTATCTCTGTTCAGTGTACCAGGCAGTCGTTTGAGTGTTACCTGTGTGTACGAGACGTGGTGGCAGGAGAAAGGCGTGGAGAGGACTAGGATACTGTGCACTTCAAAGAGGCCATTGTGGGAATTATAAACTAGTACACTTTCCCAAGAGACCTAATATAATCATCTAATACATCTGAGGGTAATAAACGATGAGATCAAGATACTTAGGTAAGCCAGTATAAAGGCTGTGGTTGTAAAACCTCTAACGGCAATAGTAATTAATTTAAAAAGTAAAAACTTTGAAAATCACTTGAACATGTTATTCATACTATCTCTTGGGGAACTTGTTACCAACAGCGTTGCCAATGTAATGTTGTGATGTAGAATCCCTGTACTTCCCCCATACTTCCTTTTGATTCGTGACCACTTTCCACTTTCACATGCAATCTGCTAAGCATTGTGCACTGTGCCTCCCTGAAGAGCTAGCACCATAAAGGAAGAGGAAGTAAGAAGTCCATGCTTGGGAAAATAAGAAGCAGTTAGCTATAATCAATAGATGTGAAGTATTATGACAAATCTTGACCAAGTTTCCCTGCCCCAAATTGTACATCTATTTCTACCCTATTATCGGCAAAATGGGGGTGGAGAAAAGAGCTAAAATGCTAAGCTGCGTGGCTCAATTTATTTACCAAGTTTATATGCTAAGGCAAGCCCTGAAATGGTTGTGATACTTCAAGGCTGCATTGGCTTGAGATAGCCTCTCAGAATCCCTCCTCCCTGGCAATGCCCAGGATCAGTAGGTCTACTCTGGCGTATTTCTGGGTAGCCTAGGAGTAGTATAGAATATAGTCAGTCTTGACCTACTTCCTTACACTGGAGAAGGGTGGAAGCATAGGACAGAAAAAGAATGGGTCCCAACATGACTTAGAGTCCTAACTGGAACCACTCAGCATGTACTTTGTGGACTGAGTTTAACTGGATGCCAGTGAGAATGGATGCTGAAATAGGCCAGTTATGCCAGCACTAGTTTTATACTATCTAGCCCACCTCTCCATCTGAAATCTCAGGAATTTAGATATGAGTAAATGGTCAAGGGTAGTAACTCTAAAAATGGCTTGATTATGAATCCTTAAACCAGTTAGAGAGCTCATAGCAAAATTAATCAGAGTTACAGAAAAATAAAGTTATGTTTTCTTCTGAGTTAGCGAACGAAAATTACAATACCTTGTACCACTTATGACATAGTAGCAAGCTAAATTCTTGGTGTATGTCTAAAGCAGAACCATTATCTTGAATTACATCTAAAACCAGAACATAGAGACTATTTAAGAACATTCTTAATATCAAAGAAAAAAACAAAAGGTATGCCATCATTTTCAGGAGCATCCAGGCAATAAGTTAGACTCACTGTTAATCCTAGTTTAAGCAAAGAGAAAATAATAGCTATTTTTTAAATTTCGTAAACATTTTGAATTCACAATAGATAAAGAAATGAGAAATGTTTTCCTTTCCCCCCCAACTCTGGGGCTGTGGGAAAGTGAAGCAATAAGAATTTTTGTCATGGTTTCTATTTCTTCCTTTATCACTGTTTCCTTTCCTTCCTTTGTTGTTTTTGTTTCTTTCATTCTTATCTTTATCATACTTCCTGCTCATCCAGTTTCTCCATTTTCCTTCTCTCCTTCTGTCTTCTCATCAATCAATAGGATATACTAGTACATAAAAATATAGCATAGAGTAAAACTGATTTAGATACAAGTTCATTTGTTTTTAGTAATCTAAAGAACCTTCTCTACTCACATTAATTATTTAAATAAATGATTAAAAAATGAACCAATAGTTTATAAAAAATTTAAATTTTCAAAACACATATGAAAAACACTTGATTCACTTATAACTTAAGAAAACCACAAAGCAAAAGATATTATTTTTTCCATAGCAGAGTTGCCAAATTTTAAAGTTGCTTAAGTTGTACAGTTAAAATAACTTATAATTTCATAAGTCAATTATACCTCAATAAAGCTGGAAAAAATTGGTGAGACCCAACTATTATAAAATGAGGTATGTACTGAATTGGAAAGCTTTGCATAGTTATTAAGATAAAAATAAAGCATTATATTTATGCAATATGATACCTTTTATAGAAACACAAAGAATATATATTTATTTACATATCCATGATTGAATAAATAGTAATATCAATGAGAATGGAGTTGGAGAAGGACATGCAGATGTTAAATGGTACCATATAATAGCTTTTTGGAAGATATAAAAATTGTAACAATATTTAATTTTGCTGAAAAATATAGAGAGCTAGGATGAAAGGCGTCAGGCTTTAATTTTGTCTTTTTATAACCTATTCAAACATTTTTATCCGAGTCCATACTTCTTTTCCCCACCTAAAGGGATTTTTCTGGGTCCAGACATTACTGAACATTCATTTTATATGTTTTTGTACTAAAATCTAATAAAGTGTTATTTAAAAAATGAAATTGAAATAAATTTCTACCTCATTTCTTTTATGCAGTTGAAGGTATAAATTTTTAAACAGTAGAACATTCAGTACAATCTCATGGGAAGCCCTGCTTTCACGTAGGATAGCACTGAAATTAACTTACACTTTTCAACCTTTATTTTCACTTTTTTCAACTCTTTTAACATAAGCCATTTTGTAGTTTCTTCCTGTCCTCATTCTGACTCAGACTTGCCCAGGCACTTATAGGAAATACATGCATAATACCTACATGGAATTACTGTTAGCTAAAACTATCAGGTGCACACTAAAACTTTGGTAATTGATAAACATTTCCATATCGTCCTTCTAAAGGTGTTTGCATTTTATTTTATTTATCTTTAAATATATATTTTATAGCTTGCAGAGAAGAAGGGAGAGGGGAGAGAGATAGAAACATCAGTGAAGAGAGAGAATCATTGATCAGTTGCCTCCTGCATACTGGGGATTAATCCCACAACTTGGGTATATGCCCTGAGTGGGAATCGAACTGTGACCTCCTGGTTCATAGGTCAACGCTCAACCACTGAGCGACACCAGCAGGTCTAAAGGTGTTTGCATTTTAAAAACAAAAATTTATGAATAACTTACATGTTATTGTAGAATTTCAGCTATGATTTATAAGTTTAAAAACGTGAGTGTAGCCCAGCTGGTGTTCTACAAAAGACAAAGTTTGTGAGTTCTTCATCCAGTACCTAGTGCAAAGTACTCAACAAATGAATTGACTTCAGAGATGGGCACTGAATTTTTCCTCATTTTCTCTGTAAAGAATTCTATCCATAGAGGTGAAGAATGCAAGTTTATTTATGGTACTCATTGAAAGCTTGACTACTCTTCTGAGCCTGTGAAGAGATGCTAATTAAAAACCAAGTATTAGAAAATGTTGTCTTTCTATTAAAAACTGAGCCGATGCCACTAACACCATTTTTAAGTTATGGTTTAGACACAGTTACTTCAAAGGCAATTCTGATTCTCAGGCGTTTTTTTTTTTTTTTAAATGCACTGTTGGCATTTAATTCTTATACTGCACATACTATGTTACTAATACTTAGATTTTAAAACCAGTAAAATTTAATGTACAATGCAATTCAAATGAGGTATCTTTTAACTTCAACTATATGATATACAAAAAAATGTTTTTTAAATGGTACATTTATTATTTCAGTATATCCTTATGAGCAGGAATTTCAATGTTAGTCTCAAATGCATTGCCATGTTCCATTTTTATATTACAAAAATAAGCTGGAAGGCATAGCTGATCTGTGTATTTCCAGACTCACAATCAAAGACATCATTTCTCATGAATGATACTAGAGACCACAGTTTTCATAAAACATCTGGATTACCATAGCTAAACTAGTTCCGATTTTTCTTAGATATAAATATAATATCCCAATGTAACACAAGATTTTCAGCATTTTTTTCCTTTTTGTCAGCCCTTGAAGTCTCTGAATAAATCAAGAACTGTTTACTATTTGTTCACTATACAGCTTCATTTCCATCTCGTTTAACATATGGAGTGAATGTAATGTACTTATTTTTCAAGAAATTTTTGTGTTCTTCTGACACCATGCATGATTCAACAAGATACTATCAGAGTCAATGATAGCTCTGGTGAATTGCCCTCCTATCTCAGTCTGACTAGCAGAATACAGTGTCATGAAGTAGCTGGCATTTTTCTCTTCCATGCCGATGATCCATTACATAATGGTCTGTAGAGCTCATATCTTAAATCATGCAATCCTTAGTAACATAATCTTCTTTTGGACAGACTCTTAAGATTTACACATTTGAAGCTATCTTTCTGCACATTTGACCTTAATGTAATTCTTCTTAAACCTCACTTTTACCTACTTCCCAAACCCCCAAAGTCATTTAACTATCAGGATGGGCTATCGATCGCTTGGTGGTGTTCACTGCAGTCACACTGGACAGTCCTCACTGATGCTTAACCTCATATTGCTACAAATCTTACCCAACTTCAAACTCTTGGTTCTGTGATCCCAATTTTAATCATCTATCTGGTCCTTAGGGTTTAGTATAAATCTTTGCTTTGCTAACAGACTCTTCTATGTATAAAAGAACCCCTTACTCTGTCTACATACAATATCTTCTTGGTGCTTACAGAATCAAGCCTTAACACCAACCACTACATGATACGTTAAAGATACTGATAAGATAAATACTTCCCTGTGGGGAACTGTGGAACACACCATTAATGTACTTTTGGGGGAATTTTTTCTTTTTAATGATATACCTAAAACTATAGTCTACTTTGCAACCAAATTTCAGAGCAGCAAAAATATTGCTTATCCATTTGTGGCAGTAGTTTGAGGCCCTGTGAGATGGCAGGCACTGAATTAGGTGCCAGCGATACAGTGATGGCTAAGACCACATGTGTCAAACACACGGCCCGCGGGCCAAATCCAGCCCACCAGGCCTTGCAATGTGGCCCTCACCGCGCTGTCATCACTGCACTCCGCTGTCAGTTTATGACATTGTCAGTTTATGACTGTTCAGTAAACCATTCGGCCCGCGATTTAGGCTGGATTTTAGATTTTGGCCCCTTCTCTGATTGAGTTTGACACCCTTAGCTAAGACAGTCACGATTCCTGCCTCTGAGAGCTTACAGTTACAGTTGATTAGAGAAGATGGTTAATTAATCATATATATATATATATAAAAGCCTAAGAGACCATCATAACTGAATGGACAACTGAACAAGTTGCATGGGGCAACTAGGCCAGCAGGGGATTTAGTGAGGGGCAACCAAACGACTGAGCAACAGGCTGTGTGGGGCAACCAGGCCCACGAGGGAGGGGGGGCGGGCACCAGTTGGGGGTGACCAGGCTGGTGGGGGAGGCAGTGAGGGGCAACCAGGCTGGCAGAGGGGGGGAGGGAGTAAGGGGTGACCAGGCTGACAGGGTGTGGCAGTTGGGGGCTACTAGGCCAGCAGGGGCCGGGGGGGCAGTTGGGGACGATCAGACAGGTGAGCAGTTAGGATCCAGTGGTACTGGCAGTCTGACATCCCCCAAGGGGTACTGGATTGGAGAGGGTGAAGGCTGGGCTGAGGAGACCCCTCTCCCCCATGCACAAATTTCATGCACCAAGCCTCTGGTGAGATAATAATACAGAATGATAAAACTTATGATAATTTGTCATAAACATATGGAATGGTCAGATGAATGTTTCCAAGGCACAATCATATAAACTGGGAACTCCATGACAATTGGGTATTATCTAAGTGAAGTGACAGTGGTATGAGCATTCTTGATAGAGAAAGGATCATGTGCAAAGGGACTGAAAATATTTGTTCGTTTACTTACAGAAAATTGGAGTCTTGTTGCTGTAGAGGCATCCATAGTCTTAATATTACATTTTTCCACTTTAGGGTGTGACATATTGAATTGAAAACAATCATAGTGTCAGAAACTATAAAGTTATTGCATTAGCTTTGTCACTGAGCATATTCAGGAGTGTGGTGTGACTTTCTATTGCTTCATTTTCCTCATTCTCACCCTGCCATCTCGTATTGTTACAAGAAAATGCACTCACAGACTTCTTGGTGTCACTGAATTAGAATGAACATATCTGTAGAGAATTGATTCATTTTCTTCCTACTTGACATGTACAGCATGCACTGGATGATGAAGCTTTGGTGAGCATGACAGGCAAGAATAAGAAGAGCATGGATTCCATCTCTGTGGCTAGGAAAAATATCCACCATTTGAAAGGACGCTTTGGATTAACCAACATAAGAAGCTAAATACTTTTGATTTACACTAATGCTCAAAATGAAGTGCTTTGTTTCTCTAGAAAAACGGCCTTCAAATTTTAAAAAAAGTTAAAAAAAAAAATACCCCACACACTAAAATCTAAAAGAGAGCATCAGAGATGCCATTTCTGTTGTCCCACTATTAGTAAATAGAAATCAAAGTTGAGACAAAGAGGAAACAATTACTCCAAATTCTACAGAGAATTATAAACAGCTAAGGTTAGACACCACTTCAAATGAGTTAGAATATGGCAAACAGGATAGTGTGTCACTTCCAAGATTAGGTTACAAAAAGACTGGCTACTATTTTGTTTACTCTGTCTCAACCTTTACCTTGCTAACTCTGAGGGAAGCCACATGTCATGTTGCGAGCTGTCCTATGGATAGGCCCACACAACAAGGAAGTGATATCTATGGTCAATAGTCAGGAGAATCTGAGGCCTGCTGATTGTGTTACCCCAAAATTCATATTTTAGAGTTTTACTACCCCTGGCACTTCAGAATGTGACCAGATATAGAGACAGGGTCTTTTCAGAGGTAATCACGTTTAAATGAGGTCATTAGGGTGGACTCTGATGAATAGAGTCCTTACAAGAAGAGGAAATTTACCTGGCCAGCATGTCTCAGTGGTTGAGCATCAACCTGTGAACCAGGAGGTCACAGTTCAATTCCCAGTCAAGGAACATGCACAGGTTGGGAGCTTAATCCTCAGTGTGGGGTGTGCAGGAGACAGCCAATCAATGATTCTCTCTCATTATTGACATTTCAACTCTGTCTTCTAATTCACGATTCAATCCTCAGCTAACACTAATCTGCTGTGTATTCCTTCCAATGTGTTCTTTATTTATGTTATATCATTTTTTTTATATATCAGACTGTTCTTTTTTCATAGTTACTATATCTTTTTTTATACTGTTGAGCACTTTTACCATTATTACTCTGAACTCGGTTTCAGATAAATTTCTTATTTCTGCTTCATTTATTCTTCTCTTCTTCTGAAAAATTCTCTAATTCTTTCATTTGAGGGTTGTTTCTTTTGCTCCTCATTTTGGTTGTCTGTTTGGTCTTGTGACTATGTTTTAGGTAGAGCCTCTATACCTCTCAATCTCTAGTGCAGGACAGTGTTCAAGGCTGTTTCTGACTAATTGGATCAGGCAAAGACTCAAAGACTCCAGAGACCACCTCTGTCTCCAGATTAATAGGATTTTGATTTGAATAGCCCCTGGCAATCATCCTCCTGTGTGGCAAGAGTTGTTTTTTTCAACAGGGTGGGGCAATTGCTTCTCCCTAGATAGAAGCTCATTGCTACTTTGAATCCCTTAAGTAGGCTCAGGGCAAGGTGTTTTCCAATGGAGTGTGTCAATTGTCTTCCCCCCAGGCTATGCAAATGAGTATGTGGGAAAGTTGTCCTCCTCTGTGTGAGGGAATGACTCAGCCCAGGAAACTTGAGGTATCAACCTTCTGAGCCCTAACCCATGAGTCCCCAGTTCTGAGTTCTCTTCTCATAGCTCCAGTCCACTTCACCCTCCCTCTGCCAGAGCATGGGGTGGGTGGCTTCACAGGGAATTTTTATGTGTTGGCCCTTCAAGAAAGTGCCTGAATTTTCAGCTGCCACTCCCTGGAAAAGACCACCCTGATGCTTTTCACAGCTAGATGTTATGTGGGTACCCTCCTCAGATTTGGTGCTCTCTGCTGGGGAGCCCAGCTTCAGGATTAGATCCCAGAGTTCTCAGTGGCACCACCACCACCACCACCACCACCCCTCCTTCCCCCCTCCCACCTCCAGTTAAGATATCTCTCCAGGGCTTCAGTTGCTATGTATGGGTGCCCAGCCAGCCCATTCACACCACTAGCCCTCCTACCAGTCTCTATGTGATTTCCACCTTCGATCCTTGGGTATCAGGGTTCTCTCCTGTGAGTTTTCCATTGATTACTTAGGAAACCTTTCTATATTTCAGTTGTGATTCCAGCTTGTTTATGGGAACATGTCCATGCAGCAGCCACCTACTCCACCACCATTTTTAATCTCTGTCATCATCATTGATGTTTCTGTCCCTCTCTTTCTCTCCCTTCCTCTCTGAAATCATATATATAGATAAAGAGGACATTTGGACACAGACATACACAGTGGAAAGATGATGTGAAGACACAGGGAGAAGTGGGCTATCTACAAGCCAAGGAGATGACTGGGACAGAGCCTTCCCTCACAGCCCTCAGAAGGAAACAACCTGCAATACCGTAATCTTGGATACCTAGCTTCCAGAATTGTGGGAAAACAAATATGTTGTTTAAGCCACCCAATCTGGTGACTTGTTAGTCAGCCCTAGAAAACTAATACACCTGCCAACAACCATGTGTGTGAGGTTGTTGTGGATCTTTTGAGGCTTGTTAACAGCCAGGTGAGGAGCTTGGAAGATCCTCCCCGAAACTGGGCCATGAGAAATGGTTATAGAAGCACTAGAAATAAGTCAATCAGGAAAGGAAATCTAATATATGGTAAAAACTGATGGATATATTGGGTTTAGTAAAAACTGAAAGTGAATTTTTCCAAAGAGGTTATTGATATTAGACTCTGTATTTCAAGGGTAAGGCCACTTCGCATTTTAATATAAAAGTCTGTATTGTGAGAATAGATTAGTTTTCTACATTTCTCATGTAGAAAATATATGATGAGAAAATCAATATGCCAAGGATAAAATATTATAGAATAGGATGAGAGAGGGAAAGATGATCCAGCACAAAATCCAAGGAAGAAGAAATAAAATCCTAAAAGTAAGGTAATTGCAAATGCATCTTGAAATCAAAAGGATATGATCTAATCTTGAAGATAACAAAATGAAAGAAGAAACTCCTGATAATAGAGTTCTGCCCCCTTTCTCCCAGTTGAGGACATATACCAGAATTTTTTTTTTACAACTCTCATTACCCTTTTTCATCTGTTAATTTCAGTGTCCACTATTGCTTTTTGAGGATCTATTTTAATCTCAACTTGGATTTCCACTCTTCCTAATAGTTGGCATGCCAAATCTTATACCCTCTATCAAGTGCTTATATTCCTCTCTAGGTAACTTTTCTTTTCTGGCTCTTTATATCCCCTGATTACCTTCTCCTTCTAATTGTGTACTCAAAAATGTAATATGGGTGAGTGCTGTGTGATCTTTAATTTTTGGTACATTTCTATGTTTGAAATATTTCATAATTTATAATGAAAACTAATGAAAGAATATTTGGAGGTCATGGGAAGTTATTTTTTATAAAATAGAAATTGTTTATAATTGTACTGCCTGTTGGTAATCACTATAAAATTTTGGTCTTTATCTTTTCATTTTTTTCTATGTATATGTTTATATGCAATTATTTTATTATTTTAATTATTTAGATTGGGATTATAATTCATAGTATATACTATAACCTACTTTTATTACTTAAAATTCATGCTGAAAAAAATTACAACTTTTATTTTTCTGGGCATAATTTTTATGGCATGATTTTTTTTATGTATGAAACTTTGTATATCCCAATTATGTAATAACTCTGCTACTATTGGTCATTAAAATGATTTTTCTGTTCATAGAAATGCTTGTTTGTATAACATTCTGTCTTTAAAGAAATTTCTAGAAGGAGATAAGCATGTCCTTAAGGCATTTGATTTGTATTGCCAAATAGTTCTACAGAAAAGATATGTAATCAATCTGGGCAGAATTGGCATATTTATAATATAAACTAGAGACCCAGTGCACAAAATTCATGCACTCAGGGGAGGTCCTTCAGCCTGCCTACCCCTTCTCACAGTTCAGGAGCCCTTGGGGGATGTCCTACTGACATCCTAAGCCATCAGTCATACATCCTTAGCACTGCTGCGGAGGCGGGAAAAGATCCTGCCACTGCCACTGCCCTCGCTAACTGTGAGCCCAGTCCAGGGCTTCTGGCTGAGCAGCACTCCCCCTATGGGAGCGCACTGACCACCAAGGGGCAGCTCCTGTGTTGAGCGTCTGCCCCCTGGTGCTCAGTACATGTCATAGCAACTGGTTGTTCTGCCGTTCAGTAGATTTGCATATTACCCTTTAATTATATAGGATACTTCCTACCAGAAAAACAGTAGATCTCTTATTTAGACTTTAGTGTTCTGAGCTAATATATTTTTTAAACTTTTATGCAGGATCTATATATTATTTAATGTATGTGTATTTAATATGATTCTCAGATAAAATTGTTTTGCACTTTTTCTCTGCAGTCCAAACCCAAGACATCTTTCATAAATGAAGCACAATATTCACCAATCTCAAACTTATCTTCTTAATCCTGTAATTATAAAGTAGGGTGTTTCTTAATTCTCAGTTCCTCATGCTATAGTCAAATTATTCCACTCCTACTTGTTCTTTCTGTTTTCTCACGTCTGGAACAAAAATGATAAAACTGGCTCCTACTTTGATTTGGAAAATACTCTCCAAAGTAGCTGGATAAAGGTGTTGACAGTCTCCTTTGTTCTTCTCCACACAAGTACATAGCCTTCCCATCTTACATGTTTTGCATCAAAGGAAAATTTAAATCTTTGGGTTTAAAGACTAATAATATAAACTAGCAGGTAAAATGAAAGACAGCACTACTTTATATTTTATCACAACATTATTTCATGCAACTTCATAATATACAATTCAAGTAAAATAGAAATACATGTTAAAGTGATGGTTGAACACTCCAGAAATTTGGCAGTCACAGGACATAATTTCCCATAGTAAATGTAGATTTTCTCTTCTAAGGAAGTTGATCTTCTTAATGCTATACGTATATGTTGTGTTACTTCTTACTTTGAATTTTCAGAATGTGAAAAAGTTGTCCTTTTTATTTTATTTGGTTAATCCTTACCAGAGGATATTTTTCCATTGATTTTTTTTAAGACTGAGTAAAAGGGAGAGGGGGAGACAGAGAGAAACATCAAGGTGAGAGAGACACATCAGTTGGTTTCCTATTAGTTGCCTCCTGCATGTGCCCTGGCCAGGGCCTGAGATTGAGCCTGCAACCAACTGAGGTACGTGCCCTTAAACATAATCAAACCCTAGACCCTTCTGAAATACACTCAGTTAAGCATATTAAGATACTTTATATTAAATCAATATTTCAGAAAAATTTGAAGAAGAAATAAGACAGGTTTAAGCAATGATAAACATATTAGAAAAAATGTGCCATGTTATGTCTAGTATATAAATCTTTCACTTAAAGATAAAATAATGCTCCAGCACAGTTATATTAAAAATAAAGAAATAAAAGGCTAAATAGGCTTTTACCTTAGGGTGGTGGTAAGTGGCCAAAATGTGTACCTTTTTTCACAGTGTTAGTTTGTATTCATCTCTCTCTCTCCCTCCCTCTCTCTCTCTCTCTCTCTCTCTCTCTCTCTCTCTCTCTCTCTCAGTATTTAAAAAAAATTTAAATATATTTTATTGAGTTTTTACAGAGAGGAAGGGAGAGGGACAGAGAGTCAGGAACATCGATCAGCTGCCTCCCGCACACCCCCAACTGGGGATGTGCCCACAACCAAGGTACATTCCCTTGACTGGAACGAACCCGGGACCCTTGAGTTTGCAGGCCAATGCTCTATCCACTGAGCCAAACTGCTCTCGACAGTATTTTAAAATTTTATTCTCATTTATAAGCAAATATAGACAACAAATCTGAAAAATATCAAATAAATAATAGTATTTCATGCTTGCAAAATTGTGGTGAAATGACACTTTTTAAAAATCATTTTTTTTTCAGTTACAGTTGGCATAACTATTATATTAGCTTCAGGTGTATACCCCATGATTAAACATTGTTATGTAGCTTACAAAGTGATTATCCCAATAAATCTCCTACCCATCTGACACCATATGTAATTATTAAAATACTATTGACTATATTCCTTATGCTATACTTTATATCCCCATGACTAATCTCATTACTCATTTAACTTGTACTAGAAATATCTTGCTATTGATTCACAATGCATGTACACTACTATAATTTATAGACAAAATAATTCTTATGCATTATTTAAATTATTTCATTTGGTTAGAAAATTGGCTGAAAATTGAGTCAATTTAGGGGAAATTATAGCATATTAGCTAATTTTGTAAATAGATTTCTTGACTAAAATAGAAAATGCCCCATTTACTGACATCAAAGCTAAAGTGATTATTCTCAGTGAAGGAAATGGTGAAATGAATTATCTGATCTTGGAGCTAACACAGATCAGCCAATAATCACAGGAACTCCCTGATTACCTCCTGGACCAAAAACAAGAGATATATTCAGAAAAACAAATCCAGCTAGGCATCTTTTTGTCCTACTTCCTCTAGCTTTTAGTGGGGAGGAAAAAAAAAAAAAAGCATCTTATAAAAGCTATCCTTTTGAAGTTTGCTTTAGACTTCTACAAAAAATATCATAATTTCCTCTTGGATTGTACCCAAATTGAGGTTATAATTGATTGCTCAAAGAGAGGCAGTCATGGATAGTCAATATTGGAAATTATTATTTCACATTTCTCTATTATGTCTGTTTGTCTCTGCCTGATGACAAAGAGAACCCTTCCTTGCACTCCATTGAGTATTCTTATCCCAGATCAGACAGTGCAAACTTCAACTTTTTCCCTGCACACGTCTGACGTTAGTAATGAGAGTATTTCTGTGCCAATGAGGAGTTTACAATGCATGCAATAGGTGAAGTATTTAATACAGGAAGGGACCCATTACAGTGCATAGCATCAATCTTGTCCACTTGACTCCTTGCCTGTGATTAGGCTTCTGGGAGGCCACGAGTTGGGAGACCATGGGACCAGTTAGTGTGGGACAGAGGATAGGAGAGAGGTATTTAAATGGAGAGCATTTTCTTCCTAATACAATGTGTATTTCACACACACACACTGCACGCACGTGCTCAAAAAAGTTTACCTGTGCTATTATCCTGTAATGTGCATTACTTAATAAAACATATGTGTCATAACTCAACAAACTCCAATGTTTATATTCCGCAGCAATCTGATGACACTGAAATTGCTCATTTTGGAGCAACTAATTTGAAGCTCTGGCTTACCAATTGTCATGCAAATGATTATTTACAAAAATAAAGATTACACTTAAGTATAATAAAAGTTATATTATGAATTTAGGACATTGAAAGTTAAAGAAAACATCCTTGTAAAAACCAACTTTTAAAATGTTTTAAATTCAATGCATGTTCCCAAACAAGCTTAGAAGATATTGATATAAAATACATTTTTTTCCAAAATATTGTTTTTCTAATGTAGACATACATGTTCATAGGTGTTTGTGTAGTATCTCATGAAGGTGAAAGTGGCCTGGTTTTCTCCCAATACTTTCTTTGGTGCCATAATTTAAAAAAATAATAATAATAACAGCATGCTTTTCTCTCCTGCCTACTTAGTTACTCAGTTCTTATGAATAAAAATTACATTTTAGAATTTCAGCAAATAAATCATTAAAGGAAAAAATTATCATCTTCTATATGTTTGAAGCAATGAATCAAAGGGTTTATTTCTACCATTGATTTTATTGGAATCCCATTTTTCTAGACAAATGGAAAAAATGTTTTAAAATTTCATGTGATCTGTACATACTAAGAGATGATAATGCATTCAATTAGCATTAACATGAAAGCTAGCACTCTCGCCACAATTAATGCTTACTTCATCACCAGACACAAAAGAGAAGTGAATAACACGGAGCAAGTCTGTTAAATGTGCCATAGTCAGAAGAGTGTTGTTGTTTTTTATATACACAGAGTAAAAGCATCCAGTACCTAGCTTCAGTCTGAGACAGAAACATGTCTAAAGCATTGCTGTTAAGGTATAAATCACTATTGGGGAAAGAGCTGAGCTGTGTTTCCATAAGTGGCTAGAAAAAGTGGCTCGGCGATGCTCTTGGTCTGTTAAAAGTGTTAGGTTGTCATCTGACCAAAGGTGTTTTTTTTAACCACTCTCTGAACCGACAGAATGGCATTCATTTTAGACAGCTTACAGAAGGTCAGCCAGCCTAAGAATTAAGCACATTGGCTTAGCATGTTCACTCTCACAAGACCCCTCCCGGACATTTCACCTCCCGTCAGCATGGGTGGAGATCGGAGGCTTAATGTGTTTCCCTGAGGAATTGTTTCCTACATTTCTTTTCATCATTGGACGTGAATCATAAATGAATTAAAAGCCTCCACTTGCAAGCAGAGGTTAGTACTCCTGTAGGATTCAGTTACACCTTCAGACAAGAATCTTTGAAATGAAGTAAAGATAAAATTATGAGAAAGACAAATAGTGCAAAAGCCTGCTATTCAGCTTTGCTAAGACCCCATCCCTGCTATTGTTGGCTTGTGTCCATTAAAGTATTCCCGTAAAGAGATATGTAGAAATGGAGTGATATTTAGTCCAATGCTGGTTGAAGAAGGTGAAGTAAGAGTGCTTGCTATAGGCCACTAAGTCTTTCTAGAATAATTCTGACATAGCTTCTATCATCACCTAGCACCTGGCTGTGTGTGGGCTCCGGGATTAAAATTACGTGGAAGGAAGTTTGTCAGAAATGAAGAATCTCATGCCCTTCCCAGATCTACTGAGTCAGTGTCTGCATTTTTAAAAGATCCTAAGTAGAGTCTCGCCGGCATGGCTCAGTGGTTGAGCTTTGACCTATCAACCAGGAGGTCATGGTTGTATCCCCAGTCTGGGCACATGCCCGAGTTGTGTGCTCAATCTCTGGTGAAGAGGAGGTGGGTATGCAGGAGGTAGCCAATAAATGATTCTCTCTCATCATTGATGTTTCTACCTCTCTCTCCCTCTCCCTTCCTCTCTGAAATCAATAAAAATATATTAAGAAATAAAAGACCACCAGTGAATTTGTGTGCACTTAAAATTTTAGAAGCCCTGCTCTTTGTTGTCCTTGATTTAAATCAACGCATAACTTGCTTCATACTAGCCAGAACTAGGTTCTCTTGATTTTCAGGATTTCATCTGCTTTTCCTCCTATCGCCTTTGCACTTTTCACTGGCTGAGTAGAAAATATTTGATGGGAGGCAGTTTAATATTCACTTAAATTATTCAGCTTCCAATTAAATTTTATTTTGAACAAATTTTATTGTGTCATAATGTGAGTAGTATATTTGGTATAGCATAATTAGAGGTAAAACAGGCCATGTAGGTGAATTTTATATAGTCTGAGTTTACTTTTGAGTTTGTTGTTTTACTGTTTCATCCCGTGTATTTCATGTGAATTCATGTCCTAAGATAGATGTCGTGAGAGTAGCATGTACAATAGAGGGATGGTTTCTTCAGCCTGAATCCTAGAATAAAGGAATGAAGCAAAACTACTTTGACTTATGTTGTACACAATGTGAGGGAGAAGTAGCATTTGTTTTTGTCAGGCTGGACAGCTTAGGTTGTATGTTATTGTAGCATAACCTTGCCTACATTGACTGATGAGATGATCAACTATTCTGTCACTAACAACTAATTTCTCTGTCATTTTCTCTCTCCCTTCTCTGTGCATGCAAGTGTGTGTGTGTGTGTGTGTGTGTGTGTGTGTGTGTATTTCCCCCAATTTATTGTTTTTGATTATGTATAATATCAATTGCTGCATGGTTCTTCTAATGTGTTTCAAGTATGTTTCTGTTTTCCTTTGTCTTTCCTTCTTTCCTTTTCTGCTTCTCATACCTACCTACTACCAACCCCCAAGAGGATTAGATATTTTGACATCCTGTCGAGCAGAATGTTAATGACAAGCCAGTTAATTGGAAGCTGGTCCGCTTTTATATTGGTATAGATGAGGACTCAGCTGTGGCATGTTATGCACTATGTGGACAATATTTTTGGTAACAGTTTCCACGATTGGAAAAATGTCACATGACCTTAGGTTTTCTTAGAAATGATAAATAGTTATGAAAGCCCATGTCTTCAAGGCTTTCTCAAAACATTAGCATCTATTAATAGAGTAGTTGTGCTATTATCCTGGAGTTTATTCAGGAAATCTAGATGTAAGCAGAAGCTGAAATAACATTAAAAAGAAAACTGAATATTTCTATTGTGGTTTCTCTTTATTAACCAGAATACATATTTTAATTAAAATCAAATTGATCTCTTATTTCAGGATATTTTATTTGGTTTGTTTTACTCCTAATCGCCTTAGTATTAGTCATAGGAGATGAATGATGCCATTCTATTCAATCACTTCACAAACCTTACCATGCAGAAAGAGAGTTCTATATAACCTCTAGCCACTCTTCAGTTAGCTAGGTTTATGTCTATTTTATCCTTACAACCACTTTCTAGGTTGACAATTCTTAAAACATCAGTGGCTATGCATGCCAATTTCATGAAATATCCCTGCGAATTTAAAGTATTCCTCCTGCAGAGGAGAAATGGCTTCAACGTTCTTTCATTTCTGTTCAATCAGTTTTCACAAATTCGTGTTCCTATGCAGGCCTATTTCATTTAGTCACAGCATTGCAGAAAGCAAAAGCTCAAAATACTTCTAAAACTACTGAAAGAAATACAGACAAAACAGAAGCTCAGGCTCATGGCTGAGCATCTGCCCTCAGAAATACCGTGAAGTTTATGATGGCAAAACTGGGGAGAGAATGCATTAGAAATATTAGTGGTCTTATAGAGGAAATCCTGATTCTGCACCTTTCTGTATGATCTTCACTTCGGTGAGTTTCAATGCTGCTAGCCATGACACAAATTAGGTTCAATATTCATTATAGCCAATTGGATATTTCTGTTTTGATGCCATCCTGTATTCCCCTAAGTCAATGTCTGTGATTTCAGACTGCTTCTGTAAGCTGAGACTCTTCCTTGGGACCAATGACGGACTATTAAGTTATGCACGCACTATCTTATGCTTTTCATCTTTCTCAAACTCATCTTTCCCCATGTTTCAAAACAAGATGGCTATTTTTATTGTTTTATTTAAATAATTAATTTCATTATATCAAAGTCTTGGACTAAATTGTGTCCCCGTAAAATTCATATGTTGAAACTGTTGAAACTCTAACTTCCAGTGTGACAGTATATGGAGATACGTTTTTAAGAGGTAATGTTAAATGAAATCATAACAAGAGTTATAATCTGGAAGAACTGCTGGCTTTATAAGAAGAGGTCTCTCTCTCTCTCTCTCTCTCTCTCTCTCTCTCTCTCTCTCTCTCTCTCTCTCTCTCTCTCTCTCTCTCTCTCTCCAGTGTGTGTGTGTGTATGTGTGTGCATGTGTATATCGGTGTGTGCACAAAGAGGCCACGTGAGCAAACAAACCAAGAGAAGAAGCTTCAGAATGAAAATGTTAATAACTATTATGGAAATTCAAATCAACACTAAATGAGATACCACCTCACACCTGTTAGCATGGCTACAATAAGACGAATAATAACAAGTGTTGGAGCAGCTTTGGAGAAAAAGAAACCCTCATTCATTGCTGGTGGGAATGTAGACTGCTGCAGCCACCATAGAAAACAGTCTGGAAGTTCCCCCCAAAATTAAGAATAGAGTTACCATATGATCCAGCAACCTCTCTTCTAGGTATTTACCTGAAAAAATTGAAAACATTTATTTGCAAAGATATATGCACCAAATGTACATTGAAGCATTTTTCACAGTGGCCAACATATAAATAACCAAAGTGTCCTTTAATAAATGATTGGTATATACAATAGAAAAGATGAAATACTGCCATTTATGACAAGATAGATGGACCTTGAGATGCATGTTAAGAGAAATAAGTCAGACAGAAAAAGTTAAGAACCATATCATTTCACTTATATGTCAGATATGACTGATAGCAACAAAATAATAAATAAGAAATATAAACAAATAAAAACTCATAGACACAGACAACAGTATGGTGGTTACTAGAGATAAAGAAAGTGAAGGGCAGTAGAAGGTAGAAGGGGTCAAGTATATGGTGACAGAAGATTATTTGACTTTGGATGGTGAGACAATGCAATATACAGGTCATGTATCATAGGCATATACAATCAAAACCTATAAATTTTATTAATCAATAGATTTAATATAAAAATAAAAGAAACTTAGGTTTAAGCACCTTAATATTTGAAATTCCCAGCCTCCAGAATTGTGAGAAATTAACTTATGTTGGGTAAGCCACCCAGTCTATAGTATTTTGTTAAGGCTGCCTGGACTAGCTTATCATTACCTATTGCCCTACTATCCATCCCTCTAATGCACAAACTGCTGGAATGAACACATCTGCATCTTTCAAATGCTTCTCTAGTATCCTTAAACCAATGGAATGGCATAAATAGTATGAATGAAATGATTGGCTTGTGACATGTCAATGGAATAGAAATAAAGTATAATATGAATATAATTAAGGAGCAGCTATAAATAAGATTCTGACAACAAGGGGGTGTGGGTGAAGGTGACAAAAATTATAAGGAAAACTCTGTATCTGTTGATCCTCTATATTTCTTCCTTGGTTTTCAAAAATATACCAAAAAAATCAAACAAACAAAAAACTAGTGACTAGTTTAAAGGGGAAAGGAGAAACTAGATAGATAGTTGGGTAGATAGATAGATAACTGGATAGGTAGGTAGGTAGGTAGGTAGGTAGATAGATAGATAGATAGATAGATAGATAGATATTCAGTAATGACTATAATCATAAACTTACTGAAGTTTTTATGTATTTGCTTCATAGAAATTCAATCAAGCTTTACATATTACTTGTTGACTTCTTTTTATCACTGAAAAATATGTCTAAAATACATTTTCTATTAAGCTCCTCCTTTTGAATGGCTATACAATATTTCTTAGAATGGCCTTAAAGCTATTTATTTTAATAAACATTGTGTGCATTTATAAATATATACATATATAAAATATATAAAGAATAGCAATACAATAAAGAATTGTGCTCCTATCAACCAGTTTAAAAAATAGGTCAGTAACTTTGAAGTTCTTTATATGTCAGACATTATCCTAGTCCCTTTCTTGGGCTATTTTACAAATAATTTTGGTTATTCTCAGAGTTTCTTGTTCTATGCTCATATATTTAATATTTTATTACATGTCTTTAAATATATTATGAATAATTATTTTAAAATCTATGTCTGATAATTCCAATATCCAGTCTTAAGTCTTGAGATTCTTTTATCTAATATTTCCATTTGTCTATGGTAACTTGTCTTCTTATACATTTTGAGATTTTTTTTTAACTGTGAGTTCATAATTTTTGGATCTTTATTTATGGAAATTCAATGTGAACATTGGATTACATGTTGGTGGGTGTTTTTTTTAGTGAAATTTTCCAGTTAATTTTTATGGATGCTTGGCTAAACTACTATAAGGTTACCTCACAGAGTTGAATTTTCTCATCACTGGCTCTTCAATGTCTACTGAAGAGTGAATGGAGCAAAGTAAAAGTCAATACAAGCAGCCTAAAGGGCTACATTTAGTACTGTGGTGGAGCTTTAAAATGTGACTTATAGGGATGTGACTATGCTTTTGTTCTACAATCCTGACAGCTTTCCTGTGTTTTATATTTTATTTCATTTATCCTCAAACTGCCCTAGTAGTTTATAACATTTAACTAACTTTTCCCTCAGCATTCTCAATTTGTGCGTTTTTTTCTGCCACATACTACTGCTGAAGGGCCTGGAGGTGGTGTGTCTGTCTTCATTGCTCATTCCACTTTCAGGTCATTTCCCCTGTCTGCTTTCTTTTCTTTAAATTCAGTTCTTTCTTTTCTTTAAATTTCAGGCTAGATCTCCTATTAGATATCTTTCTTGCTGTCATCTAAGGATTACAATATTTTTTTCTGTGGTTATTAAATACCTTGGTACCTAGCTCCTTCCTTCTCTAACTTTATGCCTATCACTATCCAATGTGACTATATTCTCCATGTTATTGATGTGTCCAATGCTTAGCCTCTCAAAAATCTCACATATAAGCATCTTACTCTGATCACTTACATGCCCTTTCTAATTCAACTTTGCTACTTCTCTCCATCAGTTCTTCTGTTTCTAGTGAAACCTCCAATCCTTTGACCTAAACTATTCTTCACTGTCATCTACCTTATCTTATTCTCAATTTTCTCTTTGCCCATGCTACCTTCCATGATTAATCACTTTAGACACTCCTTTGCATAGGCCCTCACTCCTGTGCCTTTCTCTAGCACTTTCAAAACTTGCCTGGCAAAATGCTAAAACTGATTAAATTCATCATTCTGCTTACTCTGAAAGTTTGACCATTACTGGAGAAACACAGTACCACACTGATGGTTTTGCACATCACGTACATAGTCCCAATCTTCACCAGCTACTCAGGAGTGCTAAGCAGCTCTATATTGCCCTGGTAAACTTCCTTGCCTACTTCTCTAGATTACTGTTTCATATTTCTCCTCTCTCAAGCATTTTACACCCTCTCACTTTCTTTACCCACAGTCCGTTAAGTTCTATTCTTGTTTCACTGACAACATAGAAGCCACCAGGAGACAATATCCTTGTCTTTTTATCATCTAAACTAGAAGCCCAGTGCATGAAATTCATGCACAGGTAGGGTCCCTAGGCCTGGCTGGCAATAAGGGCCAATCAGGGCCTTCCAGCTGCTGACTTGGACCTCCTTTCCGTGGCTTCCAGCTGCCGACCAGAGCCTTCCTTAGTTCTGGGGGTGGCACAGTCAGCACATGTCATAGTGAGCAATCAGTCTCCTGGTCAAACTCCCATGGGGACAATTCCCATATTGGGCTTTTATATATATAGATGCTCAGTCTTGATTTTTATGCCTCAATTGCTCATTAATCCAGTTAGGGTTCTTTTGCCAGCAAGCACAAAATCATGACTAAAATTGGCTTTGAAATAGGCTTTTTAATATCCCATTAAATAAGCCTAGGGATATGTGGTTTCAGCAATGATTCATTTCACAAGAGCTTGAGTGGTTTCTCTAAGATTATAAGATGGCTGGCACAACTCCAACATCATGTCCTAACACATCCACAGGTGGCAAGAGTTTGTCTTTGAATGTCTCTCCTTTTTAATCAAAGAAAAAAAAAGTCCTCATACTATTCAATAAACTTCCTTCTCTATTTCTTTGAGCATGTTTGCATCATATACCCATTCCTAAACCAACTGTTTTCAAAAAGGAAATATAATTGGTCAGACCTGGCTAATTTTAGTGGGTCCATCAATCCCAGGCATATCTTAACTCAATTTGGATTATTTTATTTATTTATTTATTTTTGGATTATTTTAGAAAGAACAAAGAAGGAAATTGCAGTTTAGGAGACAATCAACATTCTATATTGCTCTTTATTCTATATATGCTTTCTCCACTTTATATGCTTTTCTCTATGCCTATTAAAGATCAACCCACCCACCAAGCCACTTTATCCCATTTCATCTTGCTTGCTCAAGTAATCCCTTTTTCATTTATGTCAATAATTCCTCCTTTTCTAAACAATTATTCCTATTAATATACCAATATAATTCCTATTATATATGTTATAATATTTTTTAGCTTTAGAGTGCGGTGACCTTTTATTTATTTATTTTTTTCATCTTTGTGGATTCCAATTTGTATAGTAAAATGCTTTGCTCATAAATAGATGCAACATAGTTATTTGTCAATTTTGATTTCCAAATTTTATTTTCAGAAAGACTGACCAAACATCACATGTGATTTGCACAACCACTTGGTGAAGTAAGCTAAACATGAATGATTATTTTTGTTTTTCTACATGGTGATTTGGGACCAGCCATTTAACCTCTCAGTGCCTTAACTTAATCATCAGAAAAATGGGGATAAAGTCACTTACGAATAAAGCTTTAGTGAGGATTAAATTAATTCAGCACCCACCACATAGCAAGCATGTTTGTGTTAGCTATTATTGTTATTTTAAATATGGGGAAACTGTGGTTCATAAAGGTTAGAATTACACAACTAGAGAGCAATTTCTTCATCAAAAATCTAGGTTTTATTTCAATTTAGTGATCTTTTTACTCTACCATATTGTTAGTCAGTGGATAACATTTAATATGGATTTAAACATAAATTCAATTTCAGACAAAGTTTTATTTCCTTTGGGAGACTGATATTTGTCTTCTTCCTGACAATGAGAATTTAAAACCTGATTAACTTTACCCCTATTCACTGGCTGCTGAGACAGTGAATCAAATTTAAAGTGTAATCATAGCAATTATCTGTCTTTATTGCCTTTATCTTCATTGCCTTTTTCTATGTCTTATTTGTATTCTGGTTTTTCCTGGTAATTACTTTTTACATATATTTTCTTATTAGCTCTCCTTCTGAATTCCTTAGAAGAATTACCATGTTGAACAAATAAATCTCTGCTACTACTATTGTTGGAAGTTGCAACATAGAGTTGCTCACATGAGAAGTAGATATATTGCAAGCCAAAGCTTACAATTTGGAGCTCCACCCTTGTGGCTCTTTATTTAGGCTCATAATTGAAACCACTATTTGTCTTCTCTGTCTGTGATGTCTTAATATATGCAGAATGGTTCTTCCAATTGTCAGTTACACAAGCCTCTTTTTGTTTCTCAGGCTCAGCTGCTCTGCGGGACAACAGTATTTCTCTTGAAGTGCTTATACCAGGGTTCTCCAATATTAACACATTTGCCACAGGGCCTCTGCATTTTATCTTTTTAGATTGAGAGATTCATGTATGTAGAGCAGAGTATGTGAAGTGCATTACTCTTAATTATGCAGTCTAAGAATTGTTTGCATATGTTTACATCCTTTTAACCACTACCCAGATAAATGTAGAGAACATTCCTAGCACTTCCTAAGATTCCTTTGTGCCCTATCTTACCCATACCATCATGCCCAAGAGCAAACCATTCTGACCTCTATCACCATGGATTCTTTTTACCTGTTCTTGAACTTTCTATGAAATGAAATCATACAGACAGTATGAATTTACCTGTGTCTGTCTTTTTACTGACTCAATATCTATAAGATTAATTCATGCTTTGTATTATGCCTCTATTTGGGCAGTATTGTTTACTCCTAAAAATGGCTGTATTTTGTGACTAAAATGGATAACTCTTTTCTGTTTTTATGTTGTGTTATGTTGTATGAATATACCTCATTGTACAAATATCCCATTCTCCTTTTTATGGGAATTTGGGTTATATCCAGTTTGGGGCTGCTGTAAGTAAAGCCACTTTGAATGAAAATCTATTTTGGTATTTATGTGATGCTGAAGAGGCAAAAAAATCACAGAAACAGGATTTATTTTTGTTTCCTTCATTCCTGTTTTTTTTGTTTTGTTTTGTTTTTTGTGGGGGTTTTTTTGTGGTGAATCTCCTCAATTCCTTGTAAAAAATATAGCAAATATAAATTTTTTGCAAAGTAAGGAAATAGGAAAATAAAAGGGTTAAAATATCAGTTGGGAGAATTTCATCTACTACAATGGACAATATTTCTCCATACCATTTATTCACAATAAAAAAAAAATGATACACATTTTAGTTTTCTTTATACCCAATGCTTACCTTACTTACTTCACATTCACAATGTAATAGAAAAGACATATTGAGCGGTGGCCATCCCCTACAGATTCTTTTCCTCCCCGGTGCTAAGTCATATTCCTTTCCCTTTAATATTGCCCCTATTCCTTTGCTTATCTGAAGTAGAGACAAAGGATACCCAGTGTTTTTTTCACTCTGATATTACCTGGAACACATGGCAATTTCTCTCTACATGTATATACTGCTTTCCCTATGCACACAAACTGTTCCCTTTATTACCTTATATAAATGGATGTATTTTATAGGAATGTTGATTTTAAAAGATCCTTCAGGTTTTCTTCATTCTTACAGAATTATCTGAGCCATTTTACATGCAGTTTTTGTCTTACCTTATTCACTGAGATTGCTGATAGTTTAAAATATATAAAATACTTCAGAATGGTTTTCTCCTTTCATCTCACCTTTTCTCTTTTTATCTAAATGCTTCATTTCTTAACACATTTTTACAGAGACCTTATTTCTTTTTGAAATCATCATTGCATTATCATGCTTTGCTTAGAATCTGTATATGAGTTTTAAATTGTTATCTATTTTTTTCAGTGATTCATTTTCTAAGTACTGCACACTTTTCTGTTACAAATGAGTGGAATAATAATACTGAAGTGGAGGTAAGGAGGAGAGAACAAGTGTAAAACACTGCTTTTTAAGATTTCCTGGGACTCAAGAGTTTGAATATTGAAAGAACAAACTTACTATGATATAAATATTTGTATTGTCACTTTTAATACATTTTAAATGCTTATATGATATCAAGAAAACTACATCTGGATAAATTGTCCTCAATATTCCTAAATCTTGTGTTCAAGAAACTTTGAGTAAATTCTGGAATTAGAAAGTAGATTACCCAGACCAATTTCCCTATGTAACTTAGCTCAGACTTCTATTACTTATTACCACAGGCTAGGTGGTTTCAAGGATTGAAGTTTATTTCTTGCAGGTCTGAATGTTGGGAAATCCAAGATCAAGGTGCTAGTCCTTTCCTTGGTGAGTATACACTCACACACACACACACACACACACACACACACACACACACACGGAGAAAGAGATCTTGAGAGAGATCTCTTCCTCTTCTTATGAAGCCATTAATCCCATTGTGAAGGCCCCACTTTAATGACTTAATCCAGTGGTCGCCAACTTTTCAGACCTCACAGACCACCAATGATCCACCAGTGGTTGGTGACCACTGATAATCTAACCTTAATTACTTCCCAAAGTCTATATCTCTAAACACCATCCCATTAAGGCTTCAACATACAAATTTTGAGAAAATGCATTTGATCCATAACATTGCTCTTATGGGAAAATATGCTTAATCTCATTTTCCCCCTAAATGCAGAAGATGTGGAAGGAAATTCCTATAGTATTTAGGTATCATGAAGAACCTCAAAGGCGATCAGGTCCAACCTTACCTATCCTGTGCATAGCAGACCCTGAGCAACAGATGAATGGATTACTCTGACACATGTTTCTGTGAAAGAGAGGGCTAAGGGACTGCTTGGCTATAGAGACCAAACAGCCTTGTTTGTCTGCCTCTTTTGGCTTTTATTGTAACAACAGCTTGAACTAAAATTAACTATTATATACTATCAGAAGGGTAAGCATCCTTAAGAAAGCATATGCTTCTACAAGGTCAGGTCTAAAGACTAAACAGAGATTCCAATAAAACACCCGGGGGCTTGAACATTTTTGAAAAAGTCAAAGAAGAGGCTACCACCTTTGGCAAGTTCCACCTAGGGGTCCCCAACCTTTTGGAGATTGCTCCTTACAGACTTTCCAACCAAGTCCATGCTTCCCTACAGCTTAGGATAGATAGGTTGAATATTAGCAGTGGCTAGAAATCTCAATGTGATACAATCCATGTGGATTATAAACAACTAGTATTTCAGGTATTCATTGATATAAAGCAAATAATCCCACAATTTAATAGATTTTCACAAATAATGTTATTTCTCATATTTCTGCAAGTGATAAATTTGGGCAAGACTTAGCAGGGCTATTGTTGTAATATGCCTATTGGCAATGGGGTCATTTACAAAGTTGCATTCACTGGCAGCAGGACAGGGCCTGACAATTCAAGAAGCTTCCTACCTGACACCCTGGTGCGTCCCCACACCAAGCTAACCTATAACTGCTTGTAGCAGAGTTGTGAAGACAGAAGCTGCCAGGCATCTTCAAGTTTAGGTCCAGAAGAGGCAGGCCATCACTTCTTCCACATTTAATTTATTAAAACAAGTTACAAGGAATCTAGATTCAAGGGTTGGAATGGGAGAGTGCAGAACAGACTTCACTTTCTGATTAGAGCAGCCACAATGTCTCATTGCCATGGGTTGTAGGACAGGAGATGTCACTGCAGTCACTCTGTACCACATTTGGAACGTAATAAAATCAGCCAGCACCACCTCTTCTCCCTTACCCTCTGCCAATCAATGTTCCTCATTGTTTTTATTCCAATGGTCTCTCTAACCAGTTTCCAAAAATATTTCTCAGGCATATGAACTCTAATCTTGATCCCTAATTCTGGACCAATTGAATTTTTAAAATGTGTTAAATGACTTCATTCTCTAAAGAAGCTTTAGATTAATAGCACAATTGCATGAAAGGTACAGAGATTTCCCATATGGTCCTCCCACTTCCTCAGTCATGCATAATCTCCTCTATTATCAACATCCCCCCACAAGAATGGTACATTTGTCATAATTAGTGAACCTGCATTGATACATATTTATATTTGGACTCAAAGTCCATAGTATACATTATACCTAGTTCAGCCCTGATGTTGGACATTCAATAAGTTTGGACAAATATGTATCATGTACATCTACTATTATACTAGTAAATGACCCAACTAAATGTCTATTCTTCTGATATATATTTTGTTCATTCTTTTCACTGTCTGAGGTAAAAAGATACTCCACAGGGTAAAATATAACTGAAATCCCTGTGAATATTGTTAATTATTTTCATCTCTCTCTCTCTCTCTCTCTCTCTCTCTCTCTCTCTCTCTCTGTCTCTCCCCTCTCTCCTTTCTCTTTGCTAAAGACTCCTCTCTTCTATCATTGTTTCTAAACCCTTCCTTAGCCTGACAATTCACTTACATATGGACTCCATTTGGCTGATATAGCACTTAATAGAAACACAGTTCGATTAGAGAGTCTGCACAGTGCAAAATAGATAGTGTCATCTATGCCATAGTCCTGGGCACTATTAATCTAGTGACACTGTTCTCTTATACTGAGCTTCTGAACAAATAAAATTCTTAGGTTTTGCTCACATTTTCTCTTGTCATTTCCCCCTTATCCTAGAGTTAATACATCTATCTGGTTGTATTTAAACCTGGTATGTATAAACTTAAGTCAAGTGTCTGGGGGCACATTGGGAATGTACAGTCATCTCACTCCATTTGAGTAGAGCCCAATAATCGAATTAGGATATATCCTATGTAATAAAGAGGTAATATGCAAATTGGCCATCACTCCCTTACAAGATGGCTTGGCAGGGGGTTAATGAGGGACAGCCAAATGACTGAACAAGCAGGCTGCTGGAGCAACTAGGCCAGCAGGGGGGTTAGTGAGGGATGACTGAACAATTGAACATGCAGGCTATGTGGGGTGACCAGGACGGCAGGGGAAACAGTTGGGGGTTACCAGGCCATCAGGGGGGACAGTTGGGGTCAACCAGGTCGGCATGGGGGAGGGGCAGTAAGAGGCAACCAGGCCAGTGGGGTGAGGGCAGTTTTTGTGGTGACCAAGCCAGTGGTAGAGGTGTAGTTGGGGGCGACCAGTCTGGCATGGGGGCAGTTAGGGGTGATTAGGCTGGCAAGGGGGGCAGTGAGGGGTGACTAGGCTGGCAAAGGGTCAGTTAGAGGTGACCAGGCCAGCAGAGGAAGGTAATTGAGGGCAACCAGGCCAGTGGCAGGGGGATCAGTAAGGGGTGACCAGGCCACCAGGGGGGAATAGTTAGGGGTGACTAGGCAGGCAGGCAGGTGAGCAATTAGGAGCCAGCAGCCCAGGATTGTGAGAGGAATATCCAACAACTGGTGTAGGCCCAATCCTAGGCAGTTGGACATCCCTTGAAGCAGTTGGACATCCCCTAAGGGGTCCCAGATTGGAGAGGGTGTAGGCTGGGCTGAGGGGATCCCCACCTCACCCCCAGTGCACAAATTTCATGCATTGGGCCTCTTTCTCTCTCTCTCTCTCTCTCTCTCTCTCTCTCTCTCTCTCTCTATATATATATATATATATATATATATATATATATATATATATATATATTTTTTTTTTTTTCAAGTAAATTGTTTAAATGAGAAAGTAATAACTTTTAATACATCTAAGATTTATTCCTTCATATTCAGTAATCTTTAACTATACAAATCTTGAATATTTTAGGTCATAGCTATAAACTACTATTCTGAAGTAGCTTGCATTGCAGACATGTTTGTTAAGTAGACTCATTAACTCTGCATGTCTTGACATAAGAATGTTTCCATTCTTTTTTTACTTTCTTATTTATTTATTTTATTTTTCTTGCAAAACATAATGGAACATTTAAAAAATATCCTCCTATAATTACTTGTCATAAAATCCTAATTAGAGATTTTGTTACAGGTCTTAACTCCTATTATTGTTTGTTCTTCCATTAAAATGTGCTGAAGGTTTATTCTTTTGTATTAAGAAAAGTCTGCACACCAGAGATTCTTTATTCTAATAACCACTCAAGTTTTTAATTGTATGCCCTAGGATACATTTATTTAGTTAAAATGTCAGTTTTTTCTTTCTATAAAATGATTATTCATGACAATGCCTCCATTTACTTCATTCATTCCTTTAGCAGGTGTGCGGGATGGAAGGCATACACCAGTGAGCCATACAGGCAAGTTCAGTGCTTCTGTGAAGTTGACATTCTTATGGGGGAAATTAAATAAATGGAAAAATCTGTGTTATAATTTTATATGTAAATTTCATAAAGAAATGAAACAGAATAGAATGAAAAGGAATTCAAAGCAAGGGGAGTGGATAGGAGGGAAGGACTGCTGAGAGGCAGTTAGGAAGGGCTATCTGTCAGAATCGGTGGTGCTGGTGTTTGAGCAGAGACTAGACTCATGGGAAGGAATCAATCCAAGGAGATGGGTGGGCAGAACATTTAGGTCAGAGGCACAGAATGTGCAAAGGCATGAGGGTGGATTAAATTTTGCTTGTTTTAGTAGCAGTCTGAAAGTCATAGTGAGTGGGAGCAGCTGAGGTAGGAGAAATCAGTGAAGAAGGGCAAGTGTGGAGTCATCTGAGTGCCATGGCACCTATTGTTCAGCTTCTAGTTTTAAATATAATGGAAACCAGCAGACACTGCTGGTATCACACTTAAAAATATTTCTCTGAACCATTTATCGGGCTATTTAGAAGGCTGCCAGTTTTGAGTAGGATCTACGGTGAAAAACAATTTTGTGGCAAGTTCATATTGCAGTGCAAGCAGTATTGCTGCTTATTCTACAAGATCTGGCAAATTCTTGAGTTCTAGAAAAATCTGTGGTAAATAATGGCAACATTTGAGTCTCAGGCAACACCCAATAGGAGATTTGCAAAGCAGAGTCTTTGGTTTCTGGATCAAAGTAATATATTATGCAGATTTCTCTCCTGCCATGGTAGTGAGCTCTGGTAGACTGAGTGCCACCTGAAAGAACATCAAATGTCTATGAACCGGAGTTTCCATAACTAGTTCTTGTCACCCACCAAGTTAAAAGGACTGTCAGAAACAACAATTATTTGCCATATAAGAGATAAGTTCTAAGTCAAAGTCTCAAAAGTCCATGACATGTTACACTAATAGCGCTCCTTAAGTGTAATTACATAGAGGTTTTCATGTGGTGCTTAGTAGGATCATCTGATAGAGAAAAGTCTGACCAGTTTCAAAGGTGGATTGACTTTCACAAAAATTTACACATGGAAGTTTATAGCATTATTTATAGTAGACAAAATCTGAAAACAACCCAAGTGTCATCAACTGATGAACAGAGAAAAACATGTGTTTTATCCATGAATGGAATATTATTTTATCATAAAAAGAAATTGAATACTGACACATACTAAAACATGGATAAATCTTGAAAACATTATGCTAAGTGAAAGAAGTCAGTTACTAAGGACCACACATTGTGTGATTCTGTTAATATGAAATATGCAGAGTAGGCAAATCTATAGAGATAGAAAGCAGGTTAGTGATTGCTCAGAGTTGGGAGAGATGGAAGATTTGGGGGATGATCGGTAAGTGCTTTCTTTTTGAGGTGATGAAAATGTTTCAAAATGGATTGTAATGATGAAGCACACTTTTGTGAATACACTAAAAGCCATTGTATTTAATACTTTAAATGGTCAGTTGTATGGTGCATGCTTTATAGCTCAATTAAGCTGATTTAAAAGAAAATGGATTGGCTTGTTATAATGGTAAAAGTTTCAAAGGGGTAACTGATATACTACAACTCTACATAGTGATGGTCCTGAAAGACAGCGGCAAGGGAGAAATCCTTGCATTTGGGAGAACTTTGAGCAGAACTTATCTAGTCATCAATTTAGAAGGGAGAGAGAAGTGGTTGAAATTAAGGGTGAACACAGATTTCTAATCAGTGACAAATAGTTCAATTGATTGGGCAGGGACCTGGAAGATGCAGAGCAATGAGGTCTGGGAAAGGAGCATCTGGATGGATCTATGGAAATGAACACAAAAGTGTATGGTCCATTGATTTGGCATCAAGAAGAGTTCAGGAACCTGAAGAAGGCACTGTGCATAAATTAAGGGTCCAGAGATGAAACATAATTTTGAAAGGCATATTGGGGAGTCAGAGAAGACTCAGCTAAAGGAACTAAGTTCTCCTTGTCTCAGGATCCCTTGCTTTTTATTAACACAATTTGTCCTAAGGCAAGGAGGAGATATACACATCAAAGGGTAAGGTTAGGTACAGAATCTGTTGTCAGGTTGGGTAATTGCCTACAGCTGTTCAGGTGTTTGGCCAGCAGGAGGCAATAGCATGTAGATTAAGATGCCCTGAACTATCTGGCAGCAAGCAATGATTTTATGCATCCTTTTCAGGTTTGGGGAAATGTTTTTAGCCATTCTTAACAGGCAATAACATATATGACTCAGCCCTTGTTGAGTCCCCAAGTTCCATCAACCTTTTGATGAAACTCTTGCCATTATGACATGCTGGAATTGGCTTCTGGCAGTAGGGACCCTTTTGTCTCACATTAGTTACTACCAGGAATATCTATCACATTGAATAATCTGGGAGGGGCGGGGGGAGTCATATGGAGATTAACCAGCTTCTGCCTTGAACCACCCATTGCTTGCACAATGATCCCATAATGGAGAGGCCCTTGGAGCAAGGATGAAGAATATGTATGGATCTAAGGCATATAGCTACTATTGTTGCTCAACATCTAACCAGCCATAGGGAAAGCTCTGAGGTCCCATTCTTCCAAAATATTAATAAGCAACTTGGAACAAGTTGAATACACCAGATCTCTTTCACATATGAAGGGGCATCAATTCATCATTATTTAGATGGATACATATTATGGGTATGGGTTTACATTTCATGCCAACAGCAGCATAGCTAGCACCATTATTCAAGGAATCTCTTCAAATCAATTGATCTTGATTTATCAAGATGTGATTCAGCATAAAATAACCTTAGACCAAGGAACCCACCTTTTTTTTTTTTTTAAAGGGGATGTGACAATGGGCCTATGGCCATGGAATCCATGGCTCATGCCTTATGTGAATACTATGGAGAAGCTAGTAGACTGATAAAATATTGGGATGGTATGATAGGTAGAATTCTAAGATGGGCCCCCAAGATTCCCAGCCCCTAGTGTGTGTGTGTGTGTGTGTGTGTGTGTGTGTGTGTGTGTCTGTGTGTGTCTGTGTGTGTGTGTGTGTGTGTGTATTCCTAGATATTCACACTAACACTAATCTAGGTTTATCTGTGAAGGGATTTTTTTTTTGCATATATGATTAATATCCAAAATTAGTTGTTCTTAAGATAGGGTGGTTATCTGGATGGATTTAATCACATAAGCTCTTAAAGCAAGCAGATAATTCTCTCTGTTGACAAGTCCAGAATGATTTGATGTACTGCTGCTGGCTTAAAGAGGCCATTTGGCAAGGAACGCAAACACACTTAAGGAACTGAATGTGGCACCCAGATGATACCCAGCAAGAACTTCACAGGGAATAGCAGATCTAAAACCACAAGAAACTGAATTTTGCCGATAATCTGAATTGCTCATAGTGGCAACATTCTTGGTAATTCACCATTTATGGCTTTTCCCCTTTTTATATCTTATGTTCCCAATCTCCTATTGGTGTTCCTTAGAATCAACTGTCATATAAATTCTTTGTACTTCATTCTCCATTAAGAAAGAAACATTTGGAGATTCTTAAGCCAGAGAATGATATCTAATTAATATTTTTAATAACCACTGTAGCTATTTTGAGACAAATAGGTGATTGGGAGGATGAGCAATAGTGTAAAAAAAGAAATAAGATAGAAGGCTATTTCAATAGTCTTCTATTTAGACCCAGGTAGGAGCATTTAATCAGGTTAGGACTGGATGGATTAAGTTTAGAATTGGAGTTAGAGAAAAACGTCAAATTTTGGCATGAATAATTAGATATGTTCTTGAGAAAATGAGGAGGAGGAAGCTCCTGGTGGAAGGTGCTGAGGAGCTAGGACAGATCAGAGGGAATAAAAATTTATTTTTTATGCACCTGTTCACTGGTGAACTCTATCTAACTTCTAAAGTTGATCCTAGGCAGACAGTTAAATGTGGAGCTCAGGGAAGAAGAGAATAAGTTAAGTTTAGAACAATAAAAATATGAATGGCATTAACTTATTACTTAACCTAGAAAATAGCATTTTATAGTTGATATTTGGTAAATGCTACTTGCTAGAAAACATGCTTATACTCTTGAATTTTAAAGAACAAACAGCTAACATTTAGAAGACTGGATCTTATTATTTTGTTATTGCAGGAATCCTCGCAAGTCTCTCTAAATTTTCTTTTGGGGACTAATGAGGAAATCTACTGGCTCTGAAAATAGTGCTCAAGTTCTGAATAAATTTTCCTTAAACAGTCTTAGATTAAAAACAACATACCTATGCTTTAATAGTCTGATTTTGTAAATGATTTTCAAAATATTTTAATAAGTAAAACAATCACCTATCATTTCTTCATTCTGAGACTATGGTAATTAATTTTTTATATATTATCAAGAATACAAAATCATTATTTTGTATTTTGATTTAATTTTTGACCTTGCATGTCTTAAAAGTTTTCTCAGTTTCAAGCTATTTATTTGCAGAACACATTTTTCAATCTCTACATAATATTCATAATATTTCATCACATGGCTATAGTCTAATTTTCTTATGGCTTGACATTTATTTTATTTACACTTTTCTATTATTATAATAGAAAATTGCATTGCATGAACCATTACCAAGCCTTTCATTATACTTCTCTTCATTTCCTTATGTTAGATTTTTAGAAATGGGAAAGTTATTTAAGATTGTATGGCACTATTGCTATCTTGTATTCTAAGCAGGTTGTACCAATTTATTACTACATGCAAATGTGAAAACACTTTTATTATTGCCAGTATTAGGTATTGCCTTGGCCAATTTCATACAAAATACATAACTTTTAAATTTTATATGCATATCTCTAGTTACTAAGGAGGATTAACTTTTAATATATTTTGCCACATTTATTTCTTCTTTCTTGTTATTCAGATATTTCCGATATCTTGCTCATTCTTCTAGGGAGAATTGTTTTTATTTATTATATATTTATAAATTTGGGGGGATGACAAGAACTGCATATCTTGTCTTGTATACATTTCAAAATTGTCTCTAGGATCATTATCCCTTTCATTTTTGCATGTAATGACTTTGTTTCCAGAGGTTATACATTATATGTAGTCAGTGAAACTCTTCCTTTCATGTTTTTCTTTCTTTGTATGCTTCTACATTTTTTCTACACCCTGACATCATATTTTCTTAGTGTTATCATGTATACTTGAAATTTTAGCTAAACTGAAAATGAATTTGGCATTAAGTTGATAGATAAGACAAGGATATCTCAAATGTATTCCTAATATCACGTATTTATTAATCATTACAATTTTGAAGATATAACAGTATTTTTAAATAACTCCTTTAGTTAATTAATTTACACTACACATCTGTTATGATTCAGAATATTATTCTTTTTTCAAGTTCATGATGCTAAAACCACTTATATTTGTTGAATGCCTTTGCTTGTCTTTAAAAAAATTACACTTGACCTTTAAAATATTTTAAATTACCATCATTCTACCAACCATCCATTTATGTCTATAATCGTACTTGAGAAAAAAAATGGATATCTGCTGTATATTTACTATGCTATTGTCTCTCAGTCCTAACCCCACTCTTGTATTATACACCAGCTTTGTGAAATAGAGCTCAGAAAGCCACATTTCTTCTTAGCCAACAGCTGTGTCAGGCTCTGCCACTAGGGGGTGCTAGAGGAAGGCGGCAAAGCTCCAAGAGTCAAGGAACTGGCTCATTCTTTCTGCTCCCTATGGCTTCAGGTAGGCCATCCACCGAGCAACATTTCTTCTCCTAGAACAGTGGTTCTCAACCTTTCTACTACCGTGACCCTTTACTACACAGTTCCTCATGTTGTGGTGACCCCCAACCATAGATTATTTTCGTTGCTACTTCATAACTGTAATTTTGCTGCTGTTATGAATTGTAATGTAAATATCTGTGTTTTCCGATGGTCTTAGGCGACCCTGCTAGGCGTTCTCAACCTGTGGGTCATGACCAACAGGTTGAGAATCGCTGCTGTAGAGCCTAAGACGATTGGAAATACAGATATTTACATTACATTCATAACAATAGCAAAATTATAGTTTTTATGGCTGGGGGTCACCACAACATGAGGAACTGTATTAAAAGATCGCAGCATTAAAAAGGGTTGAGAAACAGCAACTCATTATAGCAGCAATTGTATCCATTTTTCAGATTTCCCAACCCTCATAAATTCAGCCTCACCATGCCCCCTCAGACACCCCAGCACCAATTACCAGTGCCCCCTAAAAGGTCTGAAGTTCCTCCTAAAACTTCAAAGTATTAATAAGTCAATTTCTTCCCTTTGTTTCTTCAGTCCTAGGGGTGGTAACTGCTACTGAGGTTGGCTATCTCTGTGGTTCTGTGAAGTTGTGTAGGTGTTTTTATTGTTGTTTGTTTCTACCTTTTTAGTCAACTAAGAGCTTTATACCTCTCTGGTATAATTGGGTTGACTTTTTTCCTGACTAAACTCTGACTAATAACTGGAACATATTAGTTCTCCTCTGTCAGGGTTCTCTAGAGAAGCAGAAGCAATAACTGTGTAAAGCTATATGATTATGCACAATTAGGAAGTCCCAAGCTCTGCAGGGTGAATTGGCACGTTGAACACCCAGGAGAGCTGAAGGCTGGCAGGCTCGAGACCCAGGAAGAGTCCATGTCAAGTCAATTGGTGCAGAAGAATTCTCTTACTCAGGGGAGCATCAGCCTTTTTGTTCTGTTTATCCCTTCAACTGATGAGATGAGGCCCACCCACGGGAGGGAATGCCATCTGCTTTATTCAGTCTATTTAAGTGTTAATCTTATTCTGGGCTGGAGGGGGTCAATGGAGAAAAAGGGGAACATATGTAATACTTTCAACAATAAAGATTTTTTAATGTTAATCTTATTCTAAAATACCTTCCCTGAAACATCCAGAATGTCTTACCAACTGTCTTCCCATGACCCAGTCAACATACAATTAATCATCACAGCTACCTTTATTGTTTTAAGTATTTTAAAAGAATTTTTTAGTTATATTTCTATGTTCACATTATTCCTACCTGGTTATTGCTGAAATAAAGAAAAAGATTTTATTTCCATTTTCACTTTACGTAATTATTTTTCTGAAGTTCCTGAAAGAAGAGAATTATATATTTTAGGGGAATAATTATTGAGGATGTTTCTAACAGAGTGTGTATGTTAAAAGCCTATGCTAGCATACATTGAACCTCTGTTCCATTGGTGCTAACACAATCTACTATCTCAGTGGTTGGCAAACTGCGGCTTGCCAGCCACGTGCGGCTCTTTGGGCCCTTGAGTGTGGCTCTTCCACAAAATGCCATGTGTGGGCATGCAGGTACAGTGCAATTGAAACTTCGTGGCCCATGTGCAGAAGTCAGTTTTCGGCTCTCAAAAGAAATTTCAATTATTGTACTGTTGATATTTAGCTCTGTTGACTAATGAGTTTGCTAACCACTGTGCTATCTTGATGAATGTCTGTATCATAATACATAATCACTAGAAAAATAAGGAAGGCATGGAGACTACTAAAGATGGGAAATATCAAAACAGGCATTACTAAAAATAGCAATTACTTCTAAAAGAAATACTATTTATAATGAATTACAAATGTTATCAGTGATGATGTGATCCATGAAGGTATAAAAAATGCACTTTTTCAGTATAAGTCTTAATAAATGAATTTACCATGATCAAAACCAGTTTAAAACCAGTTTTTAAAGTTCTATTTTTATTTATTAAATTCATTTAACTATATTATTTCTGAAATACAAAAGATAGAATAAGAAGTTGAGATGATAATAGGGTAGTGGCCAATTAATACACATAAATTTATTTTTCCTGGATAAACACCAAAGTACTTAAGAGGATTAAGAGATAATTCTTAAGCAGCATTACCTGGAAGACTATTTGGCATTTCAATATGGATTTTCAAAGTGCTAGATGGCAAGCCCAGCAAGCATTTGTGGTCACATGCATTTAAGTCCCAACAGTTCTTGAGGATGAGAAATTGTCACTACTATTACCATACAGCCTAAAAAATATTCATCCCCTCTAATTGCTCACCTGAAATGACCTTGAACAAAATCTCTAAAGAATGGCTTGCACTTTTTCCTTCTTTCGTAACCTGCTTCACTTTATAATCTAGGGAGGCAATGCTGTTAGGACTGAGCTGGGTCAGGGCATCCTGTTTCTTACACACAAACCATGGACTTTTTCTCTAGTCCAGTGTTTTTCAACCTTTTTTGGGCAAAGGCACACTTGTTTCATGAAAAAAATCACGAGGCACACCACCATTAGAAAATGTTAAAAAATTTAACTCTGTGCCTATATTGACTATATATAAAGTAATTCTCTTGAATAGGAATCAAATAAACACAAAGAAAGTATTTTATAATTACTTTATTATGAAATATTAAGTAAACAAAATAGTGAAAAATTATAAAATTCTTGTCTTGTCTGCACCTACGGCACACCAGGCAACATCTCGCGGCACACTAGTGTGCCGCGGAACAGCGGTTGAAAAACGCTGCTCTAGTCCCATCAGCTCCCAGGCATTGCAAGCCCATGGAGACAGGAGTTCCTCACTGAGGATAAGCTTGCTATTTCTAACGTCATTGACAACCATCAAAGGGTCCATCAAAGGGTCCGGGGAGGTATCAGGGCTGCTGTCTGTGCCCGAGGCCAGCTTCTGTGTGGCTGGCATGGATGAAATGTCATTGATAGATGACGACTGAGAAGAGGTGGCATTGCTACTTACTGCTGCACCTGTGCTGAAGGCTCATCTTTCAAGACACCCTTCTTGCTTCTTGCTTCCCAATCCATTACTTTTTTGAAAATCAGCTCTTTCCATTCGTCCATTGCATGTTCTCTTTCTTCCAACTGGGCCTCAGAAATTTGAGATTGCTGATGCTTCTGTTTCAGCAGGGTCATACTAAAGTATTTATGGGGTTTAAGTTCGAAGAATTAGGCAAGTGTTTGTGAAAGATCTTTACTTTGATTTAAATACTTATCCAGGGGGATATGGTTAGCATAAAATAAAATGTGGGTTTTAGTTACAGAAAGATACAATCGAAACAGACTGTGTTGAACCTCAGAAGGAAGGTGGGGGTGGGTGGGAAGAGATCAATCAAAGAAGGTGTGTGCATATATGCATGGACACAGACAATAGGGTGGTGAAGGCCTGGGGCAGGAGGCAGGGGTGGGCTAGGGGGAGTCAATGTAATCCTTTCAACAATAAAGATCAGCCCTAACTGGTTTGGCTCAGTGAATAGAGCATGAACTGTGGACTGAAGGGTCCTAGGTTTGATTGCAGTCAAGGGCATGTATCTTGATTCAGACACATCCCCAGTAAGGAGTGTGTAGGAGGCAACTGATCGAAGATTCTCTCTCATCAGTGTTTCTAAATCTCTGTTCCTCTCACTTCCCTCTCTGTAAAAATATCAATAAATATATTAAAAAACACACAATAAAGATTTTAAAAAACAAGAAAGACACAGTTGATTGTTTGCTAAAGATTTCGGTGTGAATATGTGCTATTGATGAAATCGTGGTTGTAGTCCATTTCAGCCAAGGTCAAATGAGGGAATTAAATTACCAGGAAACAGAATTAAGATTGGTAGAAGGATAGCCCATGAGAAGTGCAACTTTGTAGTATATTTCGGGTACCTAGCTATGTCTTCAGAACAAGGATAAGCAAACTTTTTCTGTGACGTGTGAGAGAGTAAATATTTCAGGTTATGTGGGCCAGAGTCTCTTCACAGTTACTCGGTTCTGGCTCTGCGGTGTGAAGGCAGCCAGAGACCACAGTAAACAAACAGACATGGCTGCGCTGCAACAATTCTTTCTTCACAAATACGGGGGGCCTGGAGGCAGGGTTTGGCCCAGGGGTTGCAATTTGCCAATGCTGCTTTAAAGGATTAGAAGCAGAGACTGTACAATCAACATTCCATGGAGAAACATTTTGGGGGAGTTCTGTTTTGGCAGCTCTCAACATATGGTGAGGACTCAGGGGTTCAGTGCCACCTAGCTCTCCATTTCCTGTGATCTTCGGAATATACCGATGGACAGATGCACCCTTCAGGATTCAGAGGTTATTACCCTAAAAGGGTTTTATGGTAGTTGAGCACATTACTGATAAAAGTTGACTCTTCTGATGGAATTGCTTTTTATTTAAATATATGAAAGCTTGTTTTCATCACACAAAATCAAATAGATTAGATATTGGCCTCCCTCTCCTCACCCTCTTGTAAGAGAAATCGCATTACCTGTATCTTCTGTTAATTTAGCAACTATACAGATGCTCCTCAACTTACAATGAGGTTATGTCTTGACAAACCAATCATAAGTTGAAAATATCAGAAGTTAAAAAATGCATTTAATACACCTAACCTACCAAACATCAGAGCTTAACCTAACCTATCATCTATGTGGTCCGTGTTGTGGCGAATGACCCAGAAGAAGTGACAGCCAGCACCCAGAGGAATCAGGAAAGTAAAACCTTTATTACGTAGCACTGTTAGTCCAGGGGACTTGATCCAAAGCCTGAACTGCCAATGAGGGGAGGTTTGTATAAATATTCCTTCCTGGGGGGGGGGGGGGGGGGGGGGGGGGGCAGGGTGAGCTTTGCAGCTCTGCCCAAGTCAGATAGAATGGGGAAGATTACTACTTAGCTAGATACTGAACTAGGCTGTAGCCCCCAAAGGTGCCCCTTTATCTCCCCTCTTATCAGGACACTTACATTCTTTTTAAAAATATATATTTTTTATTTATTCTTTACAGAGAGGAATGGAGAGGGATAGAGAGTTAGAAACATCGATGAGATGAGAGAGAAACATCGATCAACTGCCTCCTGCACACTCCCTACAGGGGATGTGCCTGCAACCAAGGTACATGCCCTTGACTGGAATGAACCTGGGACCTGACAGTCCAACACTCTATCCACTGAGCCAAACTGGTCAGGGCAGGACACTTACATTCTTAACCTCGGTTGGAAAAACCATCACGAGAGAGTGAGAAAGTGTCATATTGCATATCACTAGCGCCAGCAAAGATCAAAATTCAAAATTCGATATATGGTTTCTACTGAATGCTTACCACTTTCCCACCATCATAAATTTGAAAAAGTCTTAAGTCACCTTCAGTCCTAATGCTACCCTCACGTGCAGGGTCAGGGCATGGCACTTTATGCCAGGGAAACCCCGTCAGGGCTGGCCATTGCGCTGTGATGGGCTGTGTGCTGAGACAGACCAGGGAGTGCCCTGAAAAGTGACCAGAGGTCACTCAGGTTCCGTGAAAGGCCGTAGGAGGCCCAGGTAGCAGGTCCTTCACTTTCTGCCACTCAGAGGCTCTCCTTTAAAATAAGCCAGTGCCCACAGACCAAAGACAAAAGAACCCCTGCTTAGTGTGGGACACCACTGAGAGTGGTGGCAACCTGGACAGCTCTGGCTCTGTCTAGGGGGGCTAGATGGTTCATCAGCTCCAAATAATTTTTTCTGTGGGGAAAAAAAAAAAGACTCCCAAGTATTGCTAGAATTTCTGTTTGTTTGTTTTTTCCCCCAAGAGGTCACAGAAATTAGCATTTTTTTAATTTCTTTTTTTTTTTTTGTTAGGAGAATAAAAGTTTCCTAATTTTTAAGTTTGGGGAGTTAATTGATTTTTTAAAATATGTTTTCAAATTGATTTTAGAGAGGAAGGGAGAAGGATAGAAACATCAATAATGTAGAAACATCTTTGATTAGCTGCCTCCTACATACCCCCTACTAGGGAGTGAGCCTGCAACTTGTGCATATGCCCTGAAAGGAAATCAAACCAGTGACCTCTTGGTTCATGGGTCGACACTCAAGCACTGAAGAACATGAGGAAGGCAGGAGTTAATTTTTTAAAATCCTTACACAGTGTATGATTTTAAAACAAAATAGGTCTGACAAGTTAAAATGACCCTTGTGCCACATTTTACAACTTCTATAGTAGAGACTGATTTTCTTGTTAGAGAACTTAAATTTGGAATTATAGCGAGGCATATAATAGGCTTGTGTAAGAGCCAAAATAAAGGGGGAGAAACCGACAGAAAATGAGACAGAGTTGGAGCCATGGCAAAATGAAATCACCTATACCTACAACATTGTCCATCCCAGTAAATATTTGCTTTTCAAACTAAATAAACAAATCTTCAAGTTAAATATTTGAACTGCCGTAAAGCATGAGTAATCAGAGTAAGTCAATTGGCAGTAAGTCAATTGAGAGACGAGTAGAAAAGATATGTAAAAAAGCCTCCAGAAACTAAAAATTAAATTAAAAAAAGAAAAGATAATGTAGCCTATGAGAGGGGAGGGAAGAGGATCTGCACCCTGGAGTTGCCTCTTTACATGATGCTTTTCATTCTAGTTGTAGACCTTTACTACATGTAAGTTTACAATCAAGTCTTCTTACTCTGAGCTTACTTGATTGGATTTCTTCGTAATGAAAAGAATCTGAACTAAGCATGCAACATTATTGAATATATCTGGTTGTAATACAGAGCCATGGCGTTTAATCTTACATGTGGGGCTCCAAGAAAACTCACATGCAAAATTATGCAATTCTAAAATCTAAGAATTGTTTACTATATGATGCTATACCTTTTTGTTAGTTACTTTAA